>NC_050458.1:40996396-41296396 GCF_903995425.1 Onychomys torridus
AGCCACAGGCCAAGACTAGAGAAATGCCAGGGCTTCAAGAAGCAGGGGCAGTCCTAGACAAGGGTACCCTAATCCCCGGTAAAAATGGAGAGATAAACCAGAGATGGCCAAGAATCAGGGCACACTGGCCAGGTACTCAGCAAGTACCTGACAAGTCAGGCCCCTTTCTCAAGCCTTCTCATGTGACAGTGCCCTGTCTTTCTTGAGTTGGACTAGGAAAGGCCTGAAGGCAGGTCCAGCAGTGGAGGGGGCAAGAATGGACCCCTTGCCTATTCTGGGATAACCAAGAAGTAGTGGTAGTGAGAAGCCATTTGAGCTTAGTGGCTTCTGGGCAGACTCTCAGCAGCTGAGACAGCACAATGGGAGGGGATACCGTCTTATTCCATCCAATTCCCACTTCTCTTCTGCTGCAGTCAGCAGGTGCCCTGGGGGGCACTAGTCCTCTCCAGCAACCTGTCCCCCTCCACAACTCGTGCAGAAAGACTACATGTTCCGTACGTATAGACAAGCATAAGAGCCAGCACTCAGGTCTGTGTCTGTAGAGCCAGTATGGTGTACCCTGCCAGCATGAGGCCCAGTCAGACAGCCTCTTCCCCACAACTGCTGAATTGCACTCTTGGGAAAATGGCCACAAAATTCTAAACAGAACATGCAGCATACATTTCTGAAAGGCCTCTGCTCCTGCATTTAAAACCGTGACGTACATCTGAGCTGTCTGCAAACCCCACGAGCCTGGAAGGAGCACAATGCCCACTAGTGCAGCAGGAGGGAGCAGAGGTAGTGTCAGCAGGACTGTCTGTCTCTCACAGAAAGCAGGGTGGGCAAGAGCTGCTCCTGGGTGAGCAGGCTCTTCCTGACTCGAGCAGACATACCACACCCTATAAAGGCCTGGGGCTGGGATCTGAGATAATGCACATGGTAGTCCACACTGTGGCCAGGTGGCATAGTCAGAGTGACCAGGGCTTAGGGCCATAGCAAGACCTAACCAAAGCGAGGACCATGGAATCAGCCACTTCCTAACCACAGGGAGCCACCTGGGGAACACAGGTATGTGTGATTATTAGTCCCTGAGGTAGTTGAAAGGAAATTCAAACAAGGCAGACTCTGACACTCCTGTGTTATAACGGAGGAGAAAGGATCCAAAAGAGACTATTCTACTTGGGAATCCCTATGCCATCTAAACCATCCTGCTCCTCCCAGAAGACTATGGGACCGTCTCTGGCTCAGGTCCATTTCTCTCCTGTTTCTGCCATACCAAAGCTTGCCTAGAACCACAACTCAGAGTCAAATGCTCCTACCCCAGGCTCTGCCTCAGCTTCTCCCAGTGTATGACTGTAGCTGTACCACATAGATTGCCTTCTGTACAGACATGCAAAACACACACATACACACACACACACACACACACACACACACACACACACACACACACGCACACCATCTAATTTCCTTTTTCCATTGCTCAGTGGCCAAGTATCATACCACTAGCTCCTATACAAGGTAAAACCAAGGCTCCAGCTTCCATCCTACCAGCCTCCTCAGTTCTGTGCCAGACCAATGACTTGTAACTCTATACTGGAACTAGGACATCCTGCTCTGGGGCTAGCCAAAGGAAATAATAGCTCCTGCAGAACCCAGCCTTGAAGCCCTAAGCTCCCTGCCTGGGAGTACACTTAGGGAGGAATATCTGTGTATGGCACCAACAGCTAGGTTCCTACTGACACCAAGTAAAGTCAAAGACTGACCACAGGCCAGAGGTGGAGGCTCCTTAGTGTGCCTCTCTCAATCTTTCTGGTCTCTGACCATCTCCATCATCACCTCTTATCTATGTAAGAAAGTCTGTAGCTAGGCTTGGCTGTTTCAGTGTGTGGCATCTGCTTCTAGGGAGCTGAGGCATATTACCTCATTCACTCAGGCCCCATTCACTCCACCCAGCAATAACTCCCTCCACTGGACCATGGATGTATAGAACCAGCACTGCTTCCCACTTATTAGTTCATGCCACTGTATACCCAGAGAGTATAAGGACCAGTTCTTAGCAGGGTCCCAAGACTGTCCACTGAGTCCTGACTCTACCTAGACCCACTGGAAGCCTACCCTCTGCCTTCTGGTCCCCGACACCTAGCTAGGAAGTTCTAACTGCTTTCCTTTTCCAGACACCACGAATGGAGTATGTGCTGCCTCTCACCCTCAGTCATGGCAGCCAGGCAGTCAGCAGCAGGGCCTCTTAGATCACAGGAAATAATCAGTACTGATGAGTACTGCATCCCGGTCTGTTCATGTACGACAACTGCCTTCCTGATGGTGGCACTGGCAAGCTGTGGGGACCAACGACTATGAGAGGAAGCAAAATCAAAGCAGACAAACCTGAAGGCCTGCCCCTGGCCCCAGCTTCCCAGGCACCCTAAACCCTCAACTATTTAGGGAGGCAGGAGCCAAATGACCTGACATCCCTGTCACTAGAAGCAGAGAGTTCTCTGCTTCTCATGCTCTCACATAAAACAATGCCAAGCATATAGCAGAACTGAAGGTCATGGCAGCCCTTCAATATACTGCTTAGACAACAACAGCTAGACATACAAGAACCGAGAGCAGCCTGCCTATAACACCTAACACAGAGGCTCAGCACATGGGTCCAGCTCGGGCCATGTGGGTACCAGGGCAAACAGTCTTTGCAGGAGCCTCTAAAAGACACACAGGGCTCAACTCTTACTATTACTAGTCTGTCAATGATTACAAAGGCATTGCATCCTTTGTCCATGACAACTGCTAGAATCATGCCTGTCCACTTGAACTTGGCCGCCTATGCCTGTCCACACCTCTACCCATGCCCATGTCTCCATCTATGCCCACAAACTATAGACAGATTTCTGTCTGTCTGCACACAAGTGTAATGCCAACCTAAACTAGCCCCAGAGACTACTCATACTTAGCGTTCTAATGCCTGACCAGTATCAGCCCAGGTCTTTAGAGCAAGAAGTTCCACCCACCTACTCTCACCCATAAAGACACAGCCCATAAGGTTACATCTGTATTATCACATCAAAACTCCTGCCCTCCCAACCACCCTCCTTTGAGAAAGAGTCATCCTTCTGCTTCCGAAGCTTGTCTGTCTGTTTTTCTAAATAAGACAGGATGGCAGCTAAGGCAGGGAGCGACTGGTGAACCCTCCCCACCACCACGCTGGCACGGCAGGAGCTGCCAGAGACCGTGCTCTAACAAGCTTCAGATGTGGGATGACTGGAATCTCAAAGTATGAATTTTTATGAGTCTAATAAATCACTCTACTTTTCCTGTGTTTGATAGTTCCCAGCAAATCAAAAGGGAAAAGACATGCCACAAGCAGCCAGGTCCTTAGGTCTAGGGGTGGGCACAGGCAGCATGATGGGCATCTCAGGCCCCTCCTGAACACCCTGGCTCTGTACTCTGAGGACAAGGCCAGTATGTCCAGCAGGCCCCTTGGGAACAGCAGCAAGGCAACGTGCAGGTAGAAGTTCACTAGCTTCTAGGAAGGCCCTGCCAGAATCCCAAAATGGTAGAAAAACATGCCTCAAGTCCTTACCAGCAGAGGAGGACTTTACAGTCATATGGGCAGTTATAGCAACAGGCCTTCTAGTTTCCAGTCAGAATCTGTACAAGAGACAGGGACACATGTGTACACACACATACATATATGCTCACCCAACATAAAAATAGCAGGAAGACCCAGCCCTGTGAGAGGAGGCGGCTCTCTGGTATCACACTGTGGGCCCATCTCAGGTACCTGACCAAGACCCAGAAACTTCAGCTGTTCTGTCCCCTCAGGTGAACATGGTCAAGTGGCTGTCTGAATCTCCTAGCTGGCTTGTCATCAGCCTTCAATGCAGCACCATGGAAACAAGGAATCCATCTTTGACAAACATTTACAGATTATCAAATCACAACGGCAGCCCCAGACAGGCCATAAGTCACCCTAAGCAGCCATTCGCACTGCAGGCTGAGGAGTGTGGGCAGCTCGGTGATGACAAATACTGCTGTCAACCACCCTGTCCCCCTGTGCAAGATCCGTATTCTCTGTTGTTCCACACTACCTGGTGTTTAATGACAACACTGTCAGCCCCACACTCAGCCACCAAAGCCGCTGCCGCCTCAGACTGTCAGAGCCCTATTAGAGAGAAGATTGAGACCCTACTCTTCCTGAAGTCACTCAAGCAACCCAAGCTCCTAGTTCCTGTAATTATTGTGTGCTAGCCATCGATCGTGCACGACACCTGACCCGCCTGTATGAAATGGGAGTAGTTTGCTGTGTGACAGTCGCTGTAGATTATGGGGGGCTGGGTCTCCCCTCCCCTTCTAACCATCACTCTACCCGACCTTACAGGCTGGTGAAGGAAGAAGGGAAGACAGTACCACCCACCATTAGAGAGCTGCCACCGCAGGGTGGGAGCAGGCCTGCCCTGCACCTCAGGGGCTGCCCAGGTAGCCCCTGACTGGCTTGCAGCTTTCCCCAGTTAACTTCAAGTCCCAGGCTGACTTAGAGGACAGCCTTCTCCACTTCAATATTCTACAGGGCCTTAGGCCCCAACACATATGGAAAAGGACCTTCCTTGGTACTGTAAGTCCTGCCTGGACCGTGGATCACGATGGTTTCACCTTGTTGATCTGCTGTGACACTAGCTCCAAGTATGCAGAGGCACAGTGCTCCTTCTGTCCCATAGGACCACTTATAGCCCCAAACCATAATGTAGCACACACCAAAGATGAAAACCTGCTCCTAACCCTGATGCCCCTATCCCTAAGGATATGGATAGCCCCAGCTCACCCAACTGGGCTCATCCTTGCTCTACCATCCTTATGACTTGGGGACCCTGTGATCCTTCCCCTCTACCTTGGGATGCTTATGTCCCCAAGCCCTCTAGAGACCATGCCTGCACATGGAAGTCAGTCAGACTCCCAGATGTGCATGGGCATAAGCACAGTACCAGAGGACAGGGCCTGCCTGTGCCAGCACAGGACCTCTAGGCTCTGAGTGAAGTACAGCCAGAATGCTCAGGCCCTTCTCAATTTCAGGGGACAGGCCATAGTGACCTTTTAATGAAGATTCAGGTCCCCTCAATTTCTGTTGGTCACAGCTAGCCATGTCCCCAGAACGCCAGGCCCTGCTATGTGAACATCAGCATGATGTTCAAGGCAAGGTGGGAGGAGAGACCAAAGGCCAGGCTGTATCTCTGAGGCCCCAAGAACCTGAGCTGCTTAAGTTATTAAATGATTCCATTGGACAGCCAGGTAAGGAAACAGCCTCAGCTTACCCTAAAGAGCCATAGATTGAACCATCACTGGGCTCATTCCCTCCTATCCATAGCTGTGAGTTGCATGTGACCTTCCCACGAGTGGAGCCTGGCTAGACTCTGAAGTCAAGAGGATAAATCACAAGCTGAGTGGCTACTGCCAGATGGCCTGAGGTCCTAACTTCATCTTATAAACTCCCCCAGAGGGCATGAGCATCCTGCTCACCACAGCCTGGCCTTCTCTTGGCATCCCTCCTCTACTCCCTGAGTCAGAGCCAAGAAAAGATGCTCTGAAAAGAAGCCTGGAAACCACACTCTATAAAAACAACTAAGGAGAAGCTGGATTCCTCTTGTTAACACTGAGTTACCAGGCCTTTCTTGGCCACCCTGGCCTATTACTATGGAGAAGCAGGCCAGCTGCAAAGGAGAACCCTTGGAGCTAGGCCTCACTGTCAGGACCTTTAGGAGTCCATCACTGGTCCTGCACTGTGATCAGAACCAAGGACAGGCCCATTAAGCAAGTCAGAGATGGCAGGGTGAGAACTACTCTCAAAAAAGATCTAGTTCAAATCACAGCTTCCAGAAAACATGCTCACCTGTGCTTCTGCACACACACTCCCACACAGATGCACGCATGCACACATGCAAGGCCTGCCCACAGAGCTGATAGTGCAGACTGGGGCCTTGAGAAATCAGCAAGAACTTCCCACTACCCTCAGCCCAGTGAAGGCACCAACAGACAGCAGGGCTCCCTCTCTGGCCTCAAATGAAGCCCACTAGTAGGATAGGCACTATCACCCTCAAAACATGAAACATACATCCTTTTCCTCTGGAGTCTCCCATCCAGTAGCAATGATACCATATGCCTCAACATCTCCTGGTAATGGCCCCTCAGGAGCAAAGAACCTGCTAGCCCTAAGGCCAGGAAGCAGTAGTTGTGTACAAGGCCAGAGATGTCCTGGAGAGGAAGGGTCGTCAATATAGCACAGCACAGCACCTGTGAGAGCCAGGAATACATCTGACCACAAAACCCTCCAACAAGGAGGGGAGGAAGCAGCAGAAGGAACCACTCCATGGTCTGGGGAAGAGCAATGCAAAAGCCCAGGAGAGGGCAGTCAACTAGAATTAGAGCAGACAGCTGCAGTGGCAGACTGGTGAATGGGTCTTCAGACAGTGCTGACCCACCCCCAGGTGCAGCCCCCAAACTCACCTACAGTACCCAAGGACTGAGGGCTCCAGGGTGATGCCTTCTCTGGGTTAATAGTACCACAGAGGAGTTTCAAGCGATGGCAGCTAATCCTGAACCATCCCAAATAAGCATCAACAACCCAAGCCTTGCCCCCATGGCCCACCTGACCATGAGACCTAAAGAAGGAATCCCAACCTGGGACCTGAAGCCTAGATATAAAGGCAGAACTACCACTGACCCTGCCCATCTAGAAGGCATTGTCAGAAGCTAGGTGGGCTTCTCCAGGATGCAAGGAGGATGTTACATAGACCTCTGGAGTCAGAGCAGGTGAGGTCCTAAAAAAAAAAAAGAAAGAAAGAAAGAAAGGAGTGGGTACTCTAGAATGGTGTCTCCCAGGAGGGCAAGCCCAGCATGGGCTCCTCTGCTAGGCTTGAAGGAATAAGGTTCACAGAACTACAGAGTGGAGAAGGGCAAAGAGATGGTCTGAGCTGAGAAAACAAGTCTCGGGAGACAATCCCCAAAACACCAGTCTATTTCAACCTTCTAGACATCCAGTAATGACTACACAGGACTAGACTTCGCAGTATGACACTCAAATGGGCTGAGTGTCCACATATGAAACACTCAGAACTCCAAGGCATCCTGAGAGACAAACATGAGGATTCTGCTGCCAGATGCTAGACTGCCCAACCCTCTCCTAAAACCTTCTCAGGTGGCTAGGGCTCCAGAAAGTAGCCAATATCTCAACCCAGGATTTATCCTCTGTAGGTGACACCAACCCACTGCAGGAGCCAGAGCTTCTACCAGAGACATGCACCCTACCACTCACACACTCTGTACTGATGCAGAAAGGGCATTAAGAGAAGAGCTGCCAGATCCCATCAGAGCCGGTGCAGCTTTGAATGTTCTGTAAAGAAGAAACACCCAGCTGTAAGACTGATTTAGATGAGCAGATGACAAAGGATGACGAGAGAGGCTGGAGGGCCTAACCACAGGATGTTCTGCAGCCTGAGGTACAGGTCACAGCCCTGCATGTAAGAGCCTGGGTTCTTACCTCAAGACCCAGCCATACCACTCTTGGGCATATACTCAAGGAATGCTTGTAGTGGGTAGCCATTCCATCTGTGACCTGGAAGTTCCAACCCCCACTAAGGCTTCGGTAACGGTCATGCCTACAAGGCAGGACTGAGAGAGGACGCTGAAGACCTGGGATCCAGATGCACTCTTTGGTGCCTGGACCCTAGACGCTGGAGGTAGACTGAGCAGAGTTCTCCAGAGAACACCGCCGGACTGCGCCATACCTTTCCCAGATCCTACAACCTACCTATCCCTTCATTTGTAAGTTACCCCACAAAATAAACCTCCCTTTTAACTACATGGAGTGACCTTAATAATTTCACCAATAAATGCTCAATCATACCACAAAGATACATGCTCAACTATGCAGCACTATTTGTAATAGCCAGAACCTGGAAACAACCTAGATGCCCGTCAACTGAAGAATGGATTAAGAAAATGTGGTACATGTACACAATGGAGTACTACTCAGCAGAGAAAAACAATGACAGCATGAAATTTTGCAGGCAAATGGATGGAACTAGAAAAAATCATCCTGAGTGAAGTAACCCAAACCCAGAAGGACAAACATGGTATGGACTCACTCATATGCGGATTCTAGATATAAAGCAAAGAACAATCAGACTGTAACCCACAGAACCATGGAGGCTTTATATATATATAGCAGGGGGAACCCTAGGATGACTATGGCTTATAATAATAAGTTTTGGTTTGACTCAATTACTGAGCAAGCCTCAATGAAACATTTCACTATTAAGATAAAAATTTATACTGTATCAAGCTGATAACAGAAAAATAAAAATATTTTTTAAAAAAGCCTGGGTTCTGATGACTGTCCCACAGGAAAGGCATCCAGAACAGCAGCTTATCTCACAGGTTCCCCCAACCATACTTTAACAAGCTAAGAGGAGTATATGTGCCATGAACAGAGATCTTTGGGCACAGTACTTTATCCTATAAATATGTAGCACTGGGCTCCCTCAGCATGTCCCAAGTGGGCCCTGGAGCAGGGTAGCTGACATGGAGCAGGTTCAGGGGGGCTCTGAAATCTATTCCCTCAGCACAGCTATGGCAGGTAGATAGCAACTCCCCAGAACCTGTCATCCACTGAAACCCAACAAGCTTCCTGATAGTTGGCTCGGACTGTCACAGCTTCAAGGAAGTTACTCATGTAAGCACTCAGAATTCTAGGACATCCTGTAAGACACACATGGGGATTCTGCTTCCAACTACTTGAATACCCAACCCTTTCCACCAAAACTTTTTTCTTGGGTGGCTAGGACTCAGAAAGTAGCCAAGGTCATGACCCAGGAATTATCCTCTGTAGGTAACACCAACTCACTGCAGGACAGTGGGCTACTTACTTAAATTCTGATGTCCCAGTTAGATGCCATACTCTCCAAGGAGGAGGAAGAAAAGACACAGGCAAGATTCTAGTCAGGCCCTATATTGAACTACATTAGCCAGATCTACCTGGCTGAGAGATCCAAATGAGACAGGAGACCCAGAACCAGCTGTGACCCTAAGCCTACTCCATCCCCCTCAACCAGCAGCCTGTGACTGGTTATATGACAGGTGCCCATCCATGGCAGCCTGTACATTAGCCCCAGGAGAGAAGACTGGCCTCTGAGAGTTTGCATACAGCCAACATCTCCACCTGGACATCACCTTCAGGGCAAAGCCGGGAAAGCTATGTTCCCTTGCTCAGGGCTCAGGGCTGTAGGACTCAGGACTGTGAAAGAGAATGGGGAAAACAGTGGTTTGCTTCTAGTCAGAAGACTCCTCTACAGCAGTGACCTGCCAGTCCACGTGGACTGGATACTTTGTCCTGACTCCACAGGGACCAGTCACAGTGGAAATAAGCATTCAGGCCATGCACAGCTGCTGGCCCCTGAGGAAGCCCCTAAAGACATATGGATCAAAAGCACCAAAACGAAGATTAGGACCCAGGAGCTTATCTCCAAGGCCAGGGTTCCTTCCTGCCAGGCCTGAAAGACAGACATGCAAACAAAGCCACAAATAACTGGACACTTAATGATCACAAGCTGCTGGATTTATAGTCACCATACCCAGCTATAGATTTTCTTTGTAAATTTCATCAATTTCTATGCATTTAGACTAAATCTTCAATTTAGAAGGCCATGAGCCCTGAAAAGGCCCCAGCAGTGTGAATGTGGTGCTTTCTTGACCACTCCTTGCCCTGAAGACTTCCTCTCCAGCAGGCTTTGCCTAATCCATGTTTCCTCCTGTGGAAGAAATGAGAACCCTTTATAGCAAACAACTTATTGTTGGCAATACTAAGCCACAACCATGTCCATGGACACAAGAGAGGGGATGAACAATCAGAAAATCCACAAAAAGTACAGTGAATGCAGTCTCCTCTCCAGGAATTCCTATGATATCACACATAGCCTGGCCCTGAGACGACCACACCCACAGATCCTGTAGCCACAGATCTTCCTTTGGTGAAACCACCAGAGGGACCGAAGCAGCAAGGAAAAGGAAGGCATTCAGTTCAGATTCCAGTGGGCAAGACATCACGAGAGGATAGAGCTCCATCTAAGTCACATGTTCCCAAAGAGGACGTAGGCCAGGAAGGCTGCAGTTGTCAAGAGGAAGGCCAGCAAGGGGCTCAGTCTGGGGAGTTCCATCCAAGAGCACCACAAATGGCCTTCCAGCCAGCCTGACCTAGACTCTGATTGCAGTAACCTCTCAATGAGCAGGTACACAGAAGACCCAAAGCTGCAGATCTCCATGACACGGGGCAACAACAGGATATCTGAGAGGAGTCCCAGAAAGGATCCAGTACTGATGGTGTAGCAGAAGACTCCTCAAGCCAGTCCAATGACTCACTGCAATGAATATTTCAAGTAACACTGTGTGACACACCGTGACACACCACAGCTTCCACGGGAGGTTGCAAGGGCGGAGGGCAGCTATCAAAGGACAGAGGGATGAGTGGGATTCAAGTGTATGGCATAAAATTCACGAAGAATCAATAAAAAGTTTAAAAAAGGCCAGGCGGTGGTGGCGCACATCTTTAATTCCAGCACTCAGGAGGCAGAGTCAGGCGGATCTCTGTGAGTTCAAGGCCAGCCTGGTTTACAGAGTGAAATCCAGGACAGGTACCAAAATTACACAGAGAAACCCTGTCTCGAAAAACTAAAAAACAACTGTGGCAAGCTGAATGCTCAGCTCAGTGCCATAGAGCATGCAAGCAGTTGTGAGGCCCTGAGTTCAAACTGCACACAAAGGCTTTAAAGTAGTATTAACAGGTTTTCTCTAGACTTGAGAAAATGACTAGATGAAAGTCAGGTGTGGTTGTGCATACCTTTGATCCCAGCATTCAGTACTCAGGAGACAGAGCCAGGTGGGTCTCTGTGAGTTTCAGGCCAGCCAGAACAACAATGTTTTCAAATGCAATTTACCAAAACCACAAGTTGAGCTATAAATCTGGAGAAACGTCAAACGGTCTGAAATCCAACTGCACACACAAACTGAAATCATTAGTTAAAATAACTTCGGGCTGGAGAGATGGCTCAGTGGTTAAGAGCACTGGCTGCTCTTCCAGAGATCCTGAGTTCAATTCCCAGCAACCACATGGTGGTTCACAACCATCTGTAATGAGATCTGGCGCCCTCTTCTGGCCTGCAATCAAACATCTTGTATATGTAATAAATAAATAAATAAATAAATAAATAAATAAATAAATAAATAAATAAATCTTTATAAATAGATAAATAAATAAATAACTTCAAAATCCCCACGTTTGTAAATTAAGAAGTACCTTTTATAACTCATGGGTCAAAAGGAAAACAGTCCCATGAAAACTATAAAGTATTCGGAGAAAACAAAGTTAACTTAGAGAAAACAGCTACAGCAGGCCAGCAAGATGGCTCAGCAGATAAAAGCTCTTGCCGCCAAGCCTGATAACCTGAGTTCAGTATCTAGAACCCACAGGATGGAAGACATCCTCTGACCTCCACATGCATGGTATGTTACATGTGTGTGTGCGCGCGTGCACACACACACACATGTAATAATTTTGAAAAGCTACCTAGAATAAAATTCTAACAGACTGCACATTTAGACATTCACAGAGCTTCCACCCCACCCACTGCTTCCTCACATACTCAGGTCGACTGGACTCTGTGGTAAGTGAGGTCCTAACATGAGCCCCTCCCTATCTGGTCTCATTGCTTGCTGACTTTCAAGCACTGTTAACCCAACTAATCCTCATTCTCGGGACAGATCAGGGTCCCTGGCATGGGAGGCAAAGTGACTTACAGCCCTTGCCTTCAGATACCAGTATCTGATGCCCAGTAGCCCTGATGCCCAAATCAAGTTGTGGGGACAGGAAACCATCCTGAGCTAGAACCAGATGAACCCCCACCCCCAGGCATGTATTTCCCTTTAAAAATAAAAAGACCCAGGCATGAAGGAAAGAGCCAAAGAATGTTTTTAGAGACTCTTTGAGCAAAGCATAACCTTGGAGACCCTAAACATAGCTGTCAGTCGTAAGGCCGAGAACTACTGGCTAAGCAGAGCAGCAGGAGCAGGCCCAGCCAGCTGGCTGCTCATGTCAAACTCAGACACACCCTGGCTAATTTCAGAATGTCATCATTGGGCTCCAGCACAAACACAAAACAGGGTCTCTGTACAACCCTCAAGCAGCAATGGCAGCCTGACCTCTAGCCCCATGAAGCCATACCCTGCTCCTCGCCCCAAAGGCCAGCCCATGAAGTCAGAGGGGCTCCACATTCAGCTACCTCTCCCCAGAAACCTCGGCAGACACCTCCTATGCCCCATAGGCCTGGCTGTCCTCCTCAGCCAGCCCTAGCTGGGGTGTAGCATGAGTCATTAATGGTCTTATTAATTAAATCAAACCTGGAGCCAGGTATTGGGGTAAATGCTGGAAGATCAAAGAAACAGAACAAGCCACAGCCACCTCACCTTGCCAATTCCTCAGCTGATCCTGTTTCCTCAGACTGGAAGCCTCTGAGTCCTTATCCAAATGAATCTCAGCTGAACTGCTTCTCGAAAGCCTGAAGCTTAACCAGCCTAGTTCCTGGTCCTCACGCCTTAAATACCTTTCTGCTTTCTGCCATCACTTTCTGGGATTAAAGACGTGTGTCACCATGCCTGGCTGTTTCCAATGTGGCCTTGAACTCACAGAGATCCAGACGGATCTCTGCCCCTGGAATGCTAAGATTAAAGGTGTGAGTGCCACCATTTTCTAGCCTCTGTATCTAGTGGCTGTTCTGTTCTCTGACCCCAGATAAGTTTATTAGAGTGCACAATATTTTGGGGCACACAATACCACCACACTGGGGTGCCACCCTGGAGCTCCCAGTGTGATTCTGCAAGGAATAATACCCTTTCTATTTAGTGTCCTTGACCAGAGGAGATCAGGTCAGGCCCTTTCACTGTGGAGAGGCAACCCAGGAAGGCTCCCTGGCAAGAAGACAAGAGGAACCCTGCCTATTCCAGAACACTGTGTTCCAACTACCCAGCTGTCTTCCATGCCCAGCTGTCATAAGCAGTAAAAAAAATTCTATGGAATGCTCTCAAACCCATCATGAGTATACCCTTCAAAGCCAGGCAACTTCCAACATCATCCCTTAGGACTCCTGTCTCTAAGCACTAATCACAGTGCTGCTGCTTCTGGCCCTGCATGGCTCTAGAGGGTCCCCATCTTAGGAAAAGTAGACCTGAGAAGAACCCTTGAACAGCCTAAGTCATGAACTGGTGACCAAAGCCAGGCTGTCTGGTACATTGTGCCATCTCTATTCTCCATCATGTGAAACATCTTGACTTGAGGATTTAGAGGGAGGGGTTGTCTGAATCCTTACAGCATGGTCTGCCAAACCCAGGTAGGCTACCCAGGTTCAAACCCCAAATGCTTTAAGAAGCAATACCAGGCAGGGGTCCACTGTAGATACAGTACCACAAGCAAAACAGCACTCACAGGAACAAGCTGGGTTGGGCTCATCAAGTACCTCTCCCAACCAGTGGGGTGTGCTCCCGGCTCACAGTGTTCTGTCACCTGCCCCATTACAGTGAGATTGATGACCTTCCTAAGACTACCAACCACCTAACTGGGGACTAGCCAACCTGAAAAGGTTCCTGGAAAGCTGCCCACTATCAGGGCACAGCCCAGCACTGGAAAGCTATACACTAAGGCTGGCTCATGGGCTGTGCCCTGACCCCTGAATCTATCCTACACTAACACAGGTTTGGGTGCGGGCCCCTTTCCTGGCCTACCTAGAGCCCTGTCACTATGTCCTGAAACCTACAACCTACCACAAATTGGTACTAATTCCACATTAGGGGCATTTGCCTGCAGCTGGCACCCATCCCACTGTTGGGTAGCAAACAAAGGATGAGTATGCTAAATTGTATCCACATGCTGCCTCTAGGCCTTGCTGACTGTGCTTGAGTACAGACCAGGTCATGGGGGATGATTTCCAGGACAGTTCCTACGCCATATTTCCTGGGAAAATCCCTGGGGGCTCAGTAGTGTATCCTCAAAGGAGTCAGCAGCTTTCACGGGCCCTGATAGCCCAGCAAGAGGCAGCTGGACAAAGGTGCTCTGCAGCCCAGCACCCAGTGTTAAGCTAAGCTCTTGAGATTCTTAAGCCAGTCTATGCTCAGTAGCCAAGGTGCAGTATTTGATTCAAAGTCAGTCAGGACACATAGAAGATAGGTGATTCTTCAGGAGGAAAGTGTCAAGAGAACTATTCTCACTTCAGTTACAGAGGAGCTAGCCAAACTGTTTTAAGCCAGAGGGGGCCTGCTGTCTCAAAGATACAAGCTCTAGCCACCCTGATACCACCACCCTTCCCAAGCCAGGAGTCAGAAGGGGCAAGCTCACATGTGTGTTCATGCCAATTCTTGTGGAATAATTAATTAGCATGGTTTTGACAAACGTAAAATTGGAGGCCTCCAGCGTGCCTGATAATTTATGCAAGATCCAAGGATCGCTGCCGATGCCTTTCCCAGAGCCTAATTCAGCATTTTCTTTTTTCCCTTATGAAAGCAGGACTCCAGATTTAACTGCTCTCACGCCCTTTAACAGTGTTTGCCATAGTAAAATCGAACAGCCCAGCTGCAAACCAGTGAGCAACAATGGATCGCAGACCCCTGAGGCACTGGGCAGGGCTTCCCAGGCAGCGGCAGCAGCAGCTACAGCTACCACACAGCACAGAGGAACACCACACTGGTCTGAAACACCAAAAGGTTCCAGGTCCTTGATCTACATAGAGACCCTGGGACCAGTCAACTCTTAATTTCACAGGAAAAAAAAAACCCACAAAAACCAGACAGCAGTGCAAAGAACATAGAAGGTCCAAATTCCCTCAGCAAGACAATGACACCAACCAGCCCAGATAGGCTTAGCTACTTTATGTAGATTAATTATCTCAGCCAAGTTCTAGAACTTGTGGCTAATGTGGCTAATCCCAGCATTCAATGATGCCTATCAAGCGTGACCTCTCACTCAGATATGTGGCCCTGAGCCCTTCCCTGTCAGATGCACCAAGCTTTCCCTGAGCACCCCAACAAGTACCCTAGGCTCCAATGCACTTCCACAACCCTCACCAGAGCGTCTGCTAGCTACCTAAGCTGGGCTATAACTAGAGAGAAAGCTGCATGCATTCTTGCTGTCTATACTGAAGTTCTGATTGCAGCTCTCTGCTCTCCTACAAGATAAGACCCATGCCTTGGGCTGCATTAGAGAGAGCAGCCAGCCAAGGCCACCAAGGGCTATTGGTAAGGAAAGATGCTGTCACAACCAAGCTGCCACTCCTAAAGCTCTGTGCTACCATTCTGGGCTCTCTGGCTGAACTCCGCTGGAAGTCAGCTCCCCAGAGACCACACAGCTGGGAGCCAGGCAGAGGGCCGGGCACCTGAGAGACTGCAGCTCACCATGCTGCTGTACAGCCAGTGTGTGAGCACTCTCATCTGCCAGCACGCCTGCTCCTAGACTTCCCCAACTTCCCTCACTGGCACAAGTGGTAAGACAATGCCATCCCATAGCCAGCCAGTGCTATGGGATATTCATGGACCCCCTAGGCATGCCACTACTGGTCCTGGCCCACCAGGCACACTTGACACAGGCAGGAACAATATCCCAACAGGTAGGCCTATTGTTTCTACTGGCAGGTCAGTTCCTTGCAGACTCTCTCATCCTCAGTTGCTAAATATAATGATGCTCCAACAGTCCTGGGCCTTGGAAAGACCTGAGATCTCCCCCCAAATGAGCAGCGCTGCTCTCAACAGGCAATCAAACACACCATAATACACACCTTCCTGGCCCATATACTGACCAAACCCTGCCCAGCCTAAGTCAGATGAGACGGGTATCCCCAGACAGCAGGGCTTGCTCACCCAACAAGAGCTCTGGAGTGAGGCCAGGAACTGGCTTCCAACACGTATGGTGAGAGAAGTGGAGAGAACAACCTTCATCCAGAAGAAGCACTCTGCAGAGGAGAACCCTGTTCCAAACATTCTTCCTCTGGTTTCTGCAATGAAAGAAGCCAACCCACCCTGCCCTGCACCAAGGACTCACATCTATGTAACAAGAGCAGGACAAAACCCTCATGCAGGATCTTTCTAGTGAGGCAATACAGACAACAGACGCAGAAATTCACAGACAAAGGAAAAGCGGGAAGTGGGAATGCCGTGTGACAGTCTTAAAGCTTGGAAGGCTGGATATGGGCACTGAGCATTTGCCTGAATGAAGGCAGGGGGCCCTGGATATCTGAGAGAAGAGGATCTCATTGCAAAAAGTAAGTAGGCAGACACAGAGTGTTGAGAAATGTCTAGCCAAAGTGGGTGGGCCTACTCACAGAGAAGTCTGGCTGGAGATGGGAAAGGGAGGACCTATTGAAGAAGCAAAAGCTAATATCCGGCCAGTGTAGATGGGGTTTGGCTAGGGAGGGGTGGGATCTGGCCCATGAATGAACAGTTCCTGGCCAAGGAGTAAGGTCTTCAAAAAGGGGCAGGGCTTTTAAAGGGTCAAATCTAGCCAGAGAAAAGGTAGGCCTAATCAGTAGCAAGAGCCCAAAGTACTTTGGCAAAGGAGGAGAAATGAAAGCCAGGACAGTGGCTCATACCTATAATCCCAGGACTGGGAGGCAGCGGCGGCAGGCTCAAGATCATCCTTAACTACATATTAGCCTAGGCTGCACACATAACCTAGGCTTTAAAAATAAGTAGGTGAAGTAAGAAGGGTAACTTATCCAAGCTCCTCAGGAGGCTGGAGCAGAGCACCAGTCAAGGCCTCTCTGGGTTACAGCAGGAGTCCAAGGCCAAAGGGAAAACTGAAGACAGAACTCAAGGGCAGAGCATTTGCTTAGGTATGTTCAGGCCCTGAGTTCAATCCCCAGTCCCCAGAGCAGTGGACAAATTAAGCATGAAGCTATAACTACAGGAAGAATACGGATGAGCCTCCTCCCATGCCCAAAGCTACCTGGCAAGTTGCCTCTTCCCCAGAATAGCTGAAAAAAGTGATTCTGAAAGGACCCATATATATCAGAAATGCCTGCTTAGGAACTCTGCCAGCAGCAGGGGATATAAGGTGTGTTAAGGGGGCAAAGGAGGAAGTTGATGGGCAGGGCCTAAAAGCACAAGAGATCAAGCAGGTCAGCAGGCTTGAGCACATCTGTCTATACAGCCAAGAGTGACAATGGAGAAGCTGTCCTACCACAATATAAAGGCAGGCCTCACCCAGACACTGAGAAAGACCAGCCAGAGCTCTGAGGAGGCTGTCTCCAGAATGGCTAGAAGCTAGAGGGTAGGATCAGCTCCCAGAGAACATTGAACATCTGAGGGATTCCCAAACCTCCACTGGTGCCAGTTCTAGGCTAAGGATGGCAAAAGAGCTACCCAGTTTGTAGTGAGTACTGGGCTAACAAGCAGCTAATAGTGCTTACATGGGGAGGACTTCCTGAGCACATCTTTAAAAAACTTTGAATCTGGGAATGAGCACCCATCCCAGCAGACTCTCACCCTAGGCAGGACAAGAGGACTTTCACTGAGGGATACCTGGCCAGCCAAGGAGCCAAAACCCTTACCTATCCTTCTGCCAATGACCTAAAATGAGTGGTTACTCTGCTTCTTACCTATAAATGTTAACACTTATGTTAAATGTTCATCCTACAGGACTACCACAGTGAAGTGAGGGATGGTTCCTGTCACATGCTAAAGAACTCTGGACTAGAGGCAGGTACCTATGCCCAGGAGGCCCCTGTGAAAGCCTAGGAAGCAGATGGGCCTGAGGTCAGCCCACCATCTGCATAGTAACACAGTGAAAATTCACCTAGTCCTTATTATCCAGCCCTCTAAGCAAGCCCCAACCCAGAACCCACCAGACTAACCCTTTACCTAAGAAGGCTCTATTTCCAGGGCAAGGCCAAGGTTTGTTCGTTTGTTTAAAAGAATTTTTTGTTGTTTTTTGTTTTTATTTTTGTTTTTCAAGACAGGTTTTCTCTGCATAACAACCTTGGCTGTTCTGGAACTCAGTTTGTAAACCAGGCTGGCCTTGAACTCACAAATTCGCCTGCCTCTGCCTCCCAAGTACTGGAACTAACGGTATGTACTACCACAGCCTGGCTTTAAAAGATTTTTTTAATTTTATTTATTTGTTTGTTTGTTTAAATTTTATTGTTTTATTTTATTTTGTTTTTTTTAGACAGAGTTTCTCTACGGCTGTCCTGGAACTTGCTCTGTAGACTAGGCTGACCTTAAACTCAGAGATCACCTGCCTCTGCCTCCAGAGTGCTGAGATTAAAGGTGTGCACCACTATGCCTAGCCAATTCATTTTATTTTTAACAGTGTGTGTGTGTGTGTGTGTGTGTGTGTGTGTGTGTGTGTGCATGCACGCATAGGAGGACACCTGAGTATGGATGCCCATGGAAGCTGGAAGTGTCACACCTCCTAGAACTGGAGTTACAGGCAGTTGTGAGCCACCTGACATGGGTGTTGGAATCAAACGGGAACGGGGATCCTCTAGAAGACCAGGATATGCTCCTAACTGCTATTTGTTCCAGCCCTGTTTTTAAAAATATTTTTTATTTTGTTTTAAATGATTTGTATATGTGTGTCCATGTGTTGGTATGCACACATGCACACAGATATGCACAGAGTCCAGAAGAGAGTGACAGATCCCCTGGAACTAAAATTATAAGCAGCTGTGAACTTAACTTGGGTCCTCTATAAGAGCAGTAAATGTGAGCCAGGCAATGGTGGCTTTAATCCTAGCACTTGGGAGGCAGAGCCAGGAGGATCTCTGTGAGTTCGAGGCCAGCTTAGGCTACAGAGTGAGTTCCAGGAAAGGCGCCAAAGCTACACAGAGAAACCCTGTCTTGAAAAATAAAAAAATAAAATAAAAATTAAAAAAAAAGAGCAGTATATGTACTTATTAACTACTAAGTCCAAGACCAAAATTTTTAAAACATAGTTATAAGCAGAAAAGGAAAGCAATGGCCACATATCTACTATGGGAAGATAAACGAGAAGGGTCTTCCTATCCAAGCCTACCTCTGAGAAGTAGCCTATTGGTTAGAGGCCCACAACTTACTGATACTAAGTAAGTTAACAGTGACCTAACTTAGGGCAGCAGGTGAAAAGTTGGCTGGTATGTCAACTTAAACAGCACCCTATGCACACAGCTCAGGGAGCCAAGACAATACTATTTCTAGGCCATGCCCTTAGGTGAGTAAGCCTGGGCACTCACTCCAAGACTCCCAGGTCCTATATCCCCACACTGACCAAAGGCACAGCATCACATGGTAACTACCAACTGCCACATCCCTAAAGGTTCATCCCTCCCCAAATGCCTTTTCTAGCATCTGTCCATGGGAGGCAGACCAAGCAGGTCTCAGCAGCAGACCTAGCACACATGCCTCCTTGGCCCCCTCAGGGCTCTCTTTGGGGGCTCTCACCCCACAGTAGGGAGACACCACATCAGACTGGAACCTTCCTGACACTCTTGGTCCCCAGGCATGAGCAGTCTCATGGCTGCTGAACAATGCAGTTTTGAATTCAATTAAAGCGATTATCTGTTGTGCCAAATAAATTGTGTACAGCATATATCCTGCAGCACTTTACACCTCCAGGCTCATTATTCCCTAACTGTTTCCTCCTGTTTATGCGCTCTCAAATTAAATTGCTGATAATACGCGCCAAAATAAAAAATGAGCACACCTTGTCCCAAGAAAATTGATTCTCCTTCTCCTGAACTGGCGATTGCCAGGTTTTATATACTCGGTTCCTGGTGATCATTAGTAATTCAATTTTCTTTTTATTAGCCCCCTTATCTGCTGAGCAATATAGTGGCAGCGCTGACCTCTTTCGCACGGGTAAATGTTTAAAATCTTTTCCCTGATTAATTTTGCCAGTTAAGAAAAAGAGGAGAAATGGCCCGGCTCTTAGCCATCACAATGAATAAAGCTTAATGTTGATTGTGATGGAATTTCTAATGCCAGGGAAATTGATTGAACGCGGCAATTACGCTGCAAGAGTAACTCGGGGGAGATGGGATCGCTTTCTTCTGGCCGTAGCCTTTTGGTTATTTAAAACAATCCAATTTGCAAGGATAATTATGTATTAGTGTTTTATCTGCCACTTGAAATGAACAGGGGAGTTTCGATACTGGCCCAGCATTAGCAGGTTATTGCTGCAAATTACTTGATATCTGCTTTCTTTCACATAAAGAGGAAATTAGGCAATCAATTACCAGAAAAAGGTGGATGGAGGGATAAGAGGGGCAAGTGCGCCCTCTGCTGGCTGTTAGGCCACACAGTAGGGCTGAGTAGTGACCTGGAGAAGGGGTGGGCCAGAAACAGCTAAGCTACCCCACTCCTGGGCACCCAAAGTCTACTGAGCAATCAGGTCCCTCTCTAGGCACCAGGGTACTGGCATGAAGAAGAGATCTGGAACTAGGGCTAAGCATTTTCTTGGAGGGAAGCAGAAAGAGAAGACCCCAAGCACTAGATGAAAGAAAGGGTAGCTCTTATCCACTGACCCCATGTACAAGGAGACCCTGACCGCCAACATCCACATGAGCTTGAGGCCTGTACCCACTTGGAAACAGAAAAGCTCCACTCAGCAATGTAGCAAGACCCCAGCCTAGGGAATCAAACAGACTGGCCAGAGCCTTGAATATCATTCAGCCTGGGGTTCTTGGGTGAGCAAGGAAAAGAGGCAGATAGTAAGCCTTGCAGGAGGGAGCTAAGGAAACTACAAGCCGGTTCCTGAAGCCAGCCAGATCTGTCCAGGCTCAGCTTAGAGAAATTACTACTGTTCACCCTCATCTCCTTGGCCAAAGCCCTGGCAAGGCCTACCACCTGTAGACAGCCTACCCTTGAGACCTGTCTATCTGGAGTTGTGTGCTAGTTGTCTCTGCAACTGCCACCTGAGTAGCCATACCAACCACAGGCTCAGCATGCTGTTTGCACAGTTCGTTTCTGCTTAGATGACTACCGTCCCTTGATCTCACATGCAAGGCCTTGCATATTAGCCATCCTGACTCACTGTCTACTCCAGCCCACTAGCCCAATCCTGCCACCTGATGTTCCTGATGTCTTCTGGTTCCCTCATCTATCCCCTCCTTGACACCACAGTCAGAACCTATTCCTTTTCCTTACTGTGGCATAAAAGAGCCTCCCTCCCCCATGACCTAGTGTCCTCTCCACTGGGGCCATCCCCTTTTCTTTTCTTTTTCTTTTCTTTTTTTGTGGAGCTGAGGATTGAACCCAGGGCCTTGTGCTTGCTAGGCAAGCGCTCTACCACTGAGCTAAATCCCCAACCCCCCCTTTTCCAACCTTGTATCGCACATTGGCTATATGGCCTTCCTTCTGCTCTGTGTGCAACTGCTGCCTTCACCTGCATTCCTGAGTACTATTTCCTCTCTTCACTTAAGTCTAAAGAAACACTCCCAATGCCTACCTAGTATTTACACCTCCCTGCAACCCATAACTACACTCTTCTGCTTTCTTGTTCTCAGGACACCTTTACTACCCAAAGCCAATTGTCCAGGCTATCTACAAGGGCTCAGGCAGCCATCTGCCTCTAGTGGAATGTGGCTCAGCATCCCCAGGAACCAGCATGACAATTCTTGACCCCAAGGTGCCCATCACATGCTTAGTGAGTAAGCAGGAAAGTGAATAGATAGAAAGACTCCCCACGGTCCTTCCTACAACAGAAATACCAAGACACTATGCAGTCACTGTATCTGTCTATGAGGCTAACCATTCCCCACCCCTAGTGGTGGCAGCAGCAACAGCTTCAGTAGCCCCAACACATCCAAGGCACTACAGGTGGAGCCATTGAACTCAAGACCCCTCACCTCTCACCCTCCCCTGCCCACCTATGGGGCTGGGGGACATTGTGTCAGCCCCTACCAACAGAAAACAACCTTTGCTGTCCCCAGTCTATATGCCACTCTACCACACAGACACAGCAAAGATTCCAGTAAGGATCTCACAGCCCTTCTTCACACCCAGGCAACACCAGCAGATTTTCCATCTCCACCCAAAGCTGTAAGTCTCTTCAACCCATCCTTCTCAACTGCCCAAGGAGAACCCGGCCATGTCCGGCCCACCCCTCTCTCTAGCCTCTCTCTTGGGTCCCATACCCCACCCTCCTAACATGGTTCTGAACCACCCTAGCACAGTGCAGCTCATCCTCAGCCAGTGCCTAAAGCCCTCCTCTCTGTCATACCTTCCTTGGTGGAGAGGTGGGCCCGGCCGGATGGCATGCAGCTCAGCCGATGCCTGGTGACCTGCATCAGACCCTTGTGGGGAGTCTTCCTCAGAATGGGGCTGTTCTTCCCCCGGAGGGTCGGTCTCCGCCGCTGAGTGAGATGGCTTTTGGTGGTGGTGGTGGCCAAGGGGCTGCACTTCTTGTCCCCTGGAAAGCTATGGAGATAAAACACACAACACTACCAACATGCCCTCTGGGTAGATCTGCCCAAGCACCTTCCTCATCTGGAGACAGCACAGGCTGCCATACTCTACAGGTGGTTCCAGCCACAACCACAGCTGCAGCTGCAGCTGCAACCCAGCCCCTGCCCCTGCCCCTGCCCCTGCCCCTGCCCCTGCCCCTGCCCCTGCCCCAGCCCTTCTCCAAGCCAGATTAGGCCCTGCACAAGACTAGAGGAAAAACTGATGGAGAAGGACTGCACTCCTGAAAAGGAGCTACCTTCAGGTCTGAATGTCATTTCCCCAGCATATCTTCAAGGCTGCTCCAAAACTCCCCCTCCAAGGTCCCCACCACAGCATGATAAGAACAAATCTATCTTTAGGCACTATGAGGATGGGACTCAGGGTCAGATAACTACAAACAACACATGTCTGGAAGGCAGAGCCAGAAGGAAATGAGTGTATACAGAGCCAAAGACCAAATTAAGACTGCAGGAAGAACTTCCTTAGGCGGATTCATGGCAAGGAGAGGAAGTGTCTTCTGGAAGAACACTGTCTGATGGCCTAGGCAGGCCCTTGGCCTGGCAAGCAGACAATATTTACCATCAGCAGCTGATCAGCAGTCTCTGACCCCTAACCATATATTCTAGGCTATGATGCTATCTTTCAGTCTCCCACAGTCATGCAAGGACTCAAAAGTAATATGTATTCATAAAGTAGTAGCTCAGCCTGATCACTTGGCCACCACCAGCTGGGCTGTAAAGCCAATCCGCTTCCTCTGGAATGATAGCCACCCAACACCTTAGCACACACTGAAGGTGGCCCAAGAGCCCCACGCTGGGAGAGCCTTGGAAATGCAGTGCCCCGACCCCTTTCACTGTCACCCAACGTAACACAAATAGTGCATCCTTCTGTCTGGGCCAGGGCACAGTCCCCCACAAAGCTTGACTTCCTGGGACCTAAAGCCCTCAAATAAAAAACAGAGCAGGAAAGTCCAGGCACACCTGGCAGAGCCCAGCACCCTAGTCCACCACCTAGCTCAGACACATAATGCACTGCTCTGGCCAGAACAGCCATGCAGCATTTACATACTGCTATACACTAGACAGACCAGGGTGCTACTCCCCAAGCACCTAACCTGGTATGACACCGTTTTTTAACCCAGCCCCCCCCCCCCCCCCCCCCCCCCGTCCCTAGAAGGGAAACTACCCAAAATGACTTCCTAGTTTCTCACCAACAGAAAGGAAGGTTAGGTCTGCCAGCATTACCGGTGTCAGAGCTCTTGCCTCCCCATCCCTGCTGAGGCCCCCCCATGCAAGACCCTAAATCACTCTAGCTTTACCTGACACATCTTTACATGATGACACTACCTCCAGCCTCACTCCTACAAGAAGCATGACCCAAAATCACACACAAAGCTCCCAGCCTGGGCCACACATCTGTGGTGCTGAACAGACCCAACATTGGCCTTCTTTTTCCCTAACCTGGAAACTAGGAAGGGAACACAAGCTCAAGTAATACAATGGCTCCAAACTCCCTAACTCAGGAGCCAAAAAGCTTTAATGAGCCCTACCCCACCCACCTAGATAGGATATTGCAAGATGGAAAGAGGCACACCTGGTACTGCCCCGCCTCCGGATAATCTTGGTACGGCTCTTCACTTTGTAAGCTGAGAGTGGTGTCTCTCCAAAGAGGGTCTTCAAATTGCTGGGCCCCATTGCTGGTCTGTCCCCTGAAGGGGACCTAGATGGGACTGGGGAGAGCTGAGAAGTATGGTCCTTGCTGCCAGCTTCTGACTGCCAACGAAAAGAGGAAGACGAAGAAGCAGAGGGGCTGGAAGCCTTCCACTTGTACTTGCTGGGAGATGGTCCAAGCTTGGATGATATGGCCAGTTTCTCAGGCCTGGCCTCTGGGTCGACTTTAGGCTGTGACTTCTCTGTCTTTCCAACTGTGCCAAAAGTGTTCACACTCTCCAGAGTTGTTCTGGGACTGAGAGCCCTCCGCGTGACCCGTGGACTCTTTTCTGAGGCTGCCACCCATTTGTAGTTGTTTTTCCGAAACTTGCTGGTCCGACAAGACACTAGCAGTGAGGCCTCCCTGGCCTGCCTGCCTCCTGTCACTGGTCTGACTGGAGCTACCACTGAACCCAAGGAAGCAGGCTGGTCAGCATGGCCAGTATTTGCTCTTTGGTCTCCAATGAGCTGTTCGGCATAGCTTGCAGAATGAGGGCCTACTTTCCGGCCCAGGGCAACACCAGTACGTTGGTGCACAACCGAGGATGGGAAGTGTGCTCTGATGGCAACTTCACTTTCGCTGACCGTCCGCCGATGCTCAGAGGGACTGTCACTAACCCTGCCCACAGACTTCACCACCCGAGGCTTACCAGGCTCCTTCTGGCAGACCAGAAGGGGGTCATCCACATTGTAACACACCTTGGTTCTTCCTGGCTTTGCAGGCTGCAGTTGTCCACCAGGGAGCTCAACCTCACTTCCCTGGGGTCTTTGGTCATTCCAGGACTCATCATAGTCTTCCAAGGAGCCCCGCTGGGCCCCTGAAACGCTGGTGGATCCAGTCTTTGATGGTGGCTTGATTTTAATAACCATATTCTGATCTGGACTGAGCTGGACCTGTCTCTCCAATACATACTGCTGGGGGTCAGGATGCTGGCTGTTCCCAGACCTGATGGATGCCTGCAAAGCATGATCACTGGCTGGGTCCGAAGGGTCCAGAGGCTGATTCACAAGGGAATATTTCTTGCGCCATGAAGGGCCATGGTGTGAGGAGAAGCCCCTCCGACTTGGACGAGAGTAGCGGGCACCAAAGGTCCTACCATCCTGGTAAGCGGGTGGCTGCCATCGAGTAGCTGAGGTGCCCAGGGCAGGGCCATTGCCATGGAGTGTTTTATAGTCATCAATTAGACCTGAGAAGGCAAAATCACAGGCTCAGTTATCTAGAAGTGTGAATAAAAACTGCCTACAATAAAAACAGCAACCATCGGGGTTGGGGATTTAGCTCAATGGTAGAGCGCTTGCCTACCAAGCACAAGGCCTTGGGTTCAGTCCTCAGCTCCGGCGCAAAAAAAAACAAAACACAAAAAAACAAAAACAAACAAAAAAAAAACAACAACCAAGACTACTACCCCTACCCTAATACCCTAGACACATTCTCCTTCCTGTGCCCCTTACTGACTTGAGAGCAGCCCTAAGTGACTGGAAACCATAGAAAAGTTCAGCCCAAATCTCTAGGCTTGTCAATTCCATGAGCTCTTCCCCATCATTACTACTTCATTATTATTTTGTCTGCTTATTCTGGAAATGCAGCTTTTGAGGTATAACTGTTTCTATTCACCGTTCTCCTAGGTCCATAGTGTTTTGAGGGCGAGTGTCACTCCATATACAAAAACAAAAAACAAAACAGGCCACAGAAACCTGTAGTGCCCAGATAAGCACAGGTAAGTCTTCCACATCGCCCTCTAGTTTGCCCACTCATGGAAAAGAAGCCAGACTGCACCTTAGTAATCGCCTCAGAACTGATGCTTCTGTAACCCAGTGCTTGACAGCCAGAAAAAACAACAACACAATACACCCACTGACGGCCCACTAGCTAACAACCGTATCTCCCACGGAGAAGGCCCGATACCACCACCACAAGGAGTTTCCAATGAAGTGACTCCCGGTGCCCTGAAGGAGGAGAGAAGGACCCCGGGGCCGGTTCACAACCCGCCCGGACACACAGGGTCTGCCTCCACCCCTACAGGAAGGCCACGCCCAAACTGGGAGATACCTCGGGCCGGTTAGAGGGAAACCCAAACAGTAGCCCCGAAAGGGGCAGGCCACCTGGACTCTGCCCAGCACTGGCTTTCCAGAGCCCTAAGGGTTTTCTGTGGGGAAAATTTTGGAAAGGTGTTAAAACTTATAAAGACCAACTAGGCTCTAAAAACTGTAAGCTGCGGGAGCAGATGCCTGGGTAGTCAGCCTTCGAGTTCGAGGGGGCTGTGCCTGAATCGAGAGAGAGGCATCAACGGCAGCGGAGAGCAACGCTCCGGAGCCGCCCCGGGCTGGAGGCCGGCTGACGCGACCCGCCGCGGGCAGGCCACCGCGCTGTCTCCTGCTAGCCCTCCGAGGCCCGCTCACTCGCCCCGAAGCCTAGAGGGTCTGTCACCCGCGGGCCGCAAGGACCCGGCCGCTCATACTCCCACCCAGCCAAGCCGACCGTCAGGAGAGAGACCGCGCCCGACAGCGCCCGCTTCTGAAAGGGTCCGCGGCGATCACAAGAAACAAGCGGACGCGCTCCCGGGCCGCGGCCCCCCTCACCCTGCAGGAGGCGGATCTGCCGCCGCAGCAGCTCCTTTTCCTCCATCTCTGGAGTCCGCGACGCCCAGCCAGGCCCCCGCGACGTCATCGCTGCGCGACTGTTTCCTCCAGGCGGGGCCGAGAGAACGCTGGGCTGGACTCGGCGTGGATTTGAGGCTGGGATGCACCGTCGCCTAGGCAACCGTGCGAGGGCGCCTGCGTACAACGAGAAACGAGCCATCATCCTGAAGCGCCCGGAAGTGGAGGTGGGGCAGTCTGGCTTCCGCACCAATTCCTGCGCTTTATTCCTCCGCTGGGAGTTCCATGGAAGACTTGGAGGGGATGGGTAACAACTCTCTCGGCCCCAGGAAGCCCTTTTATTATTTTATTTTTTCGAGACGGAGTCTCGCTATGTATTCCTGATTGGGGAAACATAGGGAACTCGCTAAGTAGAGCAGGCTGGCCTCGAACTCAGAGAGATTCACGTTCCTCTGCCTCCGGAACTGGAATTAAAGGGGTGCCCTTTTAACGCCTTTGCTACGGCAGCACGAGAACAGCGGAAAAGAATCGGAGGCTGTTTTTGCGGGTGGTAACAGATGTTAAGACGAAAAACTCCTTGAGTGGGGTTACATGCAGACAGCACTCATACATTAAATATATATAAATAATTTTTAAAAATACCAATTCTATCATATTTGTACATCATAATAGCTAACTGGAAACAACCCAACAACCCAAGTGACTGTTCACACGGAAATGGAATATAATCCAGTGGCTTTTTTGGTTTTTTGGGGGGGACAGAGCCTCACTATGTAGCCCTGGCCGTCCTGGAACTCACTATGTAGACCAGGCTGGCCTATGAACTCTCGAGGCCAGCCTGGGCTACCAAGTGAGTCCCAGGAAAGGCACAAGCTACACAGAGAAACCCTGTCTCAAAAAACCAAAAAAAAAAAAAAAAAAAAAAAAAAGGCCCTGATACTCCAGATCGGTAAAATATTCACACTCTTCTAGTATAGTCTTTTCCCCAAATTCCAGTCCTATTAGTTCAGGATGGAAAGTCTTCTCTAATGAATATTCTGTAGTTTGAGATTTCTCCCTTTTCTGATCATAGGCTCAGTCATGTAGCAAAACGCCTGCTACTTTCCTGAGATAAGCAGGCACCAGCCACCAGCGGGGAGGAGAAAGGGCCTATTGCTTCCTGCCTATCTGTGACTCTGTGATGAGCCATAAGCTCACCTCATAGATTTACATCTTACACATCTACCACAGACCTGCACAATAAGTAAAATTAAAGGATATTTCTTCAGGCTAACTAAGGGAATTCAGTTCTACAACAATAAAAAGTATAGGGAGTGGGAAATGTTCTAAAATATAAACTTTTTTCTCAAGAGCAATTAAATATCTTCAGCAAAAAAATTTAAAAATAGCCGGGCAGTGGTGGTGTACGCCTTTAATCCCAGCACTTGGGAGGCAGAGGCAGATGGATCTCTGTGAGTTCAAGGCCAGCCTGGTCTACAGAGTGAGTTCCAGGAAAGGCGCCAAAGCTACACAGAGAAACTCTATCTCGAAGAACCAAAAAAAAAAATTTTTTTTAATTAAAAATATATAAAGGGCCAGCAAGATGACTCACTGGGTACAGGTGTTTACCATCAAGCCCAATGACCTCAGCTCAACCCCTGGAATCCACCTGGTAGAAGGAGAAAACTGATTCCATGAAGATGTCCTCTGACCTCCAGACACATGCCATGGCATGGACATGCACCCATACACACAAATACGTTTCTATAAATATCCATATGAGTAAACTGGCCACATGAATTGTGCTTCTAATGAGGCATCTGCTGACATAGGCAAGAACATAACCCATTGGCTAGGGAGTCTAGGCAGGAGGATGGCTCATATAGAGGCTTCAGGAAGCAAGGTGGGAAGCCACTCCCAAACAGAACATCTTTATGGAGGGGTTGAATCTATCAAAAACATCTTGCTTCCTGCTTCCTTCTTTACCCAGTCCTGTCTCTCTGCCCCCAAACCTCCTCACTGCCACACTCTCAGCTGAACTTTGGAATGTTTCTGGTTCTTCCCAGTCACTTGCAGCCAGATGTACCCAAGGGAGTGGCCAAGGGGACAAGCCCATGAGCGACTTATGTACCAGAACTGGTGGCCATGGATTGACCCTGCCCACGCCTCAACGCTTAAGAGACTTAAACCTTGGCAAAGCTTAGAAGGGGGAGAAATACTCCCAAACTCTGTGAAATGGAATCTCCATCTGCAGTCTTTAAGATTTTTTTTTATGCATATGAGTGTTTTGCCTGCGTGTGTGTCTAGGCACTACATTTGTACAGTTCATAAGGAAGCTGAAAGAGGTCACTGGATCTTCTGGACCTCTAGTTACAGGTATTTATGAACTTCCATGTGGGTGCTAGGAATCAAACATGGATCCTGCGTGAGCAACAAATGCTCTTAACCCCTGAGCTGTCTCTCCAGGGCTCTACCTGCAGTCTTTTTTATTTTTTATGTTTTGGCTTCTTGAGACAGGGTTTCTCTGTGTAGCCCTTGCTGTCCTGGAACTAACTCTGTAGACCAGGCTGCCCTCAAACTCAGAGATCTGCCTGCCTCTGCCTCCTGAGCGCCGGGATCAAAGGCATGCACCACCACCGAGGATGGATTTTTTTTTTTTTAAGATTTATTTATTTGTTATGTTTACAGTGTTCTGTTTGCATGTATTCCTTCAAGCCAGAAGAGGGCACCAGATATCATGACAGATGGTTGTGAGCCACCATGTGGTTGCTGGGAATTGAACTCAGAACCTCTGGAAGAACAGTCAGTGCTCTTAACCTCTGAGCCATCTCTCCAGCCCTAGATGTTGTTTTAAGCGCTAAGTTTAGTTTTGATTTATTTGCAGCAAAAACGGATGGGCGCTAAGATTGTCCTCTGTGCTGGATGAGTTCTCTACTCCTGGGATCCAGTACTGAGGCTGCAGTAGAGTCCTGGGCATTTGCTGAGAGGACAGGGATTGTAGCTTTGTCCAGGGATGGGCAAATGTTACTGAGACGGGCACTGTCCAAGTTATTTTACAGACACTGGTCTTGGCACTTACATTTGTCAAACTGAAGGTAAAAGCAATCCACTCCCAGGGCAGGAAGATGGCGCAGTGGGCAGAGGCACTTGTGACAAAGCCTGACAACTGAGTTCAACGACTGGATCCCACGCAGTGGAAGAGAAAACTGACTTCAGCAAATTGTCCTCTGACCTTCACAAGCACTCTGTGACACACACACACACACACACACACACACACACACACACACCACAATACAAATACATACATACATACAATACACACACACTAAATAATAATAAAAACATCCACATCCAGCATTGACAACGGCAATAGAACTGTGTGATCCACTTTGAGAGCCATGTAGTTTTTCTAAAAGACAGTTAGTAGTGTGGGGCAAGACCATAAACACCTTAAAAAAAAGATTTATTTTCTTTTGATTATTTGCATGTATGTATGTGGATGGGGCATTGGAACATGAGTGAAGGTGCTCATGGGGACCAGAGGCATGTGATCACCATAGATCTGGAGTTAAAAGTGGTCTCCAATCACCACAGATGGATGCTAGGAACTGTAGTACAAATTCTTATTGGTCTTAATAATAAAAACCCCAGAGTCAGATATCAGGGTGAAAACTGAAAGGTCAGAGAAGCAGAGCTGCCAGCCACTAGAAAGACTTCTTACCTCTAGGAATCCTCAGACTTCATCTGTTTTATCACTTCCTCTCTCCACCTAGCCATATCACTTCTGTTTCCTCCTCCCAAGTGCTGGGATTAAGGGTGTGTGCCACCACTACCTGGCCTCCAGTGGCTAGCTCCACACTCTGATCTCCAGGCAAACTTTATTTGTTGGAGCACAAACAAAATATCACCACAAGGAACCAAACTTGAGTCCTTTACAAGAGCAATGTGTGCTCTTAACTGCTGAGCTGTGTCTGCAGCCCAGTGATTCCTTTGGAATATTTTAATATTAGGAAACTGACGTGGGATGTTCTTCTGCACGCTGTGAATGTGTGTTACTTTTATTGGTTGATGAATAAAACTGCTTTGGCCTATGGCAAGGCAGGATAGAGTCAGGCGGGAAATCCAAGCAGAGATATAGGAGAAAAAGGCCACTCAAGGAGCAACATGCTAGCAGACAGATAACGCCACAGCAATGTGGCAATACATAGATTAATAGAAATGGGCTAATTGAAGATGTAAGAGCTGCCAGGCAGTGGTGGCGCACGCCTTTAATCCCAGCACTTGGGAGGCAGAGCCAGGCAGTTCTCTGTGAGTTCGAGGCCAGCCTGGGCTACCAAGTGAGTTCTGGGAAAGGCGCAAAGCTACACAGGGAAACCCTGTCTCAAAAAAACAAAAAAAAAAAAAAAAAAAAAAACAAAGCAAAAAAAAAAAAAAAAAAAAAAAAAAGGATGAAGAGCTAGCTAGTAATAAGCCTGAGCCATAAGTCTCTGAGTGATTATATTACAAGCAGCTGTGGGACCAGGCAGGACACAGAAAAGCCTCCACCTACAGGAAACAACGAAGCACACACAAGAATTAACATAAAAAAATATCAAGCACCGGGCTGGAGAGATGGCTCAGAGGTTAAGAGCACAGGCTGTTCTTCCAGAGGTTCTGAGTTCAATTCCCAGCAACCACATGGTGGCTCACAACCATCTGTAATGAGATCTGATGTCCTCTTCTGGCCATGAAGACACAGCACTGTATACATAATAATAAAGGAATAAATCTTTAAAAAAAATATCAAGCACCGCCAGGCGATGGTGGTGCATGCCTTTAATCCCAACACTTGGGAGGCAGAGGCAGGCAGATCTCTGTGAGTTCGAGGCCAGCCTGGTCTACAGAGTGAGTTCCAGGATAGGTTCCAAAGCTATACAGGGAAACACTGTCTTGAAACCCCCATATATATCAAGCACCACATTGTTTATTAATTCCAAAAATATGTTTATAGCACTTTACAGAAAATTAACATGATATTTACGTGTGTGTGTGTGTGTGTGTGTGTGTGTGTGTGTGTGTGTGTGTGTTTATGGGATGGACTCCAACAAAACTCAGAACAGAGAAGGGAAGATATCCCAGAATGACTGGGTTGGAATTTCCCATAATGAAGCTTAAAAAGCATTTATATGGAGGCTGGAAAGATAGTTCAGCAGTTGAGAGGACACAGGTTCAATTCCCAGCACCCACATGGCGGCTCATAATCCTCTGTAAATCCAGTCCCAGTGATCTGATGTCCTCTTCTAACCTCGACAGGCATTGCGTGGCAAAACATGCAGGCAAAATACCCATACACATAAAAACAAAGGTCAAAAGATTAATTTAAAAACACTTACAGATTGGCCAACCCTTGTGCTCAGCAAGCTCACCACCACTGAGCCACATCCCTAGGCCTAATAGGTTCAACCTTATAACAATCCTATCAGGTATAGAGCTAGAGCCAATGCCTGAAGCCAGCACTTCCTTTAGAATGCAGACCAGTTCCAGCCTCTACCTATGGAATGTGATGCTGGTTCAGCTCCCTCCCCACCCAACAGACTTGCAGGATAGCAATGCCTTCTCTGGTCATGTCCACCCTCAGCTAGTAGTTTGTGGCCATCTCCCGATGGCCTGCTCTCTCCCTCAGGTTTTCTTGCCTTTTTTTTTTTTTCTCAAGACAGGGTTGTTCTGTGTAGCTCTAGTTGTCCCAGAACTCAATATGTAGACCAGGCTAGCCTGGAACTCATAGAGTTCCACCTGCCTCTGCCTCCCAAGTGGTGGGATTAAAGGTGTTCACCACTGCCACCCTGCTCTATGTTGTTTTTTTTTTTCTCCATAAAGCACACCTATTTGCAGAGCTGCCCAGATGCAGGTTGTGGTGGAGAATGGATAGTCTTTCAGCAAGCAGATACCACTGTGAGTCACACATCCCTGTTGCCCATGCTGTAGGCCCCTTCTTGTTCTTCCCCAGGGGAGATTTTTCTCTGGTCCCTCTCCACCCCTCTGCTTTCATGTACTGCCTCCTGTGCTCCTTTCTGGCTCTTCTAATGCCAGGGATTCCTCTGATCTTCCCACCTGATCATGTCCCAAGCCACCCTGGGTGTGCCCTGGGCCTGGCATACCTGCCTTCCCAGCCCTAACTCCCAAGACCTCCCAGATACTGCCTCTGTGAAGTGTGTCCTGGGGCTAGTCTAGGGGGAAAGTGTCATCATTTTAAAAGTATTTTTATCTGGATAAAATACACAGAATGTCAGATCTGTTGTATACATATTACACACACTTTGTCCTTCAACAGTGTCTACTCTAAGAGAGATGATGGTTCAGTGGTTAGGAGCACTGGCTGCTCTTTCAGAGCACTTTGGTTTGAGTCCCAGCACATGGTAGCTCACAACTGTCTGTTACTCCAGTTCCAGGTCACCTTCAAATCTTCAGGCACCAGGTACACACATACCTTCAGGCACAGACATTGATACAGGCAAAACACTCACATACATAAATTTTTGCCAGGCAGTGGTGGCACACACCTTTAATCTCAGCACTCAGGATACAGAGGCAGGCAGATCTATGTGAGTTCGAGGCCAGCCTGGTCTACAGAGCGAGTTCTGGGACAGCCAGGGCTACACAGAGAAATACTGTCTCAATAGTTGTTTAGCTTGAACTGTTTAGGGGGGCCCCAGGCAGTGGGATTGGGACCTGTCCCTAGTGCATGAGCAGGCTTTTTGGAGCCTAGTGCCTATGGTGAGACAGGCAGCCTTGGTGCAGGGAAGAGGGGCTTGGACCTGCCTCATCTGAATGTACGAGGCTCTGCTGACTCCCCATGGGAGACCTTGCCTTGAAGGAGGTGGGAATGGGGGATAAGTTGGGGGAAGGCTGGGGGAGGGGGGTGGGAGGAGGGAGGAAATGGGAATCTGTGGTTGATATGTAAAATGAATAGAAAATCTCTTAATTAAAAAAAAGTTCCAAAAAAAAAGAAAAAGAAAGAAAGGAAGGAAGGAAGGAAGGAAGGAAGAAAAAGAAACACTGTCTTGAAAAACTGGGGGGGGGGGGGTGTTTACTCTCTCATCCACTGATTCAGCCTGCACTCAGTTTGGGGATTTTTTTTTCAATTCCACTCTCAGGGTGTGGCTCTTCCTTGGCTCTCCATCCTGGCCAAGCGGAGGTCCACGAACGTCAGCAGGCAGGGGCCATGACATGAGCATGGCTCACGGCAAGGCAACAGAAAAGGTCCTTGGCAGGCTGGCCTATATACCTCCTGGAGAGAGGAGAGCAGGAAGTGACTGAAAGGGAAGAGAGAGAGTCACTATACCCCTCACCCCACCAACCCCTGCTGCAAAGCTTCTCAGACCCACAGAGCCACTTCTGGCCACAAGTTTGTCTATTTTGCTATGAGTTCCCTCTTGTCAGACTCAGTAAAACTAGACATAAGAAGGCTTCAGCCCCATGTGTCTGGGACAATGACTTTCTCAGGAGCCCTGATAGGGATTGTTTGCTCTACATGTACCTGTGCTTTGCAGGCCCAGCCCAGGACATGTAGATTTTGGTAAATGAAACAATTCAGACAATATGGCTTGGCTAGTACAGCAGAGACATCTCCATCAACTGCAGCTGTTAAACCCTGGGTTTCCAAGACCAGTCAACTTGGAAACAGTAAAGAACCTATACATTTCTCCTCTTCTCTCTTTAAGAACTTCTTGCCAAGCCAGGCAGTGGTGGCTCAAGCCTTTATCCCAGCACTTCGGAAGCAGGAGGCAGGTGGATCTGAGTTCAAGGCCAGCCTGGTCTACAGAGTGAGTTCCAGGATAGTCAGGGCTACACAGAGAAACCCTACCTAAAAAAAAAAAAAAAAAAAGGAAAGAAACAATAACAACAAAATAAACTTCTTGCCAAATGAACCGCTTTCCTCTTTAGAGAATTTGTGTGATTTAGGTTGAATTTGGCATCCTTGGCCATAGAATGGAGCACTCCACCGGGCTCTTGGGGACATATGGACGGTGTGAACTTTTCAGTCTTTTGTGAGAGCAGAGGCAGGAGGTCTAGCTACCAGTGTCACCCCTCAGCTCCCAAAGAGATCCCTTGGGCTTTTAGGGACCACAACTGAGACCAAATGGGGATTTGTATTATTGACACATTAAAGAATTTCAGGACTAGCCAATATGAAACAGAGGTGGGGTATAAAAAATATATTTTAATATAGGCTTAAGCACCAAAATTTAGAGAAAGAGAGATTCTCAGAGGAAAGCATGGATGTGGGAGTCTCAAAGAACATTCATTCAAAGTAAGACATACTCCAGTGAGGGCACAGGCTCCTCAAGGGGTAGCCAGAGCTGGCTGTTTTACAATAATCATATTGGATTTTGGTGGGGTTTGAAATTTCCTTCAAAAAGTTGCTAAGAAGCAGGGCAGTGGTGGTACATACCTTTGATCCCAGCACTCAGGAGGCAGAGGCAGGCGGATCTCTGAGTTCGAGGCCAGTCTGGTCTACAGAGTGAGTCCCAGGACAGTCAGGGCTACACACAGACACCCTGTCTCAAAAAAAAAATTCTTTTTAAGTTGCTAAGAAACCTAAATAAGCCCACCAGGTGGTTCCTAGGAGGTGACTTGTTGGGGGCACAAATTTGTGCCCACAGATCACTGGGAAAATCAGGAGTGTTAAACACAGAGGGGCCTCTTCTCAACGGAGAGGATAAAATACCTGTGTTCCCACCCAGATGGGAGTGGAATTTGTTAATGACCTGGTGACCCTTTTGCTCTCTGAAGAGACAGACCTCACCCGCCTTTTGCTATAGATGCAGACCTCACCCAAATTCCCCAGAATGATTATCTTAGAATCTTCCCTCCCTTGATCATCCTTCGGGGAGATGTCTCGTGTACTTGGCCTGCTGACCTCTATGCTATTGATCAGATACCACACTAGATTCTAGGCCTTTTTTACTTTGTAAAGGAGTTTCTATGTAGTCACACCTTAAGCTTTATTGTGCTTTATTGTGCATCTAGGACTGGATAAATTGTTTTGGCAACTGTGTTTTGAAGATTTATTTATTATGTATACAGTGTTCCGCCTGCATGCGTGCAGGCCGAAAGAGGGCGCCAGATCTCATTACAGATGGTTGTGAGGCACCATGTAGTTGCTGGGAATTGAACCCAGGTCCTCTGGAAGAGCAGTCAGTGCTCTTAACCTCTGAGCCATCTCTCCAGCCCCCTGTTGTGTCTTTTTTTTTCCCCCAGAGCTGAAGACTGAACCCAAGGCCTTGCGCTTGCTAGGCAAGCGCTCTACCACTGAGCTAAATCCCCAGCCCTCCTCCCCCATTGTGTTTTAAGTATGCTGACAATGAACTTCCTGGCACTAGACTCCCCCGAAGTCTGATCCAGGTTGACAAAGTCAATCTGCAAGGGATTTTGACTCTCATTTCTTCCAGCGGTTAGCTTCCCTGTCTGGCACCTACAGGGATCACCCTGAGAGGAGAGAGATCCTAACCAAAGTCATACCGAAAATATCTATATATGAGAATGTTATCTCTATTCAGCAGCCTTTACTGCAAACGTTAACTATGCTAGATCTTGCTTCTCAACTGAGGAGAGGTTTCAATCTGACTCCAGGGGAAGGGGGTCCTTTCCCGACCCCTCTCCCCATCATTTGCTACCTCAGCCTCACCTTCCAGTCTTCCACCTGCTGAGTCCCAGGCTTCCTGGATCATCAGTTCCTGAAAAACAAGCCCTACTCCCAAAGCAGTGTGTGGCAGAAAGACCTAGGGGAAATGTGGGGGCGTGCGAGTGGCAGACACAGGGCACTATGTCCTTTCAACCCATCCCATTGGTACGGGGACCTGACCCTCACAAAGGGAAATAAGACCAGAAGGATGTGCCAGGAATGGGCACCTACAGATGGGCCCGGGGTTTCATGAGGGAGCAGGGGCCCCCTTCAACCCTACCCCCCCACCCCCACCCCCACCCACCCACCCCCCGCTGCCTGTCTCCAGAGGGCAGCAACTGGCCACTTTCCCTGCACTCCTCAACACCCTGGGTCCTTCTGCAGCCTTTCCCGACCACTCTGAAAAGCGACCGTCTGGACCCAAAGGACCTATCATATTGCTCGCATTACGCTGTCCCTGTCCCGCTCAGCTTCGCCTTAGCCACAGGACCAGGCTAAAAGCTGAGAAGATGGAAGGAGGAGCCAAGGTGATGCCTCCCTCCCCCTGGGCCTGCTAGGCAGCTAAACCAAGAGCCTAGGTACAAAATAGAAGCCCCTCCCTCACATTCCTAGGTCTGCAGGTCACAGCACCTTGACGGTGCTCCCCACCCCCCACACGGAAGCTGGCCGCTAGTCTAGTCCAGTGTCCCTCTTGTCGTTGGGCTTCCTGTGTTCCACAACCCGTCCCTGCTCCACGGCCAGGCTCGTTGGTCCCTGAGGTTCATTGCTGTTATTGGCCGAGTGCCAATCCTGGCAGGCTACCGCTGTACAGGAAGCTTCCTTTTCTTCGCACAGCCCTATATGGGCTCACCTCACCTAAATGACCCGTCTGAGACCCTCTCTCCCTAGAATCCTGGTCCAAGGCTTCTAGGCCCTGGTCACAGTTCCACCCCAAAGACCTGTCTGGCTCTGAACTCAAAAGACCTATCCAGATCTTGGCCAGGGTAGCCTTGGTCACCCCCATGGCCTATCAAAGCCCATAACCAAGTCAGAAGGAGGAAGCCTGTCACACAGGGTGTCTGGGAGTTGCAGCAATGTGTCCCAGACTCTTTAACCCTCAAGAGGAACTAGGGGCCCTTAGCTGGTGAATGGGGGCTGGAGAGGGCATGGGGACCTGCCCTGCACTTACACAAATGCCTTCCTTTTATGTTTATTCACATCCTCTCAGACCAGCTGTCTGGGGGCCAACCTTTTGGTTTGGTTTTGGTTTGGGGTTATTATTAAAGAACTGAAAATGTGAGCTAGGTGGTGGTGGTGAACAACTTTTAATCCCAGCATTCGGTAGGCAGAGGCAGGCAGATTTCTGTGAGTTTGGGCCAGCCTGGTCTACAGAGGGAGTTCCAAGATAGCCAAGGCAACACAGAGAAATCCTGTCTCCAAAAAACAAAAACAAACAAACAAATTGAAAATGCAAATAAGGAATACACACCAACAGTGCCTGCATCCAGGCCAGTGGCTACTCCAAAGCACTGCCTGGAGATGGCAGGACAATGTGCCACACCTGTTTTGCCCTTCCTGTGGATGGCACCTACCTGGCCTTCATGTCTCAGAGAGTCCTGTCTCCCCATACACTGGTCCTCTAAAAGCATACACCAGGGACGAGCAAGATGGTTCAGTGAACAAAGGCACCCATTCCCAAACCTGAGGACCTGAGTTTGATCCCCATGACCAACTCTGGAAGGTTGTCCTCTAACCTCAACAAACCCACTGTAGTCCATGGGCATGCATGTACACACAAATGAACCCACACACACAAATACATCGAATGTAATACAAATTTTTTAAAAATAAAAAATAGCCGGGCGGTGGTGGCGCACGCCTTTAATCCCAGCACTCGGGAGGCAGAGCCAGGCGGATCTCTGTGAATTCGAGGCCAGCCTGGGCTACCAAGTGAGTTCCAGGAAAGGCGCAAAGCTACACAGAGAAACCCTATCTCGAACCCCCCCCAAAAAAAAACCCTAAAACTAAAAAATAAACCAAAAGTAAAGCAGAGTTCATCACATCCTGCTGAAAACCCACAAGATCAAGTCCACTCTAATCTCAAAAGGCCACTTCCAGCAGGGGGTGGTGGCTCACTTATTTAATCCCAGCGCTCAGGAGGCAGAGGCAGGGGGATCTAGTTTGAGGATAGCCTGGTCTACATAAAAAGACCCTGTCTCAGAGAACAAAAACAAAGACCACTTCCCACTGTCCCTGGATTAGAGCTGGCCCAACTGGAGAGATAACCCCTGAAGAGCTGGGGGATGGCAATGAAGGGACCTGACAGTAGCCTGTCCCTGCCGTGGCCGGGCCTGGGAGAGGGGACACTTTCAAGAGCTCTATCTACACTAACCCTGGAGCTCAAGCCACATTGTTCCAATCCACAACCTAAGAGAGGCCTGAGGAGGTTGGTTGTAAGGAACTAACTGTGTGTCAAGAACAGCTCTAAGGCACGAGATACCAGAACACTAGGGCCCCAAGGAGCCTGTAGCTAGATTGAGTGCTTCTACTAAACTCCAGACTTATAAAAATGTCTTTATTTTTATATTATGTGTGTGGGTTTTTTGCCTTCATGTGCGTCTGTGCAGAGCCTGTGAAGGCCAGAAGACCTCGATGGATCCTCTGGAACTGGAGTTACAGTTGGTCATGAGCCACCATGTGAGTGCTAGGAACCAAACTCGGGTCCTCTGCAAGAGCACGCATGCTCTTAACCACTGAACCCATCTCTACAGCACCCCCCTCCCTCCTGGGGAGTCCAGAGTTTTTACAATAAATGCCGGAGAAGCAATTCATATACCTACCTTATACTCCAGCTATTAAAAAGTGCATGATCCCATGAGTCTACCATATTCAGAAATGTATGGGCATGGTGGCACACGCCTTTAATCCCAGCACTCAGGAGGAGAGGCAGGTGAATCTCTGTGAGATCAAAGCCAGTCTGGTCTATATAGTGAGTTCCAGCTAGCAGAGGCTACATAATGAGACCATGTTTCAAAAAGTAAAATAAAATAGAAGTGTGTGATGATGACTCACCCCCCCCCCCAAAAGCTCCAAAACCATTAGGAGTTACTGTGCCCCCTTCCCTTAGACCTTGGCAGCCACTAACGGATCTGCTTATTCTGGGATATTCACACAAAATAACTTGCACAGTAATGAGTGGGGTTTGGTTGGTTGGTTGGTTTGGTTTGGGGCTGGCTTCATTTGCCTGTGGTGGTGTGTTTTCACAGTTCATCCACATCCTGCAGTGCATCCTAGAAGTGTGTTTACTCCTTCCAGTTGCCATGGCACCCCACTGTAGGTAGGTGAGGGAGCTTAGTCAGAAAACACCTACTTTCCGAATATGTGCAGGGTTCAAAACAGAGCAAAATACTATACAGAAATACTATTTTATGCTGGGCGGTGGTGGCACACGCCTTTAATCCCAGCACTCGGGAGGCAGAGGCAAGTGGATCTCTGTGAGTTCGAGGCCAGCCGGGTCTACCAAGTGAGATCCAGGGAAAGCACAAAGCTACACAGAGAAACCCTGTCTCGAAAAACCAAAAAAAAAAAAAAAAAAAAAAAAAAAAAAAAAAAAAAAGAAATACTATTTTTTTCCTTATCTGTGTATGAATTGATGGACATTCAGGTTATTTAAGGGTTATCTGTTTGACTCTTTAAAATGCCACCATGGGGACTGCTTTGGTGGTTAACAGCACTTGCTGCTCTTCTGGAGGACCGGGGCTCAGTTTCCAGCACCCACATATGGTGCAGGTGCATACATGCAGACAAAACACTCACACACATAAAATAAAAATGTAAAAATCTAAAGAGAAAATGTAAATGCTACCGTAAACATTGGTGTATACATATTTGTTTGACCTCTTGTTTGCTTTTTAGGCTAATGCTTCACTTTTAACAGGCACAACCTTCTTCTTCTTCTTCTTCTTCTTCTTCTTCTTCTTCTTCTTCTCCTCCTCCTCCTCCTCCTCCTCCTCCTCCTCCTCCTCCTCCTCCTCTTCCTTCTCCTCCTCCTCTTCCTCCTCTTCCTCTTCCTCGCTAACATCTTGCTTTGGATATGCACCTAAAAGTCCAATCCCTAGGTCACCTGGTAACTAAACATACACCTGTTTGAAAAACTGCCAACGTATTCTAAAGCTGCTCTGCCGCGCCGTTTGCCTGCAAGGGCCCCCAGGTTTGTTTCTCCACGTTCTTACTACTAGTTACTTAGGATGAAAGCCAGCCTTGATGCTATCTAGTTTTGATTTGCATTTTCCTGATAACTAATGATGTGCTTGTTGGACAATTTGCGCAGTTGTGTATCTCTGCAGAAGTCCACTTAGATATTTTACTACTGCCCAGATGTTTAAGAAAGAAAAAGTGCTGCGCCGTTTTAGGTACCAGGACCAGAGGAAACCGAAGCTCCCCCGTTACTGAGAACAGAGGTGCTTCCCGCAGTCCGGGTGAGCTCCCGGGAAGAGGAGGAGGCTGGGGCAGCCAGACTGCAGCTGTTGGGCTGTTCAGCTGTTCCGGGAGGGAGGGAGGGCTCCTTGGACGTGCCTCTGCGTAGGGACCGCGGCTGGCTTCACAGTTTCACTTTTGTGTCCTGGCGCCTCCTAGCAGCTGAGATCTCGTGGCTCCCCGGCTGAGCAGACCAGAGACCCTTCCCTGGACTCCAGCACTTCCTCGCTTTGCTTGGTGGGCCCAGGCACCTTAAGTAGAGGTGAAGATCTGAAGATCGAGGTGAGCCTCCCTTCTACTCAGCCCTCCCAGAGTCCAGCTTCTCTTCCTCTGGCTATGTCTGCTCTATGGCCCAGAAGCCTGTTTGTCGGGTGGGGGATGCAGCCTTTCCTAGAAACCCCACTATACCAGATAGCTTGTGGACACTCTAGCATCTAGGGCATAGCCTCTATGAAGGCCACCCACTAGCTCAGACAGTGGGGCCAGCCTGGTTTGGGCTTGACTTTCTAGGCTTCTGGGCCTCATGCTGATTCCCTGGCCCACAAATCCCTCCCTGTCCTGCAAGTGCCTTCCTGGCTCACTCTCCACCATCAGCAGGCCCCAGGAACCCATTTTCCTAGGGGTAGGACTGCTTCTCCACACTAAACAGTTGTCTGTCTGTCCTGGGCCTGTTTTGAACTCTGTCTGACCCATGAAAGTTCATCCAGGACACTTGTCTCATGGAACTGTGCATAAGAGAGAGCCTTGGAGGAAACCACTGAAATCTGAACGTTGGCTTTGCTGTGGGTTCCTGTGCCAAATATCCCAGAAGTGGGGGCTTGTGTTCCCTCCCCGGCCTTGGTCCTCAGCCAAGGAGGGCAACAGGATGTCCCAGGCCTTAACAGATGGCCAAGGGCTACACACACAGGAATTGATGGTGGGGCTAGCACAGGACCTGCTATAGGCTGCTTCCTCTCTCCAGTGCCCATGGCTCCAGGGAGAGACAGACAAGTGAGCCACAAAGTGAACACTGGGTCTGTGTTGATAGAGTGGTCAGTCAGAATGTGTCAGGACTAGCAAGGCAAGGCCACTTTGGAGGGATAGCATTAGCAAGTGCTGGAGGCAACTAAGAGGAGCGATCTATCTGCCCTCAGAATCATGCCATCGGCCTTTGAGGAGGTGGTCAAGAGTGCCATCAAAGAGCTGGACTGCAGAGGAGACCTCATCCCAGTGGACAGCCTTCGGAACTCCACCAGCTTCAGACCCTACAGCCTCCTGAGCAGGAAACTCTCAAGCTCATGGTTCTGGAAATCCCGTTATAAGTGTGTCAACCTGTCAATCAAAGACATCCTGGAACCCAATGCTCCAGAACCAGGTATCTCTCTCCCTGCTCCCTTCTTCCCCCATGCTGAGCCCCCAGATTGAGTAGAAGGGCAGGGGCTAAGCCCAGCCTGTCCTCCTCATGTCCTCTATCAGCTCTGCCCCCTTGCTCCGCCAGCTCTGGCCCCTTTTCCAGAGGAGGGAGTTCTTTAAAGGACCCACTGCTACGGAGGAAAGGCGAGGCAGTGGCTAGTGTATTCGAACCTTAGATCCAGTCTTGCTTCAGAACCCGAATGCTGTGGCCGCTTCCAAATCTCTGATGCCGTTGATGGGAACGTGCAGGGCCGTGTGGCGCTGGCAAGCATGGACCAGGGGAAGATTTCTGGCGCGGCTGCCATGTCTGGCAGCTGCAGTGCCTCCATGAACGTGTGTATACTGCGTGTGACTCAGAACACCTGGGAGGTCATGCAACAAGAGAGGTGAGCCCCTTGCAGGGATGAGGAGGGCTCTCTGACCTTGAGCAGCCATGCGAAGTCGGCTGGGTGCTGGGCATCAGGAGGGTTCTGCAGCAGTACCTCTCAGCCCTGAGCAAGGGAAGTCCCAGAGGAAGGGAGTGTTATGAACAATGGCAGGTTGGGAAGGACATTGCTTGAGCCAGTCAGCCTCAGCTGCCAGGGCTGTGTCTTAAGGATCAGGCTGAGCTCCTTGCTGCTATGAGAAAGGAGTGAAGTGGACTTGGAAGTTTATGAACAGTACAGAATGGAATCTCTCCACGGGCACGTGTGTCCACTTCCACAACCACCTAGACACTGTTTGGTTCTGGTTCTTTTGTTTGTTTGCTTTTGTTTTTCGAGACAAGGTTTCTCTGTGTAGCTTTGTGCCTTTCCTGGAACTCACTTAGTAGCCCAGGCTGGCCTCGAACTCACAGAGATCCTCCTGGCTCTGCCTCCCAATTGCTGGGATTAAAGGCGTGTGCCACCACCGCCTGGCTCTCCCTAGCCTTTTCGTCCCACCTGTCATCAGGTGGTAGGAAAGGGAGCTAGTCTATGGTGGGCAAGCCCCAGCACTCTTTCTGTAGGCACCTGCAGCAGCCTGAGCATAAAATCCTGCAACAGCTTCGGAGTCGTGGAGACGATGTGTTCGTGGTGACAGAGGTGCTGCAGACACTGGAGGAGGTGCAAGTCACCCGGACCCATGAACGGGAGGGCTCAGGCCAGTTTGCACTGCCTGGAGTCACATGCTTGCAGGTGTGTGGCTAGCCCTAGGCCCTGCCTTGAGCACAGAGCTATGACATGAATCTTAAGAGGCCACGGAACAGCCTCCTATGCAATTAGCTGGTCTAGGCTCTTCCAAGACCCTTCCAGAAGCAACCCATAGCCTCCCTTGCCCAGTGAGCTGCAACTGCTAAAGCCTGGATTGGCCACTATGAGCCTCTCACCAGGACTCACCCACAGTAATTCACTCTACATCCCTGAGCCTATATCCATCCTTCAGGGTGAAAGCAAGGGCCACCTAAGCCAGAAGAAGATGGTGACCATTCCTGCAGGCAGCATCCTTGCATTCCGGGTGGCCCAGCTGCTCATTGACCCTACATGGGGTGAGTGTAGGATCAAGGGCCTGTCTCTAGAGCCCAGACTACCTGGCCAGGAAGCAGGAAGTCTGGGATGCTTCAGCTAACCAAGTGATGCAATGGGCATCTGGCTGCATAATGTCCCAGACAGGGTGGTCAAGTGTGCCAGGCACTGAGGTGTGGGTGATAGGGGCAATCCCTCATGAGGTCCCAAGAGCCCTGTTGATAAGGGAGTTGGTGACCTCTTTACTTTTTCCTGCTGGCAGATATCATTCTCTTTCCTGATGATAAGAAGAGGACCTTTGAGCTACCCTCATCAAGTAAGGCCCCTCTGGTCCCACATATCTGTTAGCTATGAAGTGTTCCATACTCAGTGCATGAGGTGGCCAGCCTCCAGTGGAGGTGAGCACACACACACACACACACACACACACACACACACACACACATACACACACACAAAGGGTAAAGTGTGTTGGGCCTGTTTAGCTTTCCATCTGCCCTGGGCTGCCAGCAGTACAGGAGAGATGGAGCTGGGAGAATCCAGGGAAAATCTCAGCCTTTCCCCCTTCCACCATCCTCATGCCCTGCCTAGGCCACAGAAGAGAGGACGGCCAGAAGCGGCACGCCTTTAGCCTGCTCACCGCACTGCAATCCTTGTGTGTGCCACTCAAGCTCCTGACAGGTCAGTACCCACTTATGCACCGTGAGACTCCTCTGCTCCCTGAATCTACTCCTCCTAGAGTTCCCCAAGACCTCATAGGCATCGGGTGCTGCTGCCCTCTGTCCCTACAGATGGAATCCATGAGGAACAGGCGACCAGAGAAGACTTTCAAGGCCTGCGTGCAGAGGTGAAGGCTGGCTCTGCAGAACTGAGGCACTTAGAAACGGAATTAAGACAACAACTATTAGAGGACCTCGGGAGACTCTTGCACGACCAACCCAGCATGGAAGCCTTGGAGGCCTCAGTGAGTGAGAGTGTGGGAGGTGGACAGGGCCTACCCAGGCGTGCCCAGCCTCACTTACCCCACCTATGCCTCAGCTGGAGCAGGGCGTGTGCCGTGGTGGACAGGTGGAACCTCTGGATGGCCCAGCAGGCAGCATCCTCGAGTGTCTGGTGCTTCCCTCTGGCGAACTGGTACTGGAACTTGCTGCGCCTGTCTTCTACCTCTTGGGAGCACTGAATGGTGAGCAGCCCATGGAGGATTAGATTAGTATGGGACAGGCAGGGAGGACTGGGTTCCATTTTGGGCATTCCAGAACCCTCTTTCAGCCCCAATCTCTTCTCAGTGCTGAGTGAAACCCAGCAGAAGCTGCTGGCGGAGGCTCTGGAAACAACGATGCTGTTGAAGCAGCTGGAGTTGGTGAGAGGCCATGGCATTGGGGATGCAGTGGGGCCCTGGGTACATCCCGGAAGGTTGACACTGGCATGTGCTGCAGCCTTGGGGCTCAGGCTACAGGTCTACCACCTACAACCTCTTACCCTCCTTTGCTGGTAGGTGGAGCATATCTTGGAGCGGAGCACCCCATGGCAGGAGCCGATCTCTATGTCCCTGCCCCTCAGTCTCCTTGGCAACAGCTGGGATGAGGAGGCTCCCACCTGGGTCTTGCTAGAAGAATGTGGCCTAACGCTGAGGGTAGACACTCCCCAGGTGCTCTGGGAACCAAAGTCTCAGGGCCCCACGTGTGCGCTCTATGCCTCCTTGGCCCTGCTGTCAAGTCTAAGCCAGGAACCTTTCTAGCCTGTATGCCTCCCTTCCCCCAACATCCTCAGGTCCCACCCTCCACCCAGGGTAGAATCTTGCCTTGCAAAGCCTTACTAGGAAAGCCAAGAGCCTAACTCAGCCATAGAGCTAACATGCAATGACGCAGGCCCACGAGTTGGGAAAACTCAATAAATGTACAAAGAAAAGAATAGCAACCGAGTTTGTTTTTTGTTGTTGGTTGTTTGTTGTGTGTGTTTGGTTGGTTTTGGTTTTTCGAGGCAGGGTTTCTCTCTTGTTCCCTGACTGTCCTGGAACTTTTTCTGTAGAGCAGGCTGGCCTCGAACTCACAGAAATCTGCTTGCCTCTGCCTCCCGAGTGCCGGGATAAAAGGCATGTGCCACCACTACTTGGATGTGACTGCATTTTTGAGGGGTCCTGGATCATCGGCAGGATGGGTAGGAGTGGGGTCTGCCCACACAGAAGCAAGATGGCTATGAAGGCCATCACCTTACTCCTGCCAACCTGTGAGGCCCAAGCGAGCCTGCCCTGTTGTGTGACAGATTTTTCCCAGGGAGACAGGAACCAACGTCTACTTATCCCAGTTAGAGAACCAACGGCAGGCCAAAACTTGGATATGACCAAAGTCCAACTTGGTAACCAATTAATTGTATTGCGATTACTCACAGGAATATGGGTGAGGAGCAGAGATAATGACTCAAAGACAGCCGTAATACCAACAGGCCTCACCAGCATGGGTGACAGGTCATAAAATCTGGACACCTGGGGCACACTGTACAACCTACAGACAGCTCACCAGCCTGGAGAGTGACCTTTCTTTCTTTCTTTCTTTCTTTCTTTCTTTTTTTTTTTTTTTTTTTTTTTTTTTTGTGGTGGCACACACCTTTATTGCTAGGCAAGCGCTCTACCACTGAGCTAAGTCCCCAACCCAGAGTGACCTTTCTAGGAGGTTCTATTGGTGCCTCTTTCAGGCAGCTCGGCTTTGTTTCTTCCAGGCAGTTCTGTTGGTCTCTGCTTCTGCTGGACAAGTGGCCTTCTCTGGGAGTGACTGTTTGCAGTCTTTACCGTTCATACACTCTTGGGGAGGGATGGGCCCAGTAAATCTGACTTACTTCCTGTCTTGAACTTCCCCGAAGGAGGAAACAGTTACACAGCACTTGTGTGTAGACAAGGTCATACCCCAGCATGCCCCCCCCCCCCACACACATACTTTCCTAGAAAAGATGCACAGAACAGGTTAGGAGTAAGTCTATACTTAGGTCAGGACGACCCTCTGCTTCAGGGGATTTGGGGCACACAGGTAAGGTAGCAGACCCATGCTCTGTGACAATGCTACAGGCATACAAATGTGACCTACAGACAGGCAGATTCTGGGAATTCAACAGATTTCATGGCATGGAGGAGTCCATTCTTCACAAGGTTTAGCAGCCCATGGGCTCTGTGATTAGGGAGAGACGTCCCTAAGTGATGAGGCCAAGATGTTATGGTCACCTCTGGGAACTTGTACAGCCAGGAAAAGTGTGTTGGTACTTGGTGGGGGCTACACCACCTACACAGTGTAGCTCAGCCTTAGCTTGCCAAGAAGTAGAAGCAGCAGCGGAGTCCCCTTCTTCCTGGCACACCGCAGACATGCAACTTTCAGGATTTACTATGCAGAGGTACTGAACATTCCACTGTAGCTGGAGCGTTTTGTTGTGGTCACTGTTCTATTGATGTGAGGAGACACCATGAATGACCATGGCCACTCAGATCAGAGAGACAAAGGAACAAGCCACAGCCACTTCTTACTCTACTGAATCCTCAGAATAAAAAAGGCCAAGCTCCTGTCCCCACCCTGCCTTATCACTTCCTCTCTCCGCCCACTTCCTGTTTCCTCCGCCCAAGTGCTGGGATTAAAGGCATGTGTCTCCCAAGTACCGGGATCAAAGGCATGAGATCACAAGTGCTGAGATTGAAGGTGTGTGCTACCACTGCCTGGCCTCCAGTGACTAGCTCCCTACTCTGATCTCCAGGCAAGTTTTATTGTTAGAGCACAAACAGACTATCACCACACAAGGTCTCTCTACTATGTACCTCCGGCTGTCCAGGATCTTGCTATATAAACCAGGCTGGCCTCAAATTTCACAGATATCACCCTGCCTCTGTCTTCTGAGTGCTGGGATTAAAGGTGTGCACCACCATGCCAGGCTTAGTTTCCTTCTGTAACATGGAGAAATCAAGTGTTTTCAGAACAATTTGTTAAAGGGGCTGTCTTTTTTTTTTCTCATGTATATTTTTGAAACATTTATCAAAAATTAGATGTCTGTTCCCGTAGGCACTGATTCTTTCAAAGCTATGAAGGGAACTTAACTAAATCTCTTTACCTCTAAAGAACTCAAGATTCAAAGGTTGAGGTGGAATTCTGCTCCTCAGAGAGGCAGAATAGCAAGTAGCTCACCTCCTCACCTTGCTCGCATCCTCCAAAAAGCCCTCGTGTACATACCTGCATCTCAAATTCTGGTAACTTGTGTTTCGTTTTCACTTAGTTTTAGAAACTTTCTAATTCCTTCCTTGATTTCTTCAGTGGCCCACTGGTCATTGAAAGGTGTTATTCACTCTCCATGTATTTGTACAGTTTCTGTTGTTTTTCTTATTACTGATTCCTCACTCCACTATAATCTGATAAAATACAAGAGATTATTTGATCATTTTGTATTTGGAAAGAGTTGATTTGTAGTCTTAGAGACGTTTCCACGGTGTCCTGAGAAAAGCGTGCATTCTGTGTCTGTTGCATGGACTATTCTGTCATTCCATTTAAGTCCATTTCTTCTATTGCAGAGTTCAGCACTGAGGGTTCTTTCATTATCATTTGGATGCCCTATCTAGAGATGAGCGTGGGATAGTGAAACCACCCACCATTAATCTATCTGGCCCTATCTGACCTTATATGTCTATTCATGTTTGTCTTATGAAACCCAACACTTGCTGCCTTCATATTTCCAATTACTACATCTTCTAGATAGACATTTCCCCTTACTAATATCCAGTGGCCTGCTATGTAATTCTGTTTGGAAGCTTATGAGATTAGCCATATCAGTTGTGCTCAGCTTCCTTTCATTTGATGGGTTGCTTCCCCTACTTAGCTATCATCCCTGGACATCTTGAACAATGCATGTGCTTCTTGGAGAAATATACGGCTGGATCTAGTTCTATAATCTCATTGGTCAGTCTCCCTCATTGGTAAGTTTTATCCATGTACATTTAAGCTTAGTTTTGAGATATGTGTACAAACCCTTGTAACTGTTTTGTGATCAGCTGGATTGTTGGTTGTGATTTTCTTCCCTATTAATATCAGGCTATTGCTGGCTTGCTAGACTGGGTGGGTGGGGCCTTTTGCTCTGCTGTTCCTCTCAGGAAATGTATCCTTTCCTGTGCTCTTGTAATTGAGGTTTGCTTTTTCCTCTTAGAGAGTGTTCTCTAAGTGTCTTCTGCACTGCTAACCCAGCAGTCACCAACTGCTTTAGCCTGTGCTCGCCTTAGGATGTCTTTATTCCTATTTTAAAAGATAGGTTTAGCTGGACATTTAAAACCAGCTTTCAGGAGGCAGGGGAAGGCAGATCTCTGTGAGTTCTAGGCCAGCCAGGGATACATAGTGAAATCTCAAACAAACCAAAAAACCCATAACAAAACAAAACAAAAACAAAACAAGATTTCCCAATAGTGAAAAAGCTCAGCTACAAAATTAGATGAATACAGGGGAATAAAAAACAAAAACAGGGTTGGGGCCCTGGGTTCGATCCTCAGCTAAAAAAAAAAAAAAAAAAAAAAAAGTTGCCGGGTTGTGGTGGTGGTGGTGGTGGCGGCGGCGGCGGCGGCGGCGGCGGCGGCGGCGGCGCACACCTTTAACCCCAGCACTTGGGAGGCAGAGGCAGGCAGATCTCTGTGAGTTCAAGGCCAGCCTGGTCTACAGAGCCAGTTCCAGGACAGCCAGAGTTACACAGAGGAACTCTGCGGGGCAGAGGGGGATGGCAGTTTTTTGTTACTGTTTCCCTTAGGCATCTTCTGATCTGAACCAGCCTCCTACTATCTACACACTTCTGCCAGCTAGTGTCTGGGCCTCCCACTCCCCATATCTGTTTTTCTGGGCCTTCTTTCTCCCAGATATGGCAGGCCAATTAAGTCTCCCCAACCTCACAGAGGCAGCCACTGTTCTGCCATTGTCTTAATTAGGGTTTCTATTGCTAAGATACAACACCATGACCAACGCCATTTGGGGAGGAAAGGGTTTATTGCAGATTACACTTCCAGATGATGGCCTTTCACTGAGGGAAGTCAGGGCAGGAACTCAAACAGGGCAGGAGCCAGGAGCTGATGCAGAGACCATGGAGGAGTACCGCTTATTGACTTTGCTCATCATGGCTTGCCCAGCCTGCTTTTTTTTTCATTTTTTGGTTTTTCGAGACAGGGTTTCTCTGTGTAGCTTTGCACCTTCCCTGGATCTCGCTTGGTAGCCCAGGCTGGCCTCAAACTCACAAAGATCCGCCTGCCTCTGCCTCCCCAGTGCTGGGATTAAAGGCGTGTGCCACCACCGCCTGGCATCCAGCCTGCTTTTTTTATAGAATCCAGGACCACAAACCCAGGCGATGGCACCACTCACAATGGGCTGGATCCTTCCCCATCAATCACTAATTAAGAAAATGCCCTTCAGCTGGATCCTATGGAGGCATTTTCTCAATTGAGGTCCCCTCCTTTCAGATGACTCTACCTTATTGTCAAGTTGACATAAAATTAGCCAGGACAGCCATCTTACCCAGAAGTCCTTGAGAAACTCCTGGAAGGCAAGGCTGAGTGAACAGAACGGAAGCAACCCAAATCCTAGAAAGCATGGTACCACAGTAATGCTTCCAGGACTCTTAGGTCCTGGAGGGCAGAACATTGGCAGGTCTTGCCAACCACACCCAAAGCCCAGGGGAAGGTCTAGTGAGATCTCCAGTGAAAGGGCCCATGTGAGAGTATTTGAAACAGGAGATTGGCTGGGCCTACAAGGGGGGGGGGGGGGATGGGAGGTGTGTGTGTGTGTGGGAGGTGTGGAAAGGGAGGGTACCACAAACAAAACAAACAAAACACAAAACACTTTAAAAAAAAAAAAAGGCACAGGCCTTTTATCCCAGCACTAGAGGGGCAGAGGCAGGTGGATCTCTGTGAGTTTGAGGCCAGCCAGGGCAACACAGAGAAACCCTGTTTTGTAAACCGCCCCCCCCCCCCCCCCCCCATATAAAGGAAAAGTGAGGCACAGTTCAGGCTCCAACCCCTAGCTGCCAGACTTGCAGTGGGAAGGCTTTCTGCAGAAGCTGGTCCTGGGAACTGGAGCTACAGCACCAAGTGTCCTTAACCACTAAGCCATCTCCCCAGCCCCTCCCTTACAGTCGTCCTGCTGCTCACTGCTTTGCTCACCACGAGCCAAGCTGCATCTTGTGCAGGGCCCAGCTCATCACAACCACTCTCTGAGACAGTCATCCAACCCCAGTCATGTTTATTCTGCACACCTTCCATGTAGGTGCCAGGGAAGCAGAGGTGAACAGGACCCCGTGCTTGTCCCAGACAGATTCCAGGGTGGGGAAACAGCTCCCCACTCATGAGCACCCTGTGCATAGCCTGTGTTTGTCCTCACCCTGCAGCCTGAGGTACGCATTTGAAGTGGAGGAAGCTCCTAGGCAAGTGCTGAGGGGTGGGGTCACAACTATGGCTGACTCCTCCTGTCTGTCCAGCTATGCCTTCCATTTGAGCCCCGTACGGGACAGTGGGTAATGACATACCCATTCACAGTCTGGTGGGTGTGGAGTGCCTGCTTCCCATACCTCAACCCACGGATACAATCCTGCCTTGGGCTCTCCAGCACAAAGGGATGTTAGAGATACCTTCTAGAGAACACCATTGTACAGGTGGTTCTGACATGAGTCGGGCGGAGTAGGAAATGGATAGGTTATCCAAAGGAGTAGGGATGGACAGGAGAGCAGGTCAATGCCTCTTGGGGACATAACCCAGGACAGCTGTAAGGAATAGCGGCTGGAAGAAGTCTGACTCAGGGACGACAGACGGATGGCATAACTAGGAAAGCCATGACAGGTACAACCGTAGCTATGCAAACTGAGCCGGAGGAAGCGGCCCGGGCAGCCTATGGTGGCATCAACTTCAGTGCTTCCATCAGACTCTCGCTTGGGAAGCAGCGGCTATTCCAGACAGGCGCCAAGTCCAAGCTAGGGCAGAGGGCACACACTCCAGGGAACTGACAGAACTGGCCTAGCAGAGAATAAATACCAACACTACAAGAGGGACTTGGGATGGAACGTGCCATCCGCCACGCAGCTGTCACATGGTGGGCCCATAGAAAGTAGTTAAGGGCAATGAGCGCCAGTGTCCATCCAGCACCAGGCCCAGGGGGACCCGAATAGAGCCTCTTCTGCAGATCTGCTATAGGTGACAGCATGGATAGCGTGTGCCCATGAATCTGGATACCGGGCCTGGCTCACCGAGGTTCAGGACAGCTCCATCGGCCTGCAAGGCTCCGGCGTAGGAACGGACTATCGTCATAGAGTGGATGGGGCCTTGTAGGGTATGAGTGATGGCGGATGAAGCGTAAGAGGCTGGAGCGGCGAGGTCGGACCTGCGCCCGGGCAAGCAGCGCCACCTGCTGGGCAGACACGTGCGCTGCCGCGGAAACCGCAGACTCCGGGTCGCCCTGCAGCTGTCCTAGGTCTGTATAAAGGGGCACTTAGGATGCATGGCAGAGGAGCCTGGGGCCGGCCCTCACCCATTCTGTCTTGTCCACTCCTCTCCAGCATCCTCCATCTTTCCAGTATTCCACCCCACGGCAGATCTAGTCCTCACCCTGGAACAGAGAGTCCAACAGGTCCTGACTGACTCCACGGGGGCTAGCATGATAGACGAGGAAGCCTGTACCAAAGCAAACCAGTGAGGTCTGGCCCAACCCTAGAAGAGGTCGGCTCCGCTCTCAGAGCCCTAGCCGCGTGGGTAGGACTGCCTCACCTATGAGCACCGTGGCTGCGCGGCGCAAGGTGTCCTGTGGGCTCCGCAGGTAGCCCTGGGTCTGACTCAGGAAATGCTTAACATGGCTTGGATATCGCTGAACCTAGGAACACAAAGGCTCGTGACAGCACAGAAGTATCATTCCTCTTGGAAAAGAGGCTGGAGCAGACAGCATGAGCAAAGGCTATGGACTGGCCTCATAGGAGCATGGTGGTCATGTTTAGCTCAGGTGGAGGGGGCGTGGTCTATAGAATCCCGGGACAAGCTGACCACACCCTCTCTCCATCACGGTGCTTTCTCTACTAACCAGGCGGTGGCAGACACGGCTGAGAGCCTCGGGGCTGTCATAGTGAGCCACAGTGACCATCTCCTCCAGCAGGCCCCATCGAAGGGCCTGGTCACAGCGAGCTAATGTCCACTCTGAGCTCTGCAACGGAGGAAACAAGCAGCGTTAGGGGTCCAGAAGATGGTAAGCGGTGGAAGAAGAGGGATTGTGGCCAGAAAAGGCTGGCAAAGGCCAGGGTGAAGCGCTTAGTACAAGAGCCCAAGGGAAGAAGACCTGGACCTAGGAGTCCTTGAGGTCCTTGTCCCTGGCTTGAAACCTTCAGAGAGGCCACAGCGGAGGAGTGGAAGTACTGGATGAGACAGATATGGGACAGAATACCGACCTCAGCAGCGTCCCGGCTGGAGTCGTGTAGGCGTAACAATAACGGCACCAGACTCTGCAGCACCAATTTCCGCAGGGGTCCCCGAAGCCCCAGCCGGAGCCCTCTCTGACCCCGCCGCACCAGCGTTCCAAGAAGTCCTACCGCTGAAGCACGGACAGAGTCCCGAGCCTTCATGTGAAAATACAATCAGAACTCAAGGAAGCAAGAGTGGGACAGGAGGTCAGTGCAAAGAAGGCTGGGGGGGGGGGGGGGGGGGGGGCTGATCCGGGCTTCAGATTAAGCCTCGATCTGATGTCAGGACCACAGGCAACTGGGTGGGCACCCTAGGGAGAGCCTGAGGAGAGCCTGTGGGTGGGACTGCACATCTGTGGATAATTCCAAGCAGAACACGGTGGGACCACAGGGCAGGGTTTTGCTCACGTCGTCCAGTAGCGGCGGGAGGCGTGGTCGCAGCTCGAAGCTGAGGAGCCTCACCGGTGCTCCCGGTTGCAGGAGTAGTTTCCGGAGTGCACCTAGAGCAGCATCCACGAGCCGCGCATCGCCTTCGCCCAGCGCTCTAAGGAGCACCGGCAGCAGCGTGTTCACATGCCTTATCTGTAAAGACAGGACTGTGGGCCCGACCCTTCCAGACTCGGCCTACGACCCACCTGGCCCGCCCGGCACTACCGGATTGGCACCTTCCCACGATTCATTGCCAGGTGGCCAAGACCAAGTAGGCCTAGCCAGCGCACGGTGGGCTCTGGGTCGCCTTGCCAAGTTCGAAGCCGATCCAGGATGACTTCCTCCCGTAAGAGCCGTGCAGTGGGCCGGCTCTGCAACAGCTAGGCAAGGGACATAGAGTCAGCGCTTCTCTGCGTCGTGGGGACAGTCACCCCTCACTACCGTTCTGGGAAGCAGGCTCACCCCAGTAAAGAAGGCCATAGCTGTGAGGCGCTGCGGGTCATTGGAACTTCGTAGCCGAGGAAGCAAGTCTGCAAAAAGGCCTCGCAGATGGTGATCGGCATGCGCCACCATGGCACTGGAGAAGGGTAAAAGGCAGCTCTTCCTTCACTTGGAAGGGCTCATCCCCACCACCTCCTCCATGTCACCACCGCACCTGGCCAGCAGGGAGCCTCCTCCTGTGGTGCTGTCCTAGGGTGTCTCCTCACCTGGCCAGCAGCAGGACACCCTCCAGGTGCGTGTGGGCTCCTACCAGTCTCCTCCAGCCTCCTGCTTGCTCCATGCATGTGACCACCATTCGGCCACCATCCCCTGTGAGCAGGGCCTTCAGGGCCTCCACGGTGCAGCTGGAGGTGGGAACAGTAGGGCAGTGGGCAGTGAGGGTGAGAAGGGCCTGTTCCATCCCTCTCTTACCCCAATGTACCTTCTCACCTGGCGTGGCTGTGAGGTGGCCCTCGGTGAGAAGGCTCCCAAACCTTAGGGCTGTCAGGGGAATGGACCCCTTGAGCCAGCTCATGCAGCTGTGTGACCAGGGCTAACAGCAGGTGAGGGTAGAAACCCCGAGTGGCTCCCACGCAGCCAGAGACTGCCAACATCTCCCCAAGAGCGCGTGTGGCCTGCAGATCAAGTGAGCCCATCCTCGGAACTCGGCCAAATTTGGATGTGTGCAGGACATCCCGCACAAGTGTGCCTCCGGAGCTAATCTGTAGTCCCACGATCACAAAGCTACTCTTTGGCTGTTTGTGGCTGGGCCACGCCCCCTGAAGGCACCTCCTGGAGCCACTTACCGCCAGAGCCTCAGGCTCAGGACCAGCTGCGCCCTTCAGTGCCCACAGCAGTTGCACCAGCACCTGGCCATTTACACGCTGGTTCCGGCTTAGGCTTCGCCACAGCTCAGCGGCTGCCCTAGGGGGGTGAAGGGCCACATAGTGAGGAGGAGCTGCATGGAATCCTCAGGGAAGACTACCACTAGGACCCTAGGAAAAGCCTCCTGATGTAAACCATTTTCCCACTGGCCCACATCGCGCAGAGAAAATAAATGCAGACTACAGCAGAGCCAGCCCCAGAGATCAGCAGCCATCTGGACCACACTGAGCCCTGTTAGGTCAGGGACAGGAAACAGACCTGACCACTACCACTACCACTATTTTAATTTGTTATACCAAAGATAACTTCTGGGGTAAATGACTCAAAGAGCCAGAGGCTTCCAAGCATCCAAGCCACCCTGCTTGCTTACCCCACCCACATCCACAGGAAAAAGCAGGAAGGTGTGCTTGCAACAACAGTCAAGGGAGGGGATTCTGAGGCCCTGCTCCCTTACAGCCCGGTGCTTCAGGGACCACATTCTGTGATTAAGCAATCAAGCGGGAAGGGGGAAGGAAGCCGCGTGGGGCAGCGCGGCTGGAGGGGGGCGGGGCGGGTTACCGGTCCGGGGGCAGAGAACTGGGGAGCAGCGCACACACCACATCCTGCGCATGCTCCAGAGCCAGTGCGCTCAGCACCCGTAGGGCTGCCCGCCGGGGTCTCCCCTCCGCCAGGCTAGGCACCTGTGCCAGCAGCCCACGCACCAGACCGTGAACCTGGGTAAAGGGGACAAATGTAAGTGGTCAGGGTCCCTTTAACGCAAAAGGAAACTCTTGCCTGCACGGGCGCCCACCTTCACTCAGAAGAATCGCCTTTAGGGGGAGTGTGGTTGAGGCTTGTATTCTCCTCCTACCCAGAAGGGAAGCTTTGCAGGATTCACTGGGTGGGGGGTGAGGATGCTAACCTGGTCCTCCAGTCGTTGCCCCCGGGCTTCCAGGGCTGAGGACAGAGTGAGCGCTGTTGCCTGGGTTCCCGCATAGCCAGCCTCCTCCAGACAGGCAGCTGTATACAACGCAAGGTCTGCAAGGGCTCCTTCCTCCCAGGAATACTGGGAAGCCTAGGGAGGGCGTGGAACATGGAGTTTATGGAGTCCCCAAGCCTGTCTCAGCTATCTTCCTTAGTTCCCCAGCCTGCTCCTCCCTCCAATATCACACCCTCTTCCCCTGTGATCTTTTTCTATCCCTCTTTTGCCCTTAATACTTTCCCCAGCTCCAGTACTTCTTGTCTTTCTAGTGCTCAAGGGAACAACAGCCAAACTTTGCATTATCTATTGTCATTCCTCAATACTCACCTGGAAGGGTCTCTCGGGGGCTGGCTCCTGGGCATCGTGTGGGGAACAGTTCCCACTGCCAGCTGTGGGGGCAACCACTTCATTCCCAGGCTGGGCCTCAAAGGCAGGGGTGAGTGTTTGAGGGCAGATCTCAGCCTCAGGCCCAAGCTCCGGGGGCTCAGCCTGAGGGCCTGTGGAAGAGGGTCCCACAGGCTGCCCCTGGTTAGCCCGGATCCCTTCAGCTAGAGCTGTAAGAGTTAGGGATCCCACAGGGCCATCCCGGCCCCGGCCCCACACACCCCCAGCCATGGTGTTCCTACCAGCGTCACCTGCCACCACTCTTCCAGTGAAGTTGTGCCCAGACCTGACCTAGAATCAGGCCCCGGGCGGGCCCACAGGCGGGCCTACAGACAGGCGTGGTGGCGTAGGCATATACGTGTGTGCGTGTCTGAGCATGTGCCAGTGGTTGGCTGGGGAAATCACAGAAGTATCCTAGCATGGGCTTATGAAGGGTTTCTTCTGCCCAGGCTGCTGGAGTCAAGTAGTATGACATGATTGGCTCTGCCCACCAGTACCCATGGAGATAGTGGACTATAAAGAGGAGGAAGGGGAGGGGCCCAGAGCAGTTTTAGGTCATTCTGAGGAGGCCTAGTAGGGTCAGGGGTTGGTGTAGGTCCCTGTATTATCACACAGCCAGACATCCTGGGAATGGGTGTGGTCGGATACTGTCATCATCTCTGAACTTAAGATACTTGGGTGTGGAACAAATGTGATGAGGGCAGGTGATGCCTCCTAAGTATGTTTGCAAGTACCCACTGTTGTGATTTGTGACGTGGGCCGTTCCGTATCCTTGACGGTTCTGAGGTGAGACTGTTTTTCTCATGGCTGCCTAGGCAGTGTGTCTGTATACTGTGTTCCTTAGTGGCACCCTTTCCAGACTCTTGTTCCCCAAAGCTGACCCAACCTCTGCCCTAAATCCCCTCTCCACCCAACCACACTATAGGCACTCCCCAGAACTAAGCCAGGGGAGCTGGATGAACTGGTCTGACAGTCTTCTTGGGCAGGCGGAAGTGCATGTGGAAGTCTTCCAAGTAGTGGGCATTCACCCTCTTGAGCTCATGTACCCCAGGTTGCCCAAGCCCCAACTCTGCCTCCTGCCAAGCCATGAACCTCCTGTGGTGGTTTGAATAAGATGGTCCCCATGGACTCATACATTTGAATGCTTAGTCACCAGGGATCGGCACTATTTGAAAGGAGGACTAGGAGGTGTGACCTTGTTGGAGGAAGTGCATCACTGGGGATGGGCTTTGAGGTTTCAAGAACCCATGCCAAGCCTAGTGTCTCTTTCTGCATATATATAGAACTCTCAGCTACTTCTCCAGCACCCTGTCTGCCTGTATGTTACCATGCTCCCCACCATGATGATAATGGAGTAGCCTCTGAAACTGTAAGCAAGCCCCCGATTGAATGCTTTCTTTTATAAGAGTTGCCGTGGTCATGGTGTCTCTTCACAGCAATAGAACACTAAGACACTTCCTCCGGGGCAGTTCCTCTGGAGCCTTGCCTAGCTTGTTGTGTCCAGGCAGTTCCAGCCCTCATAGAGCCAGCCCCTTGGAGCCTCAGCTTTTCCAAGCTTCTCCTCCTCCCTTGGTTATTGGGTCAGAAGCTGAGACCCGAGGCCAGGGCCTGATTGGCCTAGAACAGATGACAGGTCATGCAGGGCTGGCATGGGAAGCTTGAGATACTTCTACTGATGGGGGACGTTGTCCTTAGTTGATATGGGAGCCTGAGGCTATTATATTAGACTCTGACACTTCACCTCAACCTTAGGAACCCCCTATTTGCTTCTAGTAGGTAAGGGCCTTCACAATAACATCCTCAAAACAGAGGTAAACATAAACCCTCTGTGTGTCATGGCCCTGCTGCTCCACCCAGACCTGGTCCCCACAGTCCAGCCCCATAGCTGCCTTCCCACATGCTGGACCTGTACTTCCCATTATTCCAGATTCCCAGCGCAACTGAGCTCTGATCCCGAGCCAGCATCTCTACCCTCCCCTGCCCCTTCCCCACCCCTGCAGCTGTGTGAACCACTTTCATCCCTGGATGAGTCCAGAACTTTTGCCCAGCAGTTCCTAAGCTGCCTCAACTCAATTCCGGCCCCATCCCTAGAAGTCAAGTGAGTAGCAGAAATCCGTGAACTAACGACACACGACGAGTTGTGGGGACAGTGAGTCATGTTATTTCTGGCAGTTCACCACCCCTGTGATTTTTACAAGGGCCCTCCAGCACTCAGATGGTCTACCAGTGCCCGCAGCTTCTCTGACAGCGCGACCTGTAGAGAGGAAAAGAGGGATTCGGGAAGCTGGGGTTGGGGAGTGGGGCACCGGGCACGGAAGGATACACAGGGCAGGCCACTGACAAGCCTACCGGATACACTGTAGGGTTCTGCAGCTGCTTATGAGCAGGGCTGAGTCGGCTCAGGGACTGCTGGGCAAAGGTTCTGGACTCATGGAGAGTTGGAAGTGGCTCACACAGCTGCAGGGGAGGGGAAGGGGAAGGTAGAGATGCTGGCTGGGGATCGGAGCTCAGCGGAAGTGAAGGCACAGATGGGGGCAGTCACCTGTCCCTGCTGCAGGCAGAGTCGCAGCAAGGGCTCCACCTGGGCTGGCTTCACAGTCCGGGGCTCCCGGGCCCCTCGGGGCCAAACCCTGAGTTCCTGCCCGGCCTTGGGTGGGGGCTCTTCTGCTAACTGCAGTAGGTCCAGTAGGAAAGACCCTGAGCAAAGGCAAGAATAATGTCAAACGGGGGCTGGAGACTTGAAAAAGAACCAAGGGAGAGGCGGAGGGGAATCACCATCGGAGCCTAGGAACCGGAAGGCAGCCTTGCTCCCTGGTAGGGTTTGCTTCTCGGGGTCCTCTGTCAGCTTCATTCGAGGCTGGCCTCCCACAGACACCAGCTGCAATGATAGGGTGTTCAGATAGCTGGACCCCTGTCCCCTGACCACCCATGTTCTTCCAGACTTGCCCGCCTGGGGCCCAACACTCTCTTTACTTTGTAGACACAGCCCATAGAAGGCTGTTTGGGACAGGTGACCACGCTGGTGCCAATGCCAATGACGTTCACCTCACTGCCCTGTGGGGAGAGGAGGTGACGCTGAGCCGAGCTGCCCCCTGTAGGGTGCCAGGGCCTCCTAGCCTGCCCTCCACCTGTCCCCTTCCACACTACCTTTTGGGACAGTCGTGTTAGCTCCTTCTCGTCAATGTTGTTGCTGACTGCAATGGGAACAGACTCCAGCCAGGGCATCTGGAACCTGCATGTAATGGGCTCACAGGCAGCAGCCCCTCCGATGCTCCTGATTCACCCTGGCCTCTTCCCTTGCTCCCTCCCTCCCCATCAGCCATGCCTATACCTGCCCTTTTCTTAGGAGCCCCTGATGGTCCTACCCTACTCTTCCTTTCTAGGGCTTTTTCAGTTGCCCCTGACATAGGCCCATGGTCTCACTATAGGAGAGACAATCCCTCCTTGTCCTAACCCCATCTCCCTGGGACTCACACAAGGAGTTTCTAGCAGGCACACCACACCCCTCATTGGGAACTCACTGGGCACCAACAGCTCGAAAGATCCCTCGGATCTCCTGAGCTTGCTGAAGCAGGTCACCACTGTCCAGCCTCACGCCCACTGCCCTGTAGCCCAGCTCCCCCAATGCCAGGGCGATGGCCAGAAAATTGGGAAGACCACTCCTGCATTAAAAAAGGGGGGGGCGGGATCAGGAGCTCAGTGGCTCTGCCGAGGCCACCCTGACAGAATGCTCCCAGCTCACCTGCGTACACTGTAGGAATCTAGCAGGCCCTGGAAGGCCCGGGGAAAGGCCAACGCATAGGCCACAAATGCTGCCCTTTCCCCTGGATGTGGCTCCTGCACCTCCAACCCCAGATAGCTGCACACACGCTTCAGCCACAAATTTACACTGGCCGTCAGGTCCACTGCGGGGCCCTCACCAGAAGCTGGAGCCAACATCTGTAGAAAGAGATTAGTAAAAGATGATCCTAGAGTACAGCATAAAACCTGGGAGGGGCCAGTATACCATGGCCTGAGGGCAAAGGTGATGCCACGTAACGCCAGCTTTCTACTGCAGCCTTGGACCAATAGTCCAGGGCAGTATCTGTCAGTGTATACAACAGGGTGCAGCCCACCCTAGTGGGATAGGAATTGGTTTTGAGATCTTGTCCTCTACAGTAGAGCTTGTTTGAGAAAGGTACTGACTGGGAAGTACACACTGAGATGGAGGATCAGGATTTCAAGAGCAATCTGGGCTACATAAGACCCTGACACAAAATAAAACAGTACTAACCGGGTCGGGGGGCACCTCACTACCCGAAAATGAAGTGACAAAGGAGTGGGCCAGGGTCCCTGCCACCGGCACACCCCTCAGTTGTCCAGCAAGGGTGTTGCTGCTGCTGTTGAACCCTGGGTGAGAAGGCAGTCAGGCTTGGGGGACTCCGCGTATGATGGTACCTTCCCTTCCCCAACCTATGCCTTTCCCAGGCCTCACCGCCCAGGTAGCTGTAAATGGAGGCCGTGAAGCCCCCATCTGGACCCTGAGCTCGCCGCAAGCCCATCTCTAGCAGTCTCTTCTCCGGCCCTGCAATCAGGCGAAGCCGAGCAGCATTGGTGGCTACGAGGCTGTGGAGAGTGAAAGGCGAGGAGAGCCCAGGTGAGGGTTGCAAAGTCACCCCAGTGGGCCGGCTTAGCCCCCAGAGCTTCCGACAGCCTGCATCTCTCAGGAACTCCGCTCACCTAGCGTAACTGACCAGACACAGCAGCGGAGTCTCCAGCAGCTGTACCAGAAGGAGGGGCCCAGACACCTGCAGCAGCGGCACCTGCGGGGGCGGCGGCGAGTAATTAGATCCACAGCGGGACCTCCTGGGCCACCCCCTCCCCTTCCCAACCCACCCAGCAGCTCGCAGGACACTTACGCCAGGGAAGGCGAGGGAACCCTCTGGCAGGGCCCGCACCGTCACCCCAGAGCAGTCAAGGGCCCGAAGGTGCTCGAAGAACCCAGGGTCAGTGTCTGGGGGTAGCACTGAAGCCAGGAACTGCACGTCTGGGACAATAGAGAATACATGTGGTCTGGGGGAGGACTTGGGCAGCCAAGTGCAGGTAGGAGCCCTCAGGTAGGTCAGGGGCACATCTAGAGGGCACCGGAGCGGGAGCGGGATTCTCTCCCAGCCAGGAGTACTAGGGCGGGTTGCGGAGCTACCTGCGTCCTGCAGACGGAAGGAGCGCAGGAAGCACATGCAGTCCCGCAGGCCGGCAGCCAAGGCAAAGGAGCCTCCAAACGGGCACTGTCGGAAGAAGAGCTCGAACTCTGCTGCCTCGCATGCCCGGCCTGCGCGCCAATAGCCCAGCGCCATGGTGGCCTGGTAGAGATCAGTGAGCAGTGGCCGCACCACCGCGCGCCCGTCGAGGTCCAGCTCCATCGCAATTCTGCACAGTACACGCAGCTTGACAAGCCTGGCTAATGGCGTCCTACTCCGCCCCCCAGGGCACTGGTCCAGGGAACTAACTGGCCCAGGGGCGGGGCCTTTCCCGGCAGCAGTGGGCGGGGCGAGCCACCTTCACTGATAGTTTCAGGGACCCAAACCAGCACTGTAGACGACAGGTACCACCCTATCCCGGCCTCCTTGACTCCAGCTCGCCAGCCGCTTGCCCCTGCGATGGTCTTTACAGGATAGTGGACCCCAACTAACAGCGGTAAATGCAAAATAGCAACTCCACAAACAGGGTTGGAGTAATTGATCAGGTTGTACTTCGCCCTGGCCTCTTGCCCCAGACTAGGGATGGGCAAATGGGGTTACCTACAGAACTGTTAGCCATCTGCCTGGCAAGCCAGGCGCCCCTAGAAGCCAGAGCTGCCCTTCAGGTGTGAGACTAGATCTCAACCACCAGCAGCACCAGTGAGGAGGGTGTTTGTTCAGCCCCACTACTAGGCCCATAGTGAGTCAATGTCCCAGGACAGTTTATGTGGTGGTGAATGCCTTTAATCCCAGCCCTGGGGAAACAGATGCAGGGGGATCTCTAACAAGTTCCAGGCCAGCCAAAGTACATAGCAAACTTTATTCTCAAAAAAAAAAAAAAAAAAAAAAAAAAAAAAAGTGCTGTATGAGTGTTTGTGTACCACGGGCAGACTTAATGCCCAGTGGCCTCAAGAGGGCATCAGATACCCTGGAACTGAAGTTACATTACAGCTGGTTGTGAACTTCCATGTGGGTGCTGGGAATTGAACCCGCATCTTCTTTCTGGAAGAGCAGCCAGTGCTCTTAACTGTTGAGTCATCCTTCCTCCAGTGACAGCTTTCATTGGATCCTGCATCTCAGGCCCCACAGGAAAGCTTTGGAGGGGGAGGGACCACGCTGCTTCCTGATGGCTGAAGGGTCATGATGAACACCACTGACAGGAAACAGTCACACACGATACCCCTCACCTAGATGTCCACACTACTTCATCCAATACCCAAGCACCGACCACAAGGGATTTAAGTGGAATGGGCAGGCAAAATTCCACACAGTACACAGCTGGCTGTCCATATCTAACCACCCCAGAACATAAAAGATGTGCCTCACTCCAGGTAACTGCAGTGCCCCTCCTGAGCGAAGAGGGATGTTAGATCAGGCCTGGGTGTAGCCACATGGTCACAGCAGCAGGGACAAGAGGCAGAGGGTGGACAAACGTGGGCCCAAACAGCTTGAAGAGGCCAGAGGTGGGCTGGGCTGGGACAAATGGCTAGAGCCTGGCAGAGTATGGCACACCAAGTAACACAAGAGCCAGAGTGCGGAGTCTCAGCCTTTAATCTCAACAGGTGCTCACACACGCGCGAACCACACTCTTGGTCTTTCAGATCTTGTTGAAAGCTGCGATGTCGACACTCTGCACCTGTGGGTGGAGACAAAGGGTGGTGTCGCAAGGCCTTCCTGCTCAAGCTCCGTAGTGGGGTTTGAGAGGGATGTTCCTTTGGGTGTGGGGCAGCAGTGTCCCTGTGTCCACCCGGTCTTCCCGCCCCCGGGTGCCCGCGCCTACGCACATGCTCCTCAAACTTGGTGATCTCCTCTTCTAGCAGGTCGGTGCCCACTTTGTCATCCTCCACCACACACTGGATCTGCAACTTCCGGATGCCATAGCCAACAGGCACCAGCTTGGAGCCCCCCCAGACCAGCCCGTCCAACTGGATGGAACGCACACAAGCCTCCAGCTGGGCCATGTCTGTTTCATCATCCCACTGTGAGAGAATGGGGGAGGGGGAGGGCGGGGAGCTGAGTAAGCCATCTCAGAAACCTCTAGAACACCAGGGGAAACACCCACGACCCCTTCCTCCCCGTCCCCCCATCATCCCACCCCCCGCCCCAGCCACATTACAAGATACAACATTGCTCCTTTAAAGAGCTCTTGGGAATAGCCCCAAATGTGCATCATGAGTCCTGCTCCACATTTCTGTTCTTGTGTCAGGAGGGTGTGTTACAGTGTCTCAGCACCTGAGCCTGTGGTCAGGCCACACAACACCCCACCCTCCACCTCCAGCTTGTAAGGTCTGTTCCTGGCCTCCCAGAGGCCCATCCCGCCACCACTCACAGGCTTGACGTCTAAGAGGATGGAGGATTTGGCCACCAGGGAGGGCTTCTTGGCTTTCTTCTCTGCGTACTGCCGAAGCCTCTCCTCCCGTAGGCGGGCTGCCTCCTTATCTTCTTCCTCCTCGTCACTGCCAAACAGGTCAATGTCATTGTCCTCATCGTCCTCTGCTGGTGTGGCTGCCTTCTTAGCTGGAGGTTCCACTTGACGCATAGGAGACACATGCTGCCACAGAGGAAGGGGGTGGAGGGTTGAGACTCATCTAGCCCTCTACATTTCAGCTAACTGAAGGAAGGCCAGCCCCTAGGAAGACCAAGGCAGCCTGCCCTGAGGGTCAATCTTGCCTGGGATGAGTTAGAAGGTAGAGGCAGAAACCAGCACCAACCACCAAAGTCCGAGGCTCCTCCCCAAGTCTGGAAGGGTACTCACTTGGGTCTGTGGGGCTGTGGCTCGGTGAGCAGGTGAATTCTTCTCCAGAGTGCTCAGCCGGGTCTCCAACTTGGAAATGGCCTGCTGCAGATCTTGTACCACTGTGGGCACAAGGGGGATACCAGTCAGATAGTGGAGGCTGGAGCTGGAGCCCCACCTGTCAGGCCCAAGCCCTCACCGCCTCGAAGGTTCTGGTTCTCCACTTCCAGACTGGCAATCCGTACAATGAGCTCACTATGATCTCCACCAGGCCCACTGGAGGCCCCAGGGCCTGAGCTCTGTAAGGGAGGGAGACACTGGCCTTAGGACTTCAGTCTGCTTCTAGGATCCCCTTATAGCCACTCAGCCCAGACTGAGCTGAAGGTCTGGCAAAGACTCAGTCAGTCTTAATGGGTCCCCTATGGTACTTGGTCAAGGATCTGCTGGAGAAGCAACATAGGAAGGAAGGCCTAGGCAGGTAAGGGGCCACAAGACAGACTTCCTGCTTAGGGCGAGCAGTAAGAGCTGTTGTCTTCAGGGAGAATGGCTATACAGCCTACTGTGACATTCTCAGCCAAGCAGAGGACAGGACAAGGGGGCCAAACAGAGACTTACAGTCCCAGGGGTGGCCTGGCCCAGGGCCTCAGGGGAGCTGGGCAGCATCACCTTGAGCTAGAAACAGGAGGGGAAGCAATTGAAGGGCTAGAAGGAAGGAGTGTGCAGGTGGTGCCAGCACCTGTGAGCTTGCTCCTGAGGTGGCCCCAGAAGGCTCAGGAGGGCACAGGGCAGGCACCCCTTGCTGGAAACCCAGGCTTCTAGCTTCATGCTCTCAGAGGTTAGTCCCACTCACAGGCAGGAGGGTTACTGGCTCTGAAACAAAGATGCATGCAAGTCCTAGCCTTAAATGATCTCAGCAGGCCCTGCTAGGATGTCCTCTGAAGGAGGGAGGCGAGCAGAATCTGCTCCACACAAGAGATAACACAGACACAGGCCTCTGCCAAACACACGGTACAGCAGCATTTGGGCTGACAACAGATGTAGCTTTCTGTTTTGTTTTAAATACTTGTATATGGCAGCAGAGCCCTGTGGTAGGATTTTTTGGCACAGCTAGCACCAAAGGGAAGTAGGTACCTTCTGTCTACTTGCAAGGCCAGACAGTTCCGAAGACTAGAGCATGTGAGTGCAAGCTAGGCTGGAGAGCTAGGGCTGTTTCTGAAACACCCGAGGGTGTGCCCATTCTAGACAGCAGGCCTGGTACAAAGGAAAGGCTCTGGCAAGGGACAGCCCCAGCGGAGCCAAGACGGTAAATGGCTGCTGAAGTTCAATGTGCCAGACCAATTACATACATCTGTCTCCCTTACCCCATGTCTACCTAGCCTGAGCTTCACTGGGTGAGTTTGGATTTGAGAATGACAGGATGAGAACTAACAGAAGTCAGGCAGGACCAAGAAGGGGGTCACGTGTGTGCAGCCTTTTGAAAAGGCGGAGCACGCCTGGCCATCTGGTAGAATGGTGCCCTCGAAATGGCTGTTCTTGAATCTCCAGCGCTTATAATGTTAGTTCACACAGCAAAGCAGGTTTAATAGACCTGGATCCATGGTTCTCAACCTACGGGTCACAACCCTTTCCCAGGGGCCACCTAAGACCATCAGAAAAATTTTAATTACGATTCATAACGGAAGCGAAATTACAGTTATGAAGTAGCAGATGATTTCATGGTTAGGGGTCAGCACAGCATAAGGGGCATTGTATTAAAGGGTCGCAGCATTGGAAGGTTGAGAACCGCTGCTCTAAATGCTCTAAGCATGGCAGCGGGACAAGGGAAATGGAGGCAGGGTGACCAGACAGGTGGGACTTCGAAAGGACCCCATGGACACCTTGGTTCTGCTCCACAAGATACCTCTAAAGATGTGACCTCCAGAACTGTAAGATGGCGGATCTGTGTCATTTTAAGTCACTAGCTGTGATAATCTGATAGAGTACCTAGGAATCAACACAGACCGTAGCCACGGGAAATGGGGTGCTGCTGGAACAAATCCCTGACAATGTGGACAGGGCAGTGGGCACAGGCCTTAAAAGGTAAGAGGCACAGTAGGGAGTTTAGTCCCACTGTTTCCAGGACTTCTAAGTGAGAAAAACCTGATCTTCAGCTGAGAGGTTGTTTGTTTGTTTCCCAAGTGCAGATCTTGAACTTGTGGCCATCCTCTTGCCTTGGCTTAACCAAGTGCTGTGATTGTACACCTAGGCAGGAAATTCCATTCTAGCTGAGATTTCTAGGCCAAGCGTGGAAGGCATAGCCTGCTTTCTTTTTGCCACTTATGGGAGAGAAGAAAGTAGGAGAAAACTGTAGAGCAGAAAAAAAGCCAGGGCCAGGTGGCTGGGGAAACCCCTGGCCTCTCTAGAGTACAAAGAAAAACAAACTCACTGTCTGGACAGTGAACTGTTGAGGGCAGTGGTGGCTGCCGGGGTAGACCAGAAGGTACAAGGACAGAGGTCAAGAGACCAGGGATGCAACTTGTGAATTCCCGTGGCCATCTTGACAGATGCTAAGAAATGTAATGGGATCAAAAATACCCAGAGGAACCTCCTGCCATGGCGCAGATTTCTGTGACAAAGTACACCTGCAACATTCTTGAAAATTAACTAGCAATTTAGACCAAAAATTTAGACCAAAAAGAGAATCAGGACGAAATATTAAAAACATTTTTTTTTTTAAAAAAAGGCTGAAGATCTCTACCTTCCATAGGCAGGCAGGTTGTTAAAATTTCAGCCTCAACAGGGCTGTTTGGTGAAAACTCTCTCCCAGGGGCCACATGGGCCACAAAGCACTATTCAGGAAGCCTGGCAAGAGTCTGAAACTATTTGGGACCAGTGATCCTTTCTACATCTCCCTGTTTTGAATGGGAACTTGCCTGCTGACTATAAATCAGTTGCTTTACACAGCATGCTTTCAAAAATGGCCAACAAGATTCACTGAAGGGTTTAAAGACAAAACAAGAACCTGAACTATCTGGGTAGGTTTGGTGCATTCACAAGGATCCTTGTGATGATGGGATGCAGTAGGGCCACAGAGATAGTGGAGGCTGATAGGACGAGACGCCAAAGGACATGTATTGATTGCCCCAAGAAAAGCGGACAGATACGAAATGGATGCTCAGAGCCTCAGAAGGAACCCAACTCTATTTGCCTTTGGCCCTATTTCAGCCTCTGACCTTCAGGACCATCCGATGATAAATTCACATTGCTTTAAGCAGTAAGGTTGTGGTGACCCATTAGGGGCCCATCAGAAAACCTGTTCCAGGGCATAAACCCATTCCAGAGAGACAGACTGAGGTCCTGACTTCTCTGGAGTAAGGAACACAGAGCAAGTCTGCTGCTATCTAAAGGGAACACCTTCCTTATCTAGCCCAGAATGCCAGAGTCAAATGGGGCATACTCAGCCTTGGTCTGAGACCTAGAGGCCATGCAGGGTCCCTCCCTGGTCCAAGATGATGCTGACTAGCATACCTCACTAAATAATTATCCCCCTTCCATGAAGGGCCCCACCCAATCAGGAGGAATAGAGTAGTCTCAGGAATAGGGGATGTGTGCTTCTTCAGCAAGGGAGCAAGCAGGAAAAACAGGCTTCCAAGGCATGTGCTTACAGTATACACCCTGCAAAATGACACTGCTTAGTCCAGGCAGCCCATGGCAGGCACTGCAGGAATAGCTAGAGTGACCTCCAGGACACCTGAAAGAAGACACATGGAAAAGTCTAGAGAAAGACCATTTTCCATGGCAATGTGGGTATGGAGGCCTCAGCATTCACGCACTACAAGAGCACAGCACCACACCCTGTGCCCTAACTTGTTCCAAAGGCCAAAATAGTCAGCAGTACTGAAGGGTTGAAAAAACAAAAAAAAAACAAAAAAACCAGACATGCTGTTTGGCCGAGCACGAGCCCATGAGTACACGGGCCGTGGGTACTCACTCCGGCCAGGGATTTCTGGATGTTCTCTCTGGCTCTTGCAATGTCACGAAGGATCACGCTGGCACCATTCTCCTGCAGATAGTGCAGAAAGAACCAGTCTTTTTTGTTTTGGTTAAAAAAAAATTTTTTAAACACACACACACACACACACACACACACACACACACACACACACACACACACACAAAACCCTACACACACAAAACAAAATCTCTAAGAACCCTCACTCAAAAAAGCAAGAATGCATTACGAAGAGATGAATGCATTACACAGAATGAAAGCTCCCGGGACAGTGAAAAGCGGAAGGTGGCTGAGGCCAGGACCACAAAGTCTGGGTACACGAAGTCTGCAGGTGGCCATCCATACGTGCTGAGGCCTGGCCACACACCACCCCTAGACACCTGTCTGTTTGCTGGCCCCAGCCGACTGGCGGCATGAAGAGTGGGCTGTCCCGTGTGTTAGGGTCAGGAGCCAAGGGCAGAAGCACCCCAGCATTCGGCCATTTGGCCCTCATGTGCCTCCTCCGGCCCACCCGGTCCCACCAACCCTGAGCACGGTCCTCACCTGGCGGGAGCCGGCGGTCACGGGCCCATTCATCTGCTCGTAGAATTTCCTCTCTGCGTCATCATACTTGAACTTGTCAAACCAGATCTTCTCATGCACGAGAAAGTTTGTAGCCATTTTTCTGCTGAGATGGGAAAAGAGTGGCTAGGTCAATGTGGCTAGGAAAACTTACAGTCAACCTCTGGCCTCACCTTCCCCACAGGCTCCAGGCCTACCCTGCCTGAGTACCCAGGACCAGGCCAGAGGTAACCAACGGGGGTGCTTTGAAGACCGTGACATGCTGGGTCAGCTCACAGTCCTGCTTGGCTCATAAACTTCCTCTTTGCTGCCTAAGACCACAATGTTCAACACCAAGCCCCCTCCACACACTAAAGGAAGAGTCAACAGTCCTCCCATCCCCCAGACGGGTTCCCCTACCAGGGCCTGGGTGAGGGGTATCCCTAGGCCAGTCCTCTAGACCATTAGACACCCAGGCCCTGACTTTTCTAATCATACAACCCAACCATAACCCATACCAGCAGCTAGAGCACAAAAGCAACTGCAAGATCAGCAGCCGGCCACCTGCCCACCCTGCAGCCAGACAGGTTCTTAACAATGAGATAAGCCCACTCTGGCCCCTAAAGTGTTTTCACAAAAATGTGTCATCCCAGCATGCTTTGTCCTTCTCTTTCAGTATATAAGCACTTTCAGCACTTATCTGTCTTGATTAAGATGATTAAAAAACAAACAAAACAAACAAGGATACAACAAAAGCTCTATGGCTACTAAGACCAGAGACTGAGGACTGCTGTTCTAGACCACAGCTCACTCACTATGCTCCTGCAAGTCATGCCCTACCACGTAGCTCCTACACCTGGCACAGGATGGGAGCTAGGGGCTGCAAAGTGTCCACAGAGCCCACCATTCACTAGCCTGCCCTTCCTGCCAGGTGGGACAGACCAACCAATCTCACTCTGCCAATTTTCTGTGTGGAAGGCCTCAGGCCATCACCAGACCACCCCAAGCGTCTTCTGACAAGGACAGAGCCCTGACACTGTGCCCCTTTCCCAGGATGCCTTGGTGAGGAGCCATGCCACTGTGAACACAGAGGCAGGTAGGTGGCAGACAGACCACTGGGTTCCCATTCCCATTTGCCCCTCGCCACCCAAGATTGGTGTTACTCCTATCCCTTCTGTGTCTATCCATCAGACCTAACTGCCTAGGGGCCACCTCCCACGGTCACTATGACCTGCCACCAGCCCTTCAGAGACCACTGGTTAGGACTCCATCCACCTGTATTGGAGCAAGATCCCTTGGGGGCCCTGGGCTAAAGGCAGCTTTCTTTCCTCACGGGGAGGTCAAAATGGACAAGTACCCTTCAGAGGCTGCTGGAGCAGCCAGCCATGTGCTGCTCTTGGATTTAACGCCCACCCTTACCTCAATGAACACATACTCTAACCTGGGCTGCGGGTGTCAACACCTGTCAGGTACCGGAGACCCAGCTACAAGGTTTCCCATCCATTCACCCTGCCAACAATCTGGGTTCCTTGATGGGGGGCTTTGTCTCAATGTAGACCCCTTCCCCCACCAACACTAGCAATTCGGGACTCGGTAACCCTCAAGGACGGAGCACTATGGGTGCCCACCGCACCCCTACATTCAAGCTGGTCAGGTCCACAGGGGAGTATGAGGGACACCAGCCTAGAGACAGCTGTCCCTATTATGCTCGTAGCCCAAGTCAGTCCCGACACCTGCAGCCATATTTCTCCTACTTGGGTCTCAGGCTGGACATGGATGGGCCAGAACGGGGTGTGGGTCGGTGAGCCAAGGAGGCAGCTTCTAGGCGCCAGGCTATGCGCAGGGCCTCGGCAGCATGGTGGCGGCACTCAGCACTGTCGTAGGTAGGCTTGCTGAGCCAGGGGGCCTCTGCGTCCTTGTGTAGGAAGTACCAGTAGGGCAGAGCAGAGGGGGCCTCCCCATCAGCCCGTTTTGACCCAGCTCGCTTGTTTCCTACAGCATTGCGCATCCGACGGTCTCTGCGGCCCCTCCGGGCACCCTCTGCCTGACTGGCTCGCTCTTGCAGACGCACTTTCCCTGGGGGGTGGCCATCAAACAGAGCCTCATAGAAGCCCCTTTCAGCTGCATCATACCGGGGCTTCTCCAGCCACACCTCCCGCACCAGTGCCTGCAGGCTGCCCAGAGGAGGCTGGCCATTAGCTGGTGGGCAAGGCTGGCAGGCCAAGGCCAGGTCAGGAGAGACAGCCGGCTGGCCTGTGTCAGGAGTCCCCTGCCTGTGGCTCCCTTCTACAGCCAGCAGCAAGGCCTGAGACCACTCCACAAAAGCCCGCTCAGCCTGATCAAAGCAAGACTTGTTGACCCAGATCCCCCAGATCACATGGTGGCAGGCCACATGGCTTCCATGCGTACAGGGGCCCCGAGCAGCCAGAGCAGGTGGCTGGGCTGCCTGGGCGGCCACATCTGCCAGCCTCTGGCGGTAGGAGCTTTCTGCCTGGTCGAAGAGGGGCTTGTCCAGCCATACATGGTCAGCTGAGAGACCCACGAGGGCCAGGTCCGCCTGGCCAAGCCAACTCTTGGGGGATCGCTTCCTCTTTTTCTGTAGGGGTTTCTTGCACTCATGGCTCTTCCTGGGATCACTCCTGCTGCTGGTGTTCGGGGCCTCTGCCTCGTCGGTGTCCTCTATGTCCTCCTGGCTGGGCCCGTTCACAGCTGGCACCTTGGCCAGGAGCTGCTGGACAGAGGCGGCGGCGGCTCGCGTGGCCTCATGTTCATGGAAGCGCCGCTCGGCTTCCTCATACTTGTGCTTGTCCTCCCAGACGGTCTCCAGCGCACAAGAGGCCTTCCCGCTCCTCATCTTCGGGCGCAGCATTAAAAAGCAAGCACAAGAAGGCAGTTGCAACACAGCAGAGGCACCTGCCTCCCTCGCCCTCCTCAGTCTGGCAGGCAAGGGTGGGCAGGGAGGCCCGGGGAAAGGAGAGGGCAAGCCACCCGAAGGGGCTCTACCAGATGACATGCAAGGGCACAAAAGTCAAATCCACACCAGGAACTTTGGTAAATTAAAAGTAGCATACGTATATATGCAAACACCACATATTATTGCACGTACCCCAATAAGCCCATAGCTTCAGAAAGGGATTTAACACCCCCAAACTCGGCAGACACCTTCTCTCCCGGGATCCCCAGATAGGGTGGCAAATAAAACAAACACCTGCACTCATTGATAATGGACTTTAATATAAACAATTATGGTTTCTTTTGGTTTTTTTTTTTAAGTGTCAACACATCCCATGAGATGTTTTATGCTTACTTTTAGTAAAATTACTCATGGTTTACTGAAATCAAACTTACAGGGGCTGTGCTTATCATCAGCACCTCCTTGAGGTGGCTGATGTTTCCAGTTCAGTGACAGGGATTTGTGACTGCCAAGGTGGATGGAGCACCAGCAGGCTGCCGGCCCATCACTGAAAGTCACCTGCACCTATCCTGCCCACACAACCCTACCCAGACTTGTGTGCCTTTTCAGAGCAGGGGCAAGTCTTTGGAAAGGGACAGTGTCTCTGTGAGCCTGACTGACCTCCCCAGGATGGGTCAGGGATTGAGTGTCCACCACCAACGGGGATTCTTAATCAGCTGCCATCACCACCACTACCCCCCAAATCAGGAGGCCACCCGACTACAACTCTGAATCCATCTGAACCAAAGGGTCATCATGGAGACCCCAGAGTCTCAGGATACTATACCCTGCTCCAGATGGTAATCAGTGGACAAGACATTTGCCTCAGGGGTCTCTGCTTCCTTATTGGACACGGTGTTACCTCAAGCTCTGTGTGACTTTGGGTACCTGCTCTCTCAGCAGGGCGTGGCTCTGAAGGAGAAACCAAGGGAGGACTTGCCTCCACTACTCCTGAAGCTGAATGTTGCACCATGGAAGAGGTTCTCCCAGCCAACCCAGATGGCCACACGGAAGCTCTTGTTGCCACCCTGTTCTAGAAGGGTGGTCCTATCAAGATTTTTGTAGTCTGGACTCAACTCACAAAACTCGAGGACTAGGTTATAGATGCTGCCATCTGGCTGCTTCTGTGGGTCTGTAAGTAACACCTGGGCTCTCATGGAGTGGCAGGGAATCCTTTGGCTGGACAGCAAACCATCTCACCATCTAGGATCTTTTCCTAATACGCCAACAAAATGCTTGACTGGAAGAGCGGTAAGCTATCCAAATCTAACCTCTGCTCAGGACCTTGGAGAACTCTACCTGTCATGCCCTGAAGCCTACCTCCGAGAGAGATCTAACGTTCTTTAGTATAGCGCACCCAAGCTCTCTCTTCTGTGAGGAGCCAGGGCCAGGAGTCAGAGGCCCGGCGTAGAGAGGTCTCCAGGCCACCCCCTTACTTACCAAGGCCAAGGGGCAGGGGCAGGGGCAGGGGCCGAGGAGGATCCCAGGAGGCAGAGCATTGTGACATCACCCACTGTTACCAAGGGGGCAATGCACGCCATCACAGCAGGACCTCACTGACGCCCACCTCCTGGCTTTCAGTCCCCAAGGCTGCTCTGTTCTCGTGGAACACTACCAGTCTAGGCTGACCATTCCCTTCAGCAATGCCCACTCAGCTGGACCCTCCCAAACTTAAGACTAGGTTGGAACGAACCCTCCTGAAGGAAACAGATGTAGTTACTTCCAATGCTTCCCCTAGAAGGGACAGGGCCACCTCCTTAGGCCACATCTTCATGACTGGCCACCACTTCTCCATAGGGCAGAGGGCTACGTGCTGACCTGCTTGGTGTCAGGGCCACATAGGGTACCCACTTGCCACCAGAACAGCTAACTACACCACTGCCCTGTCTATCCCAGCAAGCTCAACTCGGCACGGGTATGCCTCCCCCAGGCAAGGCGGTGGCTGGGGGCTCCTTGGCGCAGGCGAAGGGAGACACAGGGCACTTTGCAGGTGTACTTACTTTTGCTTCGGCCTCCTAGGACAGCATGAAGGAAAAGCAGCAAGGTTAGAGGAGTGGGCAAAGCCACCCATGGCAGACAGCAGCTGGGGCAGCCTGGCCGGCCTTTCAGAAGCTGCTTTTCAAGGTGCCATGGCTAAAGAGGACAAAGTGAGAGGCAGCGCTCTTCCGTTAGCCCCCCGATATGTAGCTCTTAGGGTTCCTCCTATCCAGGAGACAAGCAGAAACCAGCATGGAAGCTGCCTGCTCCCACCCAACCTGCATCAAGGTGAGCTAGCACCTACAGATGACGACCCCTTAGCTGTGGAAGAAGACCAGCTCCTTCCTTTCCCTGGCAAGGCTTTGGAAGATCAGGACACTCCCCCACTGCCCTGTCTCTCCAAGGGACCAAGTGGTCCGGGGCCAGATAGCTCCAAGCTGTGGGCTCTGCTGCCACCAAGGTCCAGTGTGTGCGCACTGGTACTGGATCTCTTACTGAAATGGTGCCACCTCTGGGTTGGGATGCCAAGCCAAGACATTAGCACAAGCAGCAAAGGCTCCCAAGGGACAAGGTCTTCCCCAACCTGCTTTTCCAACAGGTGTACAATAGGCTGAGGACTTTGGCCAGTTTGCACCCATAATGGGCATATCTGAACTCCATCACTTCCCTGGAGGACCCTCATATGCACACCTGCAGCTGTCCAGGAAAAATAGTCTGGAAACAAGTAGCAGTGAATTTCTCAAACCCCCAACAAGGACGGGTTTGCCAATACCCACATCCCTACAACAGGGTTGCCCTTTCTTTCTCTTGAGGTTTTATCTGGACAATAGCAGAAACACACGCCAAAGAGACTGAAGTACCAGAAAGTAAGCCAACTTCTGGAGATGCAGGCTCAGACACATCAAAGGACCTAGGAAGAAAGGGCCTAAGGAGCCCTCACCCTGCTCTCGGATATAGGTTGGAGTCTAGAATGCAAGACTGGCCACCAGGGGTGAGCTGTCAAGACCCTTGGTGTGAGAGACGGACAATGCCTGAGCTCTGGAGGGCCCTGGAAGCAGGCAGCTCATGTGGCAGACAGGCCCGATAGGTCCTAGGTCCTGAGATATGTTCAACAGCTAGGCATGGCCATGTAGTCCAGCACCCCGCCCTAACCCCACTCACAAGGAATTGGCCAAGAGCTTACTGGCCAGCTGCAGCCTCCGAGGGCCAACCCACATCTGCTCTGCAAAGAGCACAGGTGTTACTCTCATAGATTCCACTAATTTAGACCAGGCAGCGGCTCCCGCCAAGAACACTGCTGGCTTGGGGACTGGACCCTGAGAAGATGAGAATTGGTATGTCACAGCTGTGCCCCACCACAGCCGCAAACATCTGAAGGGTTCCATGTGCAGGGAACGACAGAGAAAAAAATCTCCCTAAGAGCTGGCTTGCTGAGCCCTAAGCGCCGTACCTTCTGTCCTCTGGACGTTCCGAAACAGCCTGTCACTCCATCAGTCATATCACTGCTGGGCTCCAATACTATCTGTCCCCATGAGGAAGGTGAGTAGGGAATGGGGTCTGCCAGCAAGCCCAACTCACACCCTTTACCCCAATAGCAACACCCTCTGGGCTCACCTAGCCTGAATCTGTGAACCAGTGCTGCCCATCAAGACTTTCTGTGTCAAGTGTCCAAAGGGGCAGCTGGCAGCCCTTGGAATGTGGAGGGCTCAGGAGCAAAGGCTAGCTCTTTAGTCACAAGAGGCATGCAGTGGGGCACAGGAGCGACGATGCCTTTGGTCTTTGTTCATGAGCTAAATCCTACATCTCCAAGGTCCCACTCTGCCCCTGGGATATCCCACTCCTACTCAGAAACACTGGCCTGTGACGTTTGCCCATCTTGAGAGCCTGAGGCGAATGCCCAGCCTAAGCCCAGGCAGCCCCAATCTCCTTGTCCCAAATGCCACTGTTAGCTCTATTTCTGTTTTAACCCGTGGTACCCTGACCTGACAGCTCATCCTTTCTCAGCACTTCCTTTACACTTGCTAACACACCTGCGCCAAACCTCCCACTTCAGTGGGAGATGGTTGTGTGACATCTTAGACCCAGAAAGGAAAATTAAGGCTCTGACTGGTGTAACCACCCAAGTCCGCCGCTGAATTAAGTGATGAGTGGAGCCAGAGACCAAGGCATGTTCCATTACCTGTATGCCACACAGAATGTCTCAATGACTCCAACCTTCAACAAGCACATACCATCTGCGATCTCTGGCACAGCAACGCTCCATGCCATTATCTCCTGCCTGCAGCCCCCAGAAGCCACTTTTTCCGACCATCAAACGCAAACCCTCTCAAGCACCTCCGCTTCATCTGTAGTAAGCCCCGGAGCCTCAGCTATCCAAAAGCTGAGCCTGCAGGACTAGCCCTGTACCAGCTTCTTCCTGAGATGGGCAGAAAGTACATGCAGAGCACACATCCTAGGTTAAGAAAGTGTAAGTGGCTCCCTCTGCCAACTCTCCAACTCTTCACTGAAGTCTCCAGCAGTCCAAGGGGAGGCTCATGTTGAACTAGCCACCACAGAGCCTGGGAGGGAACTCCTTGTTCCTGTGAGGATTTCTTCCTCTCGACTCTGCTGCCCCACGGGATTGGCTCAGGGGCACCTGGTGGTCCTGTCACATCCATCCTTTGCTTCATCCATGAAGATCCGCCTGAGGTTAAGACCCAGTTAACCCTGAGTGACAGGGACGATTCAGAAGCACCTCTGGGGTGTGGCACCCCAAGATGAGCTTCAACAAGTTCTTCTGATGCGAGGTAGCCTTTTATTCTAGAAAACTATGGTGCTAGGAGAGAGCGCTCACGTATTAGAAAAAGAAAGGCCGTACTCTTCAACGACCTTTTCCCAAGAAAATTGCCCAGACCATCTTATTCAAATCAGTACATAGCCCTGTTACATTCTGAGCCAGTCAGCATCACATGCCTTTTCTCTACCCTGTGTTCGTGGGCCCCCTAAGTTCCACGAGGCTGCACCCGAAGCCAAGTTCTCTTTATGCCTAGGGCTCGGTATGTCCTCGGTGCTTAACCGCAAGGACCTAGAACCTCGGCAACAGCTGGGGCAGACGAACGCTGACCCGGCAAGGGTGTCAGTCATGGCCGTGGCAGGCCGCCTGAAGCAGCACTCAGGAAGCTAGCAACCATGTGGCCACCGGCCCGGCCCCACACTGGACCAGACGCCCGCCCGTAGCCCTTACTGATCCGCTGGAGCCAACCCTATCGGCGCGGCCCCGGGGCACTCCAGCCTTTGCCGCACGTGCGCTCCTTGAGGCGGGGCCCACGGTACTCACACGCCAGCCAAGGACGCAGCAACCAAGATCTGGAACTGCGAGCTCAGGACTGCAAAGGAAAGAGAGGGCGACCGCGCAGCTCCCGGAAAACGCAGCGGCACAGACCACGAGAGGCCCGGCGGGGGACACAACCCTGAGCACGCGCTGCCTCGCCCGAGGAGCATGCACCACGATGCATGCAGAAACCACTTATGGCAGAAGCCAGGGGACAGCTACCTCGGGCGCCGCACTTTATCCGAGGAGTTGTCACAAACAGCCGAGAACCGGGCGTCCCAACACGCAGCACCCCTGCACAGCCCGAAGAGTGGAGCGGCCGGACTAGGGCGGGCACGAAATGGAGTTGGTGTGCGCAGGCGCTGGTGACGCGCCCTAGTCCAGACCTTGCGCAGGCGCCGGGAAGCGGAGGGGCGGGAGTAGCGCGCCCGTGCCTGCAGGGCTGGCAAGACAAAAGGGAGGGACCCGGACAGCCCCGCCCCCGAGCCCCGCCCCGAGCGGCCCGTGCGGGGTGTCAGGCTCACTAGCCCGGTGGTCCCGCACCCCCGACGCCATGTACCCCACGAGCTCACCGGCCGGCCCGGCCCTGCACCCGGTCCCTCATCGCGCTCGTCTTCCCCCGCCCCGGCGCCTTGCCGAGCCGCAGCGATCGCCGGCTCCCGGCCAGGGTCCCACGGCGCGCCCGCCGCCTACCGCGCCCGGGCCGCGGCCCCGCGTGGCCGTAAAAATGACTTTCCGCAAAGCCTACTCCATCAAAGACAAGCTGCAGGCCATCGAGCGCGTCAAGGGCGGTGAGCGGCAGGCCAGCGTGTGCCGCGACTTCGGCGTACCGGGAGGCACGCTGCGCGGCTGGCTCAAGGACGAGCCCAAGCTGCGCTGGTTTCTGGACCAGCTTGGTGGAGAGGTGGGCACGCAGCGCAAGAAGATGCGTCTGGCCAACGAGGAGGAGATCGACCGCGCCGTTTACTCGTGGTTCCTCACCTTGCGCCAGCACGGCGTGCCGCTGTCCGGTCCGGTCATCCAAGCTCAGGCTGAGGCCTTTGCTCGCCAGATCTACGGCCCCGAGTGCACCTTCAAGGCTAGCCATGGCTGGTTCTGGCGCTGGCAGAAGCGCCATGGCATCTCCAGCCAGCGCATCTATGGCGAAGCCGAGCCCCCGGCCGCAGGCCCTGCGCCTGTCAAAGAAGAGCCTGCACAGCCACCCGGCGCAGTTCTACCCGACGGTGCGCTGGCCACTCTACCCCACTCCGAGGGCGGCTATGGTGACGAGCAGATCTACAACGCCAACGTTACTGGTCTCTACTGGAGGTTACTTCCGGAGCAGGCCGCAACTCCGGGCACTGGGAACTCCAGTGGGCCTGGTGGGTGCAGCCGGCGCTGGCCCGGCGACCGAGTGACAGTACTGTTGGCCGCCAACCTGACGGGCAGCCACAAGTTAAAACCACTAGTAATCGGGCAGCTACCAGATCCACCCAGCTTGCGTCACCACAACCAGGACAAGTTCCCAGCTTCCTACCGCTACAGTCCTGATGCCTGGCTCAGTCGTCCTCTTTTTCGGGGCTGGTTCTTTGAGGAATTTGTCCCTGGAGTCAAGCGCTACCTGCGCCGAAGCTGCCTGCAGCAGAAAGCTGTGTTGCTGGTGGCCCATCCACCCTGTCCAAGCTGGGCCGCTAGGATGCCGGCCCTGGAGGAGAATGGGGAGACTCCCAGGCAGTGCCAGCCTGAGCTCCTTGGGTCCCCAGAGGAGTTGCAGACACCTGATGGTGCCGTGCGAGTGCTCTTCTTGTCCAAGGGCAACAGCCGAGCACACATCCCTGCACCGTTGGAACATGGTGTGGTGGCAGCCTTCAAACATTTGTACAAACGAGAGCTGCTGAGGCTTGCTGTGTCTTGTGCCAGTGGCTCCCCGCTGGACTTCATGAGAAGCTTCATGCTCAAGGACATGCTATACCTGGCTGGCCTCTCTTGGGACCTGGTCCAGGCAGGCAGCATAGAGCGCTGCTGGCTGCTGGGTCTTCGAGCGGCCTTTGAGCCTGGGCAGCAGCCATCCCACCAGGTCGAGGAGGCTGCTGAACACAGCAGGGTGCTCAGTGACCTCACACATCTGGCAGCTCTGGCTTACAAGCGCCTGGCACCTGAAGAGGTGACAGAGTGGCTGCACCTGGACGATGATGGAGGTCTCCCCGAGGGCTGCTGCGGAGAGGAGGTGGTACCCGCAGCCCCTCCATCCCCAGCCAGCCTGCCGTCTAGCATGGGGGCTGGAGAGGAGGAGGAAGAGGCCACTGAGCAAGGAGGAATGTTGGTACCTACGGCTGGGGAAGCTGTTTGGGGTCTAGAGACAGCCCTGAGGTGGCTGGAGAGCCAGGATCCCAGAGAAGTAGGGCCCCTGAGGCTAGTGCAGCTACGTTCCCTCATTACCATGGCACGGAGGCTTGGAGGCCTTGGGCCCACACCAGCAGCTTCTCATGACGGTGTGTGACTACTGTGGCCCGCTGGTCTTTTTCCTGCTGCACTGGGAGAGAGGGGGCATACCCAGTCTGCCATCTTCCACCTTTTCTCCCTGGCATAGTCCACTGTAGAGTTCCAGGGGTGCAAGCCCAACACAGCTTGGAGGAGTTCTGTTGGTAAAGGATGCCCTGCCCCGTGATCCACAGCGTCTTGGGGAAATCGCTTAAAGAGGCAAATGCTCTTTGCTGGGTAGGCACATGTGGGCCCATAAGCACAGCACCTACTGGAGAACAGTTGACTGGACCTCCATTCTGGCCCCTATGGGGCTCACCCTTACCCCCCGTGTGCACTGGATGAGGCTGCTGCTTCTGTTTCGTCTGCCTCCCTGGTGCTACCTGGTCTCATCTCAGTGGGAAAGCACTTGGTTTTGTTCTAAAAACAAAAACACATTAAACCTGTTTTAAAAGATGCTCTTCATAGGGAAACATGAGTGCTGGCAGAGTGAGGTGGTCTCTGGGCTTTCTTGCCCTTGCTCTGTAACTGAAAGCTCTTGTGGTGCTGGGTCAGAGCCCAAGCTAGGCCCCTGGTCCCTTGGGTGTGTGTGTGTGTGCTCACGAGAGAGTGGGAAGCAGGAAAATGGAAGCCAAGTACTTGGTGAGGTTTTGGATGCAGCAGAGTATAGTAGATCGTGTTCTACTTGGATTTTTAGTCCTTAAAAAAACAAACAAACAAAAATACTCCATTCTGCATAGATCTTCTATTCACGACGTTGGCAAGTGTTTGAACTTGGACCCAGGTGTCTTGACCAATGGCAGGACAAACCACAAACCACTTTGTCTAGCTCTTGGGCTATCTGATTTACCTGGAAAAAGGTCATAGCCTTTGCAACCATCTGGGGACTCTGCGGTGCCTTAGAGTCAACATCTATGCCCTTAGGCTTTTCCTGCATCGACCCTCCCCCTAGACTCGTCCACCTCCTGGTATTGCCAAGGGTGTTGCCGAGGACCTGTTGCTGGATGGCCCAGGTTGGAGGAGAAAAGGCTCGGGGGAATGTGCAGCTTTTGAATCACTCTGCTGTCTGCTGCTCTATTCACCTTTAGATTCAGATTGCTCCTGGTGGTCTAGAGCCGAGGCACCTGTGCCTTCGGGAGGGGCAGTACTGCCTTTGCAGAAATACTGTCCTGAGCCCCTGTCCTTGTACTCTCCCCTATTCATGTCTCTCCTCATAGTCTGAGCCTTGAAAACATGAAGTGGGGAAGGGCTAGGGATGCAAGAGTTTGGCAATGGATGGAGTCTCGGATGAGGTCTCCAAAAGTGGTCTCTATGTAAGTCCAAAGATACAGCTGCTTGGAACCACACTGCACCCCAGTCAAAAATCTGCGCAAGGGGTTGGGGGTTTAGCTCAGTGGTAGAGTGCTTGCCTAGCAAGCACGAGGCCCTGGGTTCAGTCCTCAGCTCCGGAAAATAAAAATAAAAAAATAAAATAAAATAAAAATCTACGCAAATATTAACAACTGAAGGACAACATGGAATAAGAGAACAGAGGCTCAGGCCGCAGACTCCATCTGTACACACTGGAGCCCATCTGGTCACCTATGTACCTGGCTTCCTCAAGCCTAAAGACCTAGAGAACCTTGAGCAGTCATGGTTGGTAGAGGGTCTCCAGCACTAGCAACTTGGGTGGGGTTTCAGAAGTCTAATGTATTTATATCAGCAGCTTCCATGTCAGCCAGGCACCCAGGCTAGGAGCTGCCATCAGGCTTCAGTAGACCTACTTCCAGGTCTGCAGAGAGGCAGACAGACCTGCCTGGGCCTTGGATTTACATCCAGCCTGGGTAGCCTCTTGTAGCTGCTCCAGCCTAGGCTACCTGTGCTATTCTTTTGGGGAGGTTTCCGTCCGTTTCTGTCTTTATCCTTTCTGTTGTGTTTCCACTTGGCCTGGGCCCAGACAGACTAGAGTTGACAGAGACTAGGGCTCAGGAGTGAGACCTCTCACCAGCCTCTCTAACTGTCCAAGCCCCCTTCATCTGGGGACACAAGGTCCAGGAGGTTTCCATGGCCCCCTATTGCTGCTGCCCTATGAACAAGTGTGGGCTGACTGGGTCACAGAGAGTTCCTGCCAAGTTTGTGTCTGTATACTACCATTAAGTGGGCTGGGGAGACGCCCCTGAGGAGGTGCCAAGGTGTTATGTCAGACGAAGGATGCTATGGTGCTTGCTAGGATGCCCGAGACCCTGAGTTCAAACAACAGCACTATTTGTGGTTGTTGTTGTTGTTGTTGTTGTTGTTTTTCAAGACAGGGTTTCCCTGTGTAGTTTTAGTGCCTGTCCTGGATCTCGCTCTGTAGACTAGGCTGGCCTCGAACTCACAGAGATCAGCCTGGCTCTGCCTCCCGAGTGCTGGGATTAAAGGCACAGCACTATTTTTTAAAAGTGCTTTTTTTTAAAGGCTGGCATATGCAGTGTTCTTTACATGCCATAGACAGAGGTGCTGGTGGCTGAGTCCTAGTTGTGGAGGAGGCTGTTTTGCCCAAGTGCCCATATGTCCCAGCAGTAGGGTCCTGTAACTCTGGGGCTTGCAGTACGGCATATCCTGTTGCACGGGGCCTTAGCCCCAGTGGCAGCTGGGCCTAAGATGTGCGGTCGCCTCACTTTGAGTGTCTGATGGGGCCCCCTGGGGGCTCATGAGCCTCCCAAGAGAGCCTTACACTTTCACTGTACCTACCTGTGTTGCATGCACTGCTGTTCCCTACGGGCACTGAGTTACATGAACTAGTAAGGAAGGTGAAACTTCAGTCCCTTTCTTCAGCAGCCATTGCGACCTGCTACGTAAAAGGCATCATGCAGGAATCCTGGATCTCTTTTCCCTGGAGGCCTGCCTGTTCCCCCACAGAGCATAGTGATCCTTCGGCTTGGGAAGAATAGGCAGCCTTTTCAGGTGGGTGGTCCTGCCGTGGACTCATACACACAATGTCTGGAGAAGGCACCCAGCAAAGAAAGGTGGGTGTGAGTTCTGATGGAGCCGCCACCACCACCACCACCACCACCGCTTTTGGGGGTTGGGAGCTTGCGGTGGTCACAGGCAGCCTTGTTCCCGAGGTCCATGTACTGAGAAAATGAAAGCAACTGAGCTGTAGGTGAAACAAAACCAATCAAGTTGGAAGGTTGGTCCTCTGAGGACTAAGCCCTTTACACTACCTAGTTAGGACCGACTATGGGAAGCCCAGCTGGGACCTGGTCTAGGCTAGCCTCTTCTAAATGGGCTCCCAAGAGCATCTTGAGCCCAGCAGCTGTCCTCAGTAGGATCTTGGGCTTGTGAGTTTCATATCTTATTGTAGGGCCCTTTCTCTGGCACTCACCCTCGCTCACAGCTAAGTTCACCTGGCCAGAGGGTATAATGGCACTTGTGTAATGAAGGCCAAACTGGTCAGCGTCATCAGCCACCCTGTTTTAGTCTTATTGTGACTGGATCTAATGCTTGGATCTGGAACACTCCATAGGATGGGGAAGGAGGAAGGCATAAAAGTGGGAATAAAGAGAATATGATGAGCATCTACCAGGTTTTATCTCAGAAAGCAGTGGTTAGGTGAACAGCATACACTAGAAAGGCCTGGATGACAGTATCACAGCCGAATAGCCCCAAAGCTGCCTCTCTGAGGAGCTAACAGCCAGTGTCCCAGCCTGTCACCTCTGGACCATGACTGGGCAATGAAGGGGTGCCTTCCACTTCCCAGCCCTGGTCCCAGAAAGAAAGATCTATTGGTTTACCATCAGTCTCTTGGCAGGTTCCCCTAAGGAGTTCCCCTAAGGGGGTGCCTTCTACCAGACCCTGGGACTCTATCATACCTAGACTTGGCATGGCTTGGAAGCCAGGGAAGCCGATTGTCTTGTGTCTGCACAACACAGGCAAGTGATGCTGCAGCTCAAATGGACCCCCCCTCTGCTGTATCATTATCATTGGCCAGCTCACTCAGCGCTTTGTATAACCACAGCAGCTGAGCTGTTTTCTCTAAGTCCGTGTAAGTGAGGAAATAAGGGTACAGACTGGACTCAGGATGGCCCTTCTGACAAGTGACAATGCCTGAGTCCCAATCAGGTAGCCCCTGGCTGAGAGAAGCCACCCACTGGAAATGGGATGAGAGCGAGGTGTCCAAGGCAAGGGACCAAACGAAGGAAGGGCTGCAGCGTTGGAGCAGTGGAACCGGGAAAGAGATTCTTCTTTTCTGTGAATACCATTAGTCCTGCTTTATAGATAGGTGTCTGGAGTCACCCAGCCGGCAGATGCCACTGTGGGAGTGCCCCAAGCCACACTGATGGATGCTTCCACCAAGTCTCAGGAGGCTGCTGGGTAAACATGATGGAGTCAGCATCTTGGGGTCTGGGTGGCCAAGAGAGTTTTGGGGAAGAGGGTACCTGGGGTGGTGGCCAGAGTCATACCAGGTCCTCCCTATACAGTAGCCTCAGAGCTCTGGTCCTCAATCCCATAGCCTCACTTTTCCTATATCCTGGTTTTCCTGACCTGCTGGTCTAGGAAAGGATATACTAAAGAGTCAAATCCTCCCAGGGTAGTCCCCGGGGTGATAGTAGCAGGCTCCAGCTCTACCTGCCCCGGAGCCAGCGTAGGTGCAGCTGGAGGCAGGGGGTCTTGTCTTCCAAAGCTAGCTAGGACCCACCTTTGAAACCTCAGACAGCTCCTCCATTTGACTGGTGCAACCTGAGCACAGGGCAAGTCGGAGAGCATAGGTCTGCAGAGTGAGACCCCTTAGTAAAGCTTCTAACCACAGAATGGCATGTCACCTGCTGACTGCTCAGGGGAGGGGGCTCTTCAGCTTCTCCTGGGGACTCTTTCCTCCTATGGGCCAAGGCTCTGGCTTCACGGCGAGGGAAGGAGCTTCTTGGGCAAGTGCTATCTATTCCTGTGCCATTGCCGCCCTACCCTCTGCTAGGATGACCACTGGTTTCTGAGCAGTCCCACGAAAATTCACAGAAGGCTCAGAGCTCTAGACCAGGCTCAGTAGCGCTTGTTGCTAGCAGCTCTGTCAAGGATTTCAACACCCACCCCCCACAAAGACCACCTTTTAGTTACCTGAGACCCAGTATTGCCTATTATGACTTTTTTTTTTCCCTTTATGGTTTTTCAAGACAGGGTTTCTCTGTGTAGCTTTGGAGCCTGTCCTGGAACTCGCTCTGTAGACCAGGCTGGCCTCGAACTCACAGAGATCAGCCTGCCTCTGCTTCCCGAGTGCTGGGATTAAAGGCTTGCACTACCACCGCCCAGCAAGAACCAGCATTGTCTATTATGACTCTTTAGAAGTACGATTCTTGATACTTTGGGGGGTGAGGAGGCCTGCAGAGATGGACACTTTTTTCCAAGTGCAGAGAAAGTAGAAACACTTGTGTGATGGATAGAGAACCGTTGTCTTTAGAGGTGGGACAAGGGGAAGATGGGGGTAACCTAGGCAAGCAAGGAGGCTAGTGCCTAATGTTGTAGATACTGTCCCTGAGGAGATATAAACATTTACCCCCTCTTTATAGGGTACCAAGGACAAACCAAAGTACAGTTCTACCAACGTCCAACTTGAGGAACCAATGAGTTTATTGGGCTTACAGAGCATGGATGGGGGGTTGCTTACAGGAGTGTGGGTGACCCCAAAGCAGCCACACCATGAAAACATCTCATGCCAGCACGGATGATGATGTCCCCCATATCAGCAAAGACGGAACCCTCTCCCGCTTCAGTTAATCTTCTGCAGGCTACATATTCTACCATCTCCTGAGACCATGAGGCCATGTGCAGTTAGGACAGTTACAACTGGCCGAGAGGTGCAAAAGGAAGGAGCTGGAATCGGGGGGCCAAGCGACCTTCCCCACCTCCTCCTTTCTTGACTGAATGTCACAGGCAACAGACTCGATCTTGAGGGTCTCTTACAGGTCGTCACAGTGTCTTTGACGATGGCTGTGACACTTGGACGACAGCACACTACTCAAGGCTATTCTCACCTCTCAGAGGCCAGAGCTGGGCAAGGAGCCTGTAGTCTCCCCCGGAGCCTGTAGTCTCCCCCGGAGCCCGGCTTACTTCCTGCTGAGCTCCTTAGCCCGGCGGGTAGCCGCTTCCACCGCGCTCATAGTAGCTGCTCGAAGGCCGCCCTGCTCTAGGGCGTGAAGCCCATGGATGGTGGTTCCAGCTGGTGTGAGCACATCTGTCCGAAGCTGGGCTGGGTGCTTTCCTTCCTGCTGCAGCATTTTGGCTGTCCCCTGGGTAGAAGAGTTAAGGGAGAGTTGAGAAAGGCAGCTACACGTTTCCCCAGCCTGTCTGGACTTTGCAGCCTTGTCTTCCTGTTTGCTGGAGACGGCACACACCCTTGAGCACAAACCTTCCCAACATTCTCCTGAGGAATCCTTCACTTACCAGCAGGGTCTGGGCAGCAATGCGGTGGGCCAGGCCACTGGGCATGCCCATCTTGATGGCACCTTCAGCTAGGGCCTCCGAGAATGTGCACACCTGAAGAAGCAATAGCATTGGAAGTGGGAAGGGGAATGTCAAAATTGACATTTTGCTGGACACAGCTCCCCAGCTAGAGAATGCTCCGAACAGCTGCTTTCAACCTGTTGGTCACGACCCCTTTAGGGAGTAGGATAACCCTTTCATAGGGGTCGCCTAAGACCAACAGAAAACACAGATATTTACATTATGATTCATAATAGTAACAAAATTAGTTATGAAGTAGCAACAAAAATAATTTTATGGCTGGGGTCTCCACAACATAAACTGTTTTAAAGGGTCGCAGCATTTGAAAGGCTGAGAACCACTGGCTCAGAACCACAAGAAACAAGGTCCCAAACGTGGTCACAGATACCTGAGGCTATAAGGCCTAAACCTAGAGTTTGGTAAAGGGGCCAGCCTCAATGGTCCAACAAAGCATGATGTTCTGAGAGACAGCAGAGCTCACTGGTGGACCATGGACCACTTGAGGCCCCAAGGCTTGACTCTGAGACCTTGAGAGCAAGGCCTTTGCTAAGGGCTTGCCTTCGAGGGTATGGGTTAAGACAATACTCACAAAGGCCACACCACTGCCACTGAGGCCAGTATGGATATCTACGTAGGACTCAGGAACTTCTATGCACTGCCCACAGGCATCCAGCAAGTTCTGCAGGAGCTTAGCGTCGTCATTCCTAGCATGGTGGCCCCGTGCCATCACCATGGCCCCCTCCTGGACTATGCAGGGTAGATTGGGAGAGACTCGTAACACTCGTGTGTTCGGGGGCAGCAGCTGGACAGAAGAGAACTTAGTGTCAGGCAGCCTGAGACTGAGCCTGCTAGGTAAACATCTCAGCTAAATGCAGCCTCTAGTCCCTACTTCCCAGATACAGTGGCAGAACATTACCCCACCTACCTAACCCTGGTGGGCCAACTAACTACTTCTGGAGGTTGTCTGGGATACCGTCTGCCTCCCAAGTATGCCAACAAAACTTATTTCATAGTCAAGGCCTCATTCACACCACAAAGCACTCACCTCCTCCAGGGAGCTCAGAGAGATGCCAGCAGCCACAGATACCACGATGTGCTCAGTGGTGACTACAGGGGCCACCTCTGCCAGAACCTCTGGCAGGACTTGAGGCTTGGTGGCAAAGATGATAAGTGAACAGTTCTGCAGAACTTCCCGGTTGGAGTGAGTAGTCTGGCAACCCAGAGCCTGCACAGACACCAGGGCCAGAAGTGACTGTGTGAGGAAGCATCGGGCAACCCACCCGAGTGCCATCAATCATCCTGCATTCCACGGGTTCCCTCAGGCCTCTGTTGTTACAAATGTCTATACTAGCTGGGCAGTGGTGGTGCACACCTTTAATCCCAGCACTTGGGAGGCTGAGGCAGGCGGATCTCTGTGAGTTCGAGGCCAGCCTGGGCTACAGAGTGAGATCCAGGAAAGGCACAAAGCTACACAGAGAAACCCTGTCTCGAAAAACCAAGAAAAACAAAAACAACCCCCCCCCAAAAAAAAGACAAATGTCTATACTAGCCATTACTCTCAAATGCCTAAGAAAAACCCCAACAGGCCCTGCTCCTCACAGATGCCAAGATTTACCTCCTGGAACCTTCCCTCCTAATTAGTGTCCACAATCACCGTACATAGGTACACACTCAGTGTACTCTAGTCTTCCGGAAGCTTGACTTTCTTCCTGACCTTTGACCTCGCCTTCTCCAGGACAAACCAAACCATCTCAAACCTTCAGCCATACCTGCCCCTGGAAAATGCTTTAGAAGGACAAGCCCCCGAGTCCCACTCACCCTGAAGTGGCAGAGATTCTTGTCTGTTGGTGCACTGGCCAGCACTTGCTTAGCTTCCACTTTGCCTGAATAGAGAGGCAAAAGCTGGTGAGGGCAGGGAAGATAGGAAGCAGCATGCCTAGCCCACTGTTAGCTTAAGGCGCCATAGGTTCATAGCAGGCATGCTTGTCCATGGTGCTGAGCAATGCGGTGAATTCAATTGTACTAGAACACCACCGCCATTGCCTGCTCTTGGGACATGGGCCAGGAACCTACCTGATCTTGACAAGACACAGAACCCAAGGGAAGGGGCAGCTGACTGGAGCACTTACGTCTATTGGCCAAAAATGCAACATCTGTGCAGGAACACCAGGCCTGGAACAGCATGGTGGATAGGGAGATAGCTGGTGAAGGGTCTGGAAAGATGGCTCAGTAGGATGGGCAGATGGCTGGTCAAGGGTCTGGAGAGACAGCTCAGCAGCTAAGGGTACTTGCTGCTCTTGCAGATGACCTGGGAGAGGTTCCCAGGACCCACATGGCACTGTCAACTGTCCATAACTGTCCACTCCAAGTGGAACCAGTGCCCTCCTCTAGTCTCAGCAAGCACCAAACACACACACACACACACACACACACACACACACACACACAACACAATAATCTTAAAAAAAAAAAAAAAAAAAAAGCCTATCTGATAAAGACCTAACAGACAACAAGCTCCCCTGCAGGGCAAAGTATGCTGGGATGTCTAGGGGAAGACTAAGTGCCCATTTGGTGGAAATCGTGTTTTTTGAGGGTACAGAGATAGAAAGACTGGGCCAGATGGAAGTGCACACCACAACCTGAACACAGGGGCAGCTAATCATGTCAGTGACGGTTGGTATAGCACCAAGAGGCAGGTGAACTGCCGGGTTGTTTTGTTTTTTTGTTTTGTTTTTCGAGACAGGGTTTCTCTGTGTAGCTTTGGAGCCTGTCCTGGAACTCGCTCTGTAGACCATGCTGGCCTCGAACTCACACAGAACTTCCTGCCTCTGCCTCCCGAGTGCTGGAATTAAAGGCGTGCGCCAGTTTTAGATGCAAACACCATGAGACTTGTAGGAAAGCCATTCTCTAATGATCATGACCCTCTGGACTTTCAAGTTCAGCTGAAAGCAGAGAGCCAAAGGTCACCAACTTTCTCTGCTTGCAATCTGTAGATAAAGTCTTCTAAACTCTGTAAGCAGTTAGGCCAGTATTGCCAGCCCTGCTGATCACCAGCAGTCCTCAGCTAGGCAGAGTTTGCCTCCCTCCTCACCCCATCCAGGCAGGAGACATCTGGCAGTGTAGGAGACACTCTGGCCTTCACATTCAAGGTATTGCTGACATCTAGAGATGACAGACCAGTGATGGCAGGACACTCTTCAGTACACAGAGCCAATCCTCCTCTTCTCAAACGTCCACACAGCTGCCCACCCCTGAGAGTGGCACTGATGCACGAACCGAAAACAGAGAAAGTGGCACAGGAGGCGGAGGCCAGGAAGTCGGACCTAACTTGGCATTAAGCCAGTCCAATCTAAGAAAAAATTGGTTTATGCCACATATGGAACTATACAATCACAGCCACATTAAGGCTATAAGTCAAAAGCAAGATCATCAGTGGTGGCGCACGCCTTTAATCACTGCACTCAGGAGGCAGAGACAAACAGACCTCTGAGTTCAGGGCCAGCCTGGTCTACCAAGCGAATTCCAGGACAGCCCGGGCAACACGGAGAAATCGGGAAACCAGAAACTCTCTCTATAAAACAGGAAATTAAAAAAAAAAAAAAAAAAAAAAGCAAAACCCCCACAAAGAAGTCACGAATGAAGTTAATGGTAATTTTCTTTAATTCAGGAATATCATTCAACAATACAATCAGTGTTCCATACAAAAAGCTGTGTTACTTTTCTCTACACCACGCCTGGCTCGCCCACCACCCTCCCTCCTGCAGGCTCACCTAGGGACCCTGGAGACCTTGATGGAAGCCTGCTATACGGTTCTCACCCAGGAACAGGGAGAATTCACCCCACTGGCCCTTGGGGCGAACCATTTGCGCCCCTTCCGCCGAGGCTTGAGGGCTCCTCCCACTGGAAAGCTCCCCAACCAGGCCTCGCCTCCCACCTGCTCGTATGAGGCCTTGGGCGATGGCCTCCGCCATGCGGCCTGCGCCCACGAAGCCCACACGCAGAGGTTCAGAACCTGGCGCCGCCATCGTGCTCCGGGCTGGCCTTCTCACGTCCCTACGTCACGAGCCCCGCCCACCGCAGCCGCGTTGATGGATAGAAGCCGCTGGGCGGGTTCGGGGAGGAGCAAGAGGCGGGATCGGGGTGGAGCAAGGGCGGGTTCGGGGTGGGGCAAGGGGCGGGCTCGGGGAGGAGCAGTGGGCGGGTTCGGGGAGGGGCAAGTTCGGGGCGGGGCAAGGGGGCGGGCTCGGGGTGGGGCAAGGGGCGGGCTCGGGGAGGAGCAAGAGGCGGGTTCGGGGTGGGGCAAGGGCGGGGCGGGGCTCAAACCCCTGCATTTTCTTCCTTGAGGTTGGGATTTTTCTACAAGCCTGGGTGAAGCAGCTGGCGATTTTGCTGAGGGGAAAGGCGGAGAAATGATGAAGAGCTAGTCCTAAACAGGCTCTCTGATTCGACTTGGAAAACCTAAAGTTGAAATCTCCCCAAAAGCCGTGCAGAGAGATGTCCAGGATGGGGCTGGGGGCTGTATGGTACTACAAACTAGTATAGCTCTTGAGTAGCTTGCGTGCCTTGGGTTGCATCCTCGGTGCCGGTTCTGGTTCTCCAGGTTAAAGGCAGCACTAATCAGTCACGAGTACACAGCTTTTTTTTTTTTTTTTTCCCCTGAGACAGCGTTTCTCTAACATTCCTGGCAGTTCTGGATCTCACTTTGTAGACCAGGCTGGTCTCAAATTCACAGAGATCTGCATGCCTCTGCCTCCTCGAGTGCTGGGATTAAAGGCACACACCACCACTGCTTGGCTGTTTTTGTTTTCAATGTGTAAAATTAAGCAAAACAGAACAGACCATTTAGAAGTACAACAAATTTATAAGGGCAATGCTGTCCTTGGACTGTGAGGTCCCATAGTTAAAGCTGGTTGTCCCCTGCTTACCACAGTTGGAATGTGATGGGCAACTCTTTCCTCTTGCGTGGCCTGAGGGAAGAGTTGTATTCCCCATCTTTCCCCCAGGCCCTACGAGAAGCCTGAGAGTGACGAGTCTGCCCAATGATGAATGGAAACCCATAAAGCCAGGAGCTAAAAACTAAAGCTAAATAAAACTTTCCCTTGTTACAAGTTAACTGTCTTTGGTAGCAGCAGAAAACAGGCTGACACAGGGAACTTGCAGAATTCTTACTATATACAGGGACAAAAATCTTCCCAGCAATGTCCATGGAGAGGTGAGGGACAAGGAATTTCTGTATTCTGGGCTGCAACCAACACCTGGAAATATTCGAGGTTGAGACTTGGCCTCAAGCCTGCCAGAAAATGCATACTGTCTGGTCAGAGTGGTCGAGGCATTCTGATTCTTAGGACAGTGTATTCCTTGATACAATGATGCAGTTAGCAGACTGGTGGGCGTAAGACAACTGAGTGTCTGGCAGGTTCTGATCAGCTCAGCTCAGCTTTCTAGGGGCCAGAAGGGTACATCCTTAATGCCCTAGTCCCTCTGCGGACTCTCATCAGAGGATGAAGCTTAAAGGAAATTTGAAGATGGGGAGTGGGTGACCTGGGAAGGCACGAGCCAGAGGGACACTGGGCAGGACAACATAGGAGAGGCCAGCAGACGCTGCTTTAGAGGGTGAAAGACCAGGCAAGGCCATGGACTGTCCTGCTGCAGGACAAAAGGCCTTGGTTGCAAGCGGTTGGGGGAAAACAGTTGGATGTCTTTAGCATTTCTGGGAGGTGAGAGGCAGAATGTATAGGAAGGTTGGGCTGGGCTGAGGAATTCTGAGCAATTGATGAGACCGCAGCAGACAGGCAGATCACCCGGAAAAAGGCAGTGGGGTGGAATAAAGGTGGTTTCTGAGGGGAGGGGATGTGGAGGTTTGAGTAGTCAACTCTGACTGCATCTGGAACTAACTAAAACACAAGTGTTTGGGCAAGCCTGCGAAGGATTTTCTTAAGCTTATCTGAAGCAGGAAGACCCGCCCTAAATCAAGGCAGCAAGTGCCTTCTGGTGGCAGCCCAGGTAACAGGACATGGAAGGAAACCTTTCTGCCTGATTGATGCTGCCAAGTCCATCTAGGATCCCAAGGTACACAGTATACAGAAGACCAGCAACTCTCCAGGAGTCCTCCAGGCCAGGCTGGTACTGCTGGGGCATCCAGCGTCATTGACTGAACAACTACTGGATTCTTGGCCTCCCCTGTATTAGTCATTGTTGGGCTACCCAGAGTTCATCCTGTAAGCCAGTCTATAAATCACTATACATGTATGTACAACAGTTCTGTCCCTTTAGGGAACCCCGACGAGTCTAGCAGCCCGTTGTCCGTTTTAGCTATGTGGCTGGTGCCATGAGTCACCACCACCTGGGAAAGTTAATGTATTACACAGGTGCCAACCATCACTTCCGCCTGCCTGGAGCTGTCTTGGAGTAAATGCTCACCTCTGCTTACCCCAGTCTTCAGGGACAGTGGCAGCTCCTTTTCAAGAATGAGAGGAGTCAAGGGGCCTGTGGCTTCTAGCCCCATGTCATCATGGAGAAGGAAAACTCCTAACAGTCTTAGGTGAATGGAGTCTAGGATGGGAGCCTGGAAATGACCCAGAGCTGCAGTGGACACAGACCTGACAAGCAATCCCAAGGTGACCTGCCTCTAGGCACAGTACCCTTAGGTAGATTCCCCTGTGCTTGGATTTGACAATCTTTTTTTTTTAAGAGATTTATTTATTATGTATACAATGTTCTACCTGCATGTATACAGGTAGGCCAGAAGAGGGCACCAGACCTTATTACAGATGGTTGTGAGCCACCATGTGGTTACTGGGAATTGAACTCAGGACCTCTGGAAGAGCAGGCCACTGCTCTTAACCTCTGAGCCATCTCTCCAGTCCATGGATTTGACAACCTTGACACTGAGAATAGAAAGGTCCAGGATATCACCGCTCAGGTGGCTAGAGCAAACAAGGCCAGGCCTGGGATCATGGTAAAGTCTTGAGTCATCGGGCTGGAAAGATGGTTCAGGAGTTAAGAGTTCAACTCTTCCTGAGTTCAGCTCCCAGCAACTATATGGTGGCTCACAACTATCCATAATGAAATATGGTGCCCTCTTCTGGCCTGCAGGCAGAACATTGTATATATAATAAATTAATAAAATCTTAAAAATATATTAAAAAATAAAGTCTGAGTCATCCATCACCAGTCTCCTTGCAGGTCCATCCTTGTGTCCCCAAATGGCTCACTGAGTCAGTCCCAATCAAGATCCACCAAGATCCTCAAGTCTAAGGCGGAGAAGCCTGTGTGTTGGAAGGTGTTGTAGAATATTATTTTAAGGTGTCTTACTTTTGTTCATGTTGCATTTGTTTAACTCTGTGAAGCTGTGTTACTGTGCCTGTCTAACACACCTAATGATCTAATAAAGAGCTGAACAGCCAATAGTAAGACGGGAGAAAGGATAGGTGGAGCTGGTAGGCAGGGAGAATAAACAGGAGAAATCTGGGAAGAGAGGATTGAAGAGAAGCCAGTCACCCAGCTACACAGCAAGCCACAGAGTAAGAAAGAAAGAAAGGTATACAGGAATAGAAAAGGAAAAGCCCAGAGGCAAAAGATAGAGGGGTTAATTTAAAGTTAAGAAAAGCTGGCTAGAAACAAGCCATACTAAGGCCAGGCATTTGTAATTAAGAATAAGCCTCTGGCCAGGCGGTGGTGGCGCACACCTCTAATCCCAGCACTTGGGAGGCAGAGGCAGGTAGATCTCTGTGAGTTCAAGGCTACAGATCTAGTCCAGGATATCTCCAAAACTACAGAGAAACCCTGTCTAGAAAAACAAACAAACAAACAAAAAAGCCGCTGGGTGGCGGCCCCCCAAAAGCAAAGATAACAACAGGAAGGGCTAAGCATGGCCAAAATCCAACTCAGACTGTTGGGGAGGTACCCTGTCCTATACCTGAGCCCACCGACAATTCACATCTGACCTGCACTGCCTGCTTCCTGACACCCACGTCCTCTGGTCCTTCACATGTGGACTCTTGCCTTGGGCCTCACAGCTCTTAGGCGCTAAGAAGCCCACAGGGACAGTGGGTCCCGGCCCTGGACAAGCTAGGAAGGCTCTGTTGCAGGGAGGGAAAGGCTGGACACAGCTTCTGAGTCCAGGCTTAAGAAAATTCATTTTATTGGTTTCTAGACAAGGGACAGCAGGACCAGCATGGATGCACTGAGGTTGGGGCAGAAGCAGACAAGCAATGTGTTGGTCTGGCTTTTCCCCGAGGATGGACAAACATGGACCTACTGGACAGCTGCATGGAGCCCCCTGGCAGGGAGGCCAGCATGTGGCTTAGGTTGCTGGATACTATCCTCAGTTCTTGGCAAGGTCTGAGGGTGCTGACCACAGACTGGGCATTGCCAGCTGGTCCCGTGCTTCACTTCCGGGCCTGCTCATAGTTGTCAGTGAACCACGCACAGGTCTCCTTCACAGCTGCAGAGGCAGACAGGTGAAAGCTGGTGACACCACTTGTCCCATCCCGCCCACCCCCAGGAGGTAGGGATGGGGGCTCCCTCCCACACATCCCAAACTTCAGTGTCCTGCTTCCCAGTGGATATCGGCTCCAATGAGGGTCTGGAGACCAAACCCCCATGGTCACAGCATGGAGGCTGAAACCACAACAGGGAAGACGGAGGGGCAGCTGGTGCCGAAGCCTGCAAGTTTCAGCATGGGTTGGGGTGGTTATGGGTTTGGGGAGGGAGAGCTCACCTTGCTTGAAGGGTGTGAAACAGAAGTCAGGCAAGTAGGCCCGAAGCTTGCCGTTGCTGGCTGTCTTTTTATACTGCCCATCGGACTTGGTTGAATCGAACTGGACACCTTGGTCAAGGACATAGCAGGAGCACCACCCATTTGCCCTACCAGGAAGCTGGCTTTTCCTGGGATGGGTCTAGACACAGCAGATGCCCTCCTGCTGCCAGGGCAAGCACCACCAGAGACAAAATGGAGTTATGTTGGCCATCCTACAAGGGGAAGCCACAGTACCCCTGCCCGGTACCTCACTATCGGCCCATCACTGGAGTCCAAGGATACGGTGACTTCCCCACAGAAGTCCATGGCCTCCACTACAGCCTCAGCCGCCTCCTTGATGGACACTTCATCTTCCTCGCCCACTGTGGGGAACCACAGGCCAGTAGTCAGTCAGGCCTCCCTGTCCAGACCCCCAGGGGCATGTCTGCTCCCACTCCTCAGGGTGGACACAGGTCCTGCCCTGCTGTAGGAAAGGACAGCTTGCAGAGTGCCCACCTGAGAGGATGATGGGATCCACTTCACTGTACTCCCGCAGGACCCAGATGAAGAGCCGGGCTAGGTCCTGGAGGTCAGAAAGTTAGGTCAAATCCACGAGTGAGTACCAAATGCCCCTAGTGGAGAGGTTGTACCGCTGTTTCTTCTCCGCTGGGGGCACAGTCAGGATTCACCCTGGATGGAGGTCCCTCATCCAGGCCACACTTTCTCCTACTGAACCAAAGCTGCAACCCTGGGGACCTGGCAAGGTTCAAGGACTGTTTCCTACGCCACCACTTCCCCACACAGCTTTCTGGGACGGCCGTGCTTGCCTCTATACATACCAGTGAGTAGATGAACTGCCTCCGTGGTTTCCCCGTACCCCACACGGTCAGGGCTGAGCCATTACCTACAGATTGGGCAGATGTCAGAGCTCTGCATCCAGAGCCAGCTCCCTGCCCCCACCCCACAGCTGAGCCCAGGGCCCCCTTCAGGCAGGTAACCTGGGCCAGGCGTGTGCTGGACAGCTTCACTCACTCTTGGCCAGGTGCACCTTATGGATGAGTCCAGGCAGCACATGGCCATCTTCGATGTTGAAGTTGTCGTGCGGCCCGAAGACATTGGTAGGGATGACAGCAGTGAAGGTGCAGCCATGTTGCTGGAAGTAGGCCCTGAGGAGAACGGCGTCTCCTGACCTCATCCCCAGAATGTGCCTCTGGTGTCCCCAAGTCCTTCTCAAACTGGACACATGAGGCAGCGACAACGCCTCACTAACCCAAATGTCCATCCTCCCCTCTCCAAGGAGGCCTGGGCAAGACCAAGAAGGGAGCACCTGTTCTGCACGTCAATCATCCTCTTGGCATACGAGTACCCGAAATTGCTGCTGTGGGGCGGACCATTGTGGATCTGAAGGAGCAGGAGATGCACTGAGAACCGCCCCCCTGGCTCTGCCCACGTCCTCAGGTCCTACCCCAGGAGGGCCCTGGCCCTCACCATTGTCTCATCAATAGGATAGGTGGTCTTGTCAGGGAAGATGCAGGTAGACAGGCAGGAGACCACCTTGCGAGTGCCCACCTCGAAGGCTGAATGCAGGACGTTGTCATTGATGTGCACATTCTTCCTCTGCAGTGGGTAGCACAGGTGGGTTAGTTAAAGATGTTACATTCGTTTATGCTGTGGAATATTTGTTTAATGATGCAAAGACGTGTTGCATTCTTTTATGCTGCCTTTGTCTAACTCTGTAGGTCTGTGTTACTGTGGCTGTCTAAGACACCTGATTGGTCTAATGAAGAACTAACTGGCCAATAGCTAGGCAGAAGAGGGATAGGCGGGGCTGCCAAACAGAATAAATAGAAGAAAAAGAAGAGGGAGGAGCGAGAAAAGGAGGAGAGGAGGATGCCAGGGGCCAGCCTCCCGCAAGCCACAGAGTAAGAAGGAAAGAAAGAGACACAGAATAAAGGAAGGTAAAAAGCCCAGCGGCAAAACGAAGTTAAAGAGAAATGGGATAATTTAAACTAGAAAAGCTGGCTAGAAACACGCCCAGCAAAAGCTGGGCATTCATAAGTAAGAATAAGTCTCCGTGTATTTAATTGGGAGCTGGGCAGCAGGCCCCCAAAGAGTAAAACAAAACAAAACAAAACAAACAACTACAATCTGTTCCTCCAGGAAGAGACATAGGAACATACTCTGGCTCAGATATGAGCACTATCTGTGCCTATTTATCTGGTGTTTCTGGAATAAGGCTAAGTCTCCCAGCACTGACCTTCTAGAAGCTGCCATTTTCTAGAGACACAGGAAGGTCCTGCCCTGCCTGCCTGGGTGTGGAGGCCAGAGTTGGCATTCCCAGGGCTACCCAGTGCTGGGCAGGTGATAGAGATGAGGAAAACTGTAGGTGGGGTTCCCACTACAAAGCAGCAGCCCTCCACCGACTTCCCACCTCCAGAGGAGTCACGCCCAGCTCTACTTCTCAATGCTTCGCCTTGCCTCTCTCCAGTTCTCTTCCCTAAACTGATATGAGGCACACTGGTCTAAGAATAGGGAAGAGGTGGTGACCAAGCAGTTTGCTGAAAACCCTGGGATAGGCAAGGAGAGCTTTGGGTGACAGAGTCCTTTGTCAAAATCTGGTGGGAACCTTTGCAGGTTCTAATCAGGCCAGCCAGCCAAAGCCACTGCCCACAGGCATGTGGGCCAAACTCTGAGGAACACACCAGCAGAAGCAGAGTTCTTATGTTTTGCCCTCCTAAGGCATATGCTAGACAGTCCACCACTCGGAGTGGTTGGTAGATTCAGGAAGCTGAATGAACCAAGCCTGAGAGTTCAAGGATCTGGCAGCCGAGCAGGCTCAGTAAGCAGGAACATGCCTCCAGTTACACAGTGTGGTATGCTGGCTTTTTTCAGCTTCCTAATCCTGCAGGTCAGCACTTGGCCAAATGACCCCAGGGCTCTGCAAAACCATGGACTTCTTGGGGGTGACTCTGTGGAAGTTCTAAGAGCTTAAGTTCCTGGCTCCCAAAGTTTGTTGTCCCCAGCACCCCAACTTACCCAGAAATCCAAGTTGTATTTGATATTCCGGAAAAGGCCGCCTACCATTGCGGCAAGATGGATGACATGGGTGGGCTGTACCTTCTGGAACAGAGCCTTGGTTTGTGCTGCATCCCTGAGGGAAGCCAGTATGTCAGGGGGCCTAGTGAGGCCCGAGGAAATCAGAAATTAGGAGCTTGGGCAGTGGGTGTAGAAATTGGTTGGGTCTAAGGCTAGATGGGCAGCCAAAGGGACAAGTAGCCAAGTTCAGGGCTTTAGCAGGTATTGGGTGTGGGCACCCGGAACTATAGGAGGATGTTTACTTAGGACAGCCAGCAACCACAGCCAGATCAGTCACCTGGCAGGGAGGACCCAGACTCAGGGGGGGGCTACTGCTAGGCTCAGAACAGACCCAGACCCATAGGGGCACTCTTCAGCTTGGAGAGGGACCCAGGAGGAGGGGTTGGGTCTGAATATGGCCCCAACTCACGTCAGATCTGCATCTTTGGAGGAGACAAACACCCATTCCTCTCCAGGTAAGCCGGCCCCGTCTGCGACTACCTTCTGGATGGCTCTGCCCACCAGTCCAGAGCCCCCTGTCACTAGGATCCTCATGGATCCCTGGGGCTCACCCATTGTGGCTGCACCTGGAGGGCCAAATGTTGAGAGCTAAAGAGGATATAGGATGTGCTGTTCTCCCCACCCCATTCTCTTCAGCCAATGGGCAACAGGCACAGAATCAAACTCCTGAGGAGCTAGACACACCCAGCTCTGTTCCCCTAAGTCCTTTGCCCTGACCGCCACAGGTTCCTGCTGGCTGCTATCCAAACCAAAGCAGCTTGGTCCCAACTCATGACCCTACTAGGCAGGGGAAAGGTACATCCCATCCCTATGACTGAAAATTTAGGGCTGGCAGTTCCAGGAACAGATCGTGGGTAGCAGCTGCTTTACGCCAACGCTCACCTTCTACAGACAGACAAGGGGCGGTGCCCTGCTTGGAGCCCGGTATCCACTAGTGCTGAGCTAATAGCCTATGGCATAGGAAGGCCTAGTTCTTCTAGGGCAGGGTGAACCGCTGGAAAGCCTCGGGACGCTAAAAATTTGCTACAGTCCCAGCAGGATGGCTCTGGCCCAGCCTCATGGCTCCACCATCATCCAGATGAGCAAGGGCCCAGTTCCTACAACCCATGGTCCCCCATCTCGCAGGCCACTCACCCCAAGCCCACAGAGACCTCCGATGCCAGAAGCACTCTTACGGCCTCGACCAGCCAGTCTCTGGGGTCCCTAGTTTGCTGCGCTGCGCCCACTGGAGAGCCTCACCTGCGCCGGGTTCCACCAGTCCGAGAGCTGCTTCCGGTGCACAATTCTACAGCTACTCCCGGTCCAGGTGGAGGGGGCGAGGCCCTCCCGGGGAGCTCTGGGAAATGGAGTCTTCGTCATGCACCAGTGCGGCGCGGGCGCTTCTGGGAAATCTCTTCCGGGCCTCGCACAGAGTTCTGTGGGCGTGGCGTGGGCACTACCGCTTTGGTCTCCGGAACCCGGACGCTGAAGACGAGCTGCCTACCCAAATACTCTGATGGTTGTACGGACACAGGTCCCGCAACTCAGTAGCGGGCTGGCCAGGATTCTCTTATTTCTTTTTTTGTTGGTTTTTTTTGTTGTTGTTGTTGTTGTTTTGTTTGTTTGTTTTCGAGACAGGGTTTCTCTGTGTAGCTTTGCGCCTTTCCTGGAACAATCTTGGTAGACCAGGCTGGCCTCGAACTCAAAAAGATCTGCCTGCTTCTGCCTCCCGAGTGCTGGGATTAAAGGCGTGCGCCACCACCACCTGGCATTCTCTTATTTCTTATCTTGCAAGAAGAATCACTTCCTATTGACCCTTCTGCATGTCTTTGAGTGGCCATGGGCCTCCTTCAGCACCGAACCTCTAGGTGGTCAGTTGTGTTTCAGCCAAAAATACACAAAAGACTCGGATTCCTTTACCTAAATACAGTATTTTAAAGCAATGAATAAAATCTATCCTACCACCAGGCAGTAATGGTGCACGTTTTTTAGTCCCCGCACTCAGGAGGCAGAGGCAGGTGGTTCAAGGCCAGCCTGGTCTACAGAGCGAGTTCGAGGACAGCCAGGGCTACACAGATAAATGCTGTCTAGAAAAACCAAGACCAATAAAAAAAACACAAAAAATCCCTACAATCCTGGCACGGGACCCTTTGGCTGATATTTAAATTTTCATTATGAAACATACTTTACGATGTTGTCGAGGCTATTACACAGAGAAACCCTGTCTTGAAAAACCACACACACACACACACACACATCTATCTCTGTATCTATATATAGGTTTTATATATGTGTGTTATAAGGATGTCAGTAGGACAACAGATGATTGAATTTAGCTAATTATATCAACTGGGCTGGTAGTGTTGACTTAAAAATACAGACACAGGCTGAGGATATGGCTCAAATAGGCAGGGACATTTGCCAACAAACCAATCACTGGAGTTCAATTCTCCAAACCCAAATTATGGAAGGAAAGAACTGGCACACTTGTGTTTTTCCACAATATCAGAATTTATTGGACATGGGAGTCTGCCAGAGTCCAGCTCAGACCTGCTCCCACCTTTCAAAGGGTTCTTAGGTGGAGGAGAGGGGAATGAGAAAATATTAGGTAGAAAGATAGACCTAGGGCTCAGAGGTTGGGAGCACTGGCTGCTCTTCCAAAGGTCTTGAGTTCAATTCCCTGAAACCACATGGTGACTTACAACCATCTGTAATGAGATCTGGTGCCTTCTTCTGGCCTGTAGGGATACATGAAGGCAGAGCATTGTATGCACAATAAATAAATCTTAAAAAAAAAAAGATAGACCTAGACAAGGAGAAAGAGACACAGGATAGCTTTGGAAGGTCCATACCCAGCTCTCCAGAACTTTATTCAAAAGGGCTTTTTATAATATGCCCAGGGATGAGGCAATAGGACTCCCCCTTGCAAGATCAAATCACACTGTACAGCCAAATGTAGACCTTTCCAAACACCTGGTAAACACGCCCCTGGCCAAATCATCCTATTACACAACCCTGCTGGGTAAAGCAAGCTCAGATTCTCTGACCTTGAGTACAGTCTCACTAGGAAGCCTCTGTTGGCCACCACAATTGGACAATAACAAATTCAAAAGGCATACTGATTTCACTGGGAGCAATATACCAAGTAGTCCTGATTTCCTTGATATGGAGCTGAAGCAAACACAAGTTGCTTGATTCCAATCTCAAAGATGAACAGTAACTTTGAGGTTACAGATTACACAGCACACAGTGAATCTATCCATCTACGTGTAGGCTACAGAATGTCTTCAGTGGGTTACAGGGGATTCAGCAGAGTTCGGGGCGTTCCAAGGTGGCTGGAGAGACAGAAGCAGACAGCTGAAAGGAAGGACAAGAGTGGGTGGGAGCCAAACTGGTAACGGTCCCGTGACACCCCTTCACCTGTGCGAACCAATGAGTTTGCTGGGGTAACTAACAGGAGGTATATCACTGACAAGCCCACCCGAGAATGAGTAATGAGTCTGGAAAGCTGAGACCCTGCAGCTCTCTGCACGATGTGCAGTTAGCAGGGCAGGTCTCCCCTCCACGGCTGTCCTTACTGCTTATGGAATCTTAGGAATCCGGTTTTAGGGACGTCTTGAGGCCCGTGCGTTGTTTGCTTCCCAAGTCTTAAGGAACCTCTCTCTAGAGTGGAATGTTTCAACATCTTTTATTTACTGCTTGACAATTTAATACATGTATACAATGCATTTTTATTTAATTCACATTCATTAGCTTCTATCCCCCCTACTCCCTCTGAGCCCCTTCTTCTGAGCAAGCACCCCCCAATTTTAAGTCTTTTTAATGACTCACTGAATATACTTAGTGTTGCTTTCATGAGCTTGGGTATAAGATCATTTATTGGAGCATGGCATTTTCCCATGCTGACAGACTTAGAACTCATCTTTGCTGATTACATTTCAAAGGAATGACATTCAGGTCTTCCAAAGACCTTGCTGGGTGGAAAAGACCCCTCCAGAGTGCAAAGCCCTTACCTGAATTCTCTAGGAATTTAGAGAGGTTTTAGCTGGGGTCATGTGGAGCCTGCTGGAGCCTCTGGAGTACCCCTCTCCAGAGCAGAGGTTGTCTTTGAGCCTGACTGGCAAGATGTGTTAGGAGCCTTGGCGGTGGTTATCTCTAGAGCTGAGATCTAGTCTTAGCTTGGCTTATTTCTAGCCAGCTTTTCTTAAATTATCCTATCTATTTTTGCCTCTGGGATTTTACCTTTCTATATGCCTTTCTTCTTACTCAGTGGCTGGCTGTGTGGCTGGGTGGCTGGGCCCTGGAGTCCTTCTCTCCTCCCTTTTTTACTCTTCCTTTCGACTCTTCTCTTCTTCCCATTTATTCTCTCTGAACGCCAGCCCCACCTATCCTTTCTCCTGCCTAGCTATTGGCCATGCAGCTCTTTATTAGACAAACCAGGTATTTTAGACAAGAAAAGCAATAAAGCTTCAGAGTTAAACAAATACTGCAACACATCTTTTGCATCATTGAACAAATATTCCACAGCATACACCAATGTAACAAATCTTCAACTAACATCCTGCAACAACTAATCATGCCTTTTAATGTTAATTTTTCCTGTAAATAAGGTAAGATAGTGGGTGGCGGTCCTAAATTGAATCCTTAACTAACAAGTACTAGACTATAGTGCCTAGCTTCCTAGAAGGGAGAACTGTCAGCTAAACAGACCCTCTCTGTCCAGTCAAACTACACTTGTGGCAACTGTGATGCCCTTTTTTCCTCTGTGTGTACCCCTGGATCTCACTCTGTAGACCAGGCTGGCCTCTGGGATTAAAGGCGTGCGCCGCCACCCTCACCCGGCTACTGTAAGGCTTTTAAAACACTTGAAAGATCTCAGATAACTGACCACATTTGCTGTTGAAGCACAAGTCTGGCTCCAGAAGGCACTGGGTTACTTACCACAAGTCAAATAGCTTCCACCCACCCTTTGGCCATGAAAATCCTGGGTTGGGACTAGGAAGGTAGCTCAGTCAGTGAAGTGCTGGTTTGGAGGCACAAAGAGGGGAGTTTGGGCCTGTGGCTTTTTAAAAAGTGACCCTCTTCAGGCATCTTTGGCACTGACATACATGCTAGTAAAATATCCATACACGTAACAAAAAAAGGCAAGCTCTGCAGGGAGGCAAAGACCGAGGGATCTCGGGGCTTGTTGGCCAGACAACCTAGCCTACGTGGTGAGTTCCAGGCCAGTGATGAACTCTGTCTATAACTATTTATTTATTCATTTCTCTAATGTGTATGGGTGCTTTGTCTGCATGTATATCTGTATATCACCTGCCTGTCTTGTGTCCTGGGAGGCCAGAAGAGGGTGCTGGGTCCCTTAGGACTGGAGTTATGTATGGTTGTGAGCCACCACCCTGTAAGTGCTGGGAATTAAACATGGGTGCTCTTAACTGCTAAACCATTGCTCCATTGTTTGTTTTTTGTTTGCTTGTTTTAAACAGAGGTGGGCCGGGCGGCGGTGGCACAAGCCTTTGATCCCAGCACTCAGGAGGCAGAGCCGGGTGGACCTCTGTGAGTTTGAGGCCAGCCTGGTCTAACAGTAAGATCCAGGACAGGCACCAAAACTACATGGAGAAAGCTTGTCTCACCCCCCCAAAACAAACAAACAAACAAAAAACCCAAAAACAAAAACAAACAAACAAAAAAACCAGAGGTGGATAGTGCCAGAGCACCACCCAAGGCTGTCCTTGTCACATGTGTGCACACACATAAACACACACACACACACACACACACACACACACACACACACACACACACGCATACCTTGATGAACACTAACCCTTTCCTCCCCAACTGGCTTTTTGGTCATATTTCATCACAGCACCAGAAACCCTAACTAAAACCACTTCTAAAACGTTAGAACTGAAACCTAATGGTTAATTTCCAAAGGTTCCTCAAGCCAGTTTGGGTCCATACACAAATGAACAGAAAACACTAGCCCCTGCTATACCTGCTAGTTTAGCTATCCCGTACAACCGCACCGATCTCTGCTAGGCTTTCTCTCCCAACAAAACACAGAACCCTAGAAGTTTAGAGTAGAAAACTGCAGTCAAGCTTGCCTGTAAGGTCTGGTAAGTAAACAGGATATAAAATGTAGAGATAAGCTGGGTGGTGGCACACGCCTTTACTCCCAGCACTCAGGAGGCAGAGGCAGGCGGATCTTTGTGAGTATGAGGCCAGCCTGGTCTACAGAGCAAGTTCCAGGACAGCCAGGGACACACAGAGAAACAACAACAACAAACAAATAGAGTAGAGATGAATCTGTTCGGTTGGAGCCTCCAACTCATCCAGAAAGACCTATTTCTCTCTCTCCAAACCCAGCCCGCTCAGACAGTCTCCAAAGGAAAGGCACCAAGAGCTTGTGGCAGACACATCATCACCCTTTGCCTATAACCTATAAAATCTCCCGGCTTTAGTTAGGGGATTCAACTTCTTTGGCCTTGATCTCTGGGTCTGGAGAACCAGCCCGGGAGTTGCTTTGCTCATTATACCTGTTGTTTTACTTTTTCAGTTAGGCTTGATCTGGCTTACTGCATTAACGAGAAACTTATGGGGGGGGGGGAGCTAGCATAAAACCTATTAAAACCCACACAGTTTTTTGTTGATAAGGTTGACTATTAAGGTTGTACCCTCCATGGGGCTGGAGAGATGACTTAGCCGTTAACATGTATTGCTTGTTGTGGGATATTTGTACACTGTGTGAAGATGTATTTGCTGTGATTGGTATAATAAAAAGCTAATAACCAGGCAGGAGGTATAGGCAGGATTTCCAGGGAGAGAAAGGAAGAGGAAGAGGAATCGAGGTGTGCAAGAAACTCCAGGAGACAAGGAGAGGAAAAAAGGAGGTGCAAGGTGGAAGAGAGGCAACACCACGTGACAGAATATAGATCGCTATAAATGGGTTAATTTAAGTTATAAGAACTAGTTAGGAACAAGCCTAAACTATAGGCCACGCTTTCATAATTAGTAAGTCTCCGTGTTGTTATTTGGGAGCTGGCTGGCAGGACAGAGGAAGATGTTACAGATTACAGTTGCTCATCCAAAAGATCCTGGTTTGATTTCCAGCACCCACGTGGCAGCTAATAACTGTATCTATAACTCCAGTTCCAGGGGTCTGGTGCCCTCTTCTGGCCTCCATGAGTACCAAGTACACACATGGTGCACAGACAGACATACAGGCAAAACACTAACATGCACAATATAACTAACTAAATCAATAAATGAGTAAATAAAGCTCTCTGCCTCAATCAGTGAGCTTGGCATTCCAGGCTTACACCAGACTTTGCAAGGTAGTAAAATAACCTGTCTTGATTTCACTACTCTGAGCGGCTTATTACAAAGTTGAGATCATGTTTCTCAGGCACAGTGGCTCAAAGTCGTCCTTCGACCACACGTGTACACAATATAGTAATAATAAAGATTTTTAAACCCCCAAAACTAAAACCAAAAGCCCCAAACAGAACCAAACCACAACCAACAAGACACTTTCGGTAAACTCTCTCTAGAGGGCCTGCCTTTCCCAGCTCTTCCAGGGAAGTCTGGCGACATCTACTGCTGGGCATCGCGGCTACCCTCACACCCGCGTGTGCAAACAAGTCCGCTCAGCCCCCGCGTCTGCGCACTCATTCCTCTGGCTGGATGCAGTGGTCTGGGCCGGAAGTCTGGCACTGAGAAAGCTCTGGTCCCCACTCTCATCCTAGAGCGGCTACGGATGTCCTCCGGGCGGGGCCTCGGGCAGCTTCCGGCCGGGGCGTGCAGCGGAGGTGTGGGCTTTGTGGCCGCCCCGGGCTGCGCGGCCGGGTGGGGCTTGGCTTGGTTCCGCGCTGTTCTCTTGCCGCCGGGCTCCGGGTGAGTGGGGCGTCGTGGATCACGCAGGCGGGCGGGCTGGCTCCAGGCCAGCGGGGTGCAGCGATTCGGTTGGTGTTCCGGGCCCGGCTGCACTTCGCTCTTGCAGGTGTCTGCTGCTCCTCGCTTCGTTCGGGCCGAGCCCGGCGTCTTTTTCTCGCCCAGCTGGGAGTGGTAGATGCCTGGACGGGTCGCCCGAGGACATGGAGGCCCTCAAGGGTTGCACACTCAGCTTCGGCGCCTGCAGATCAGGCCTCCGTTTGGCTGCTTGCAGGCTGGCTGCTCAGGTGATGGAGTGCAGGTGCGCGCATCTATCTGCTGTTTTGCTTGGATCTTGCCCTCCTGCCTTCCCTCAGGCCTTTCGCCTCTGCTGGAGGAGATGCAGTTGCAGGCATCCCAGCGCTTCAGGGGTTGTAGATAATGGGCGTGTTGAGCAGAATTAGTTCCTTATGACCTGAAGGAGGATTCTCAGGTGGGGTCAGGTATCAGCCAAGCTGTCCTTAGCTTTTCCACGAAGCTTTTTCATAATCAAAAGTGTGTGAGTCAGTGTCTGTGATATCTCTGTGATGATGCTAGGGGCATTTAACCCTCTTTGCATCCTGCCCCACTGTGGTCCAGGAGTCCAGGGCCTGAGTAGTACGTTTGCCATGGGTTTTAGTAGGAATAGGCTCTAAACTCAAGCCGTTTTCAGGAGGACCTGGTATTCACGGTCACCTGTACACTCGCACACATCCTTCCTCTGAGACCCATCCCAATGAATGAGAGAAATAAATGACATCTGCTCACGAAGAAATGAGAAATCCCCCCGCTCCCCACTCCAGCCACTCCCTTACACGAAGGGGTTTTATTGTTTTTTTGTTTTTTTTGAGACAGGTTTTCTCTCTGTAACCCTAGCTGACCTGGAACTTGCTCTGTAGACCAGGCTGGCCTCAAACTCACAGAGATGCGCCTGTCTCTGCCTCCGGAGTGCTGGTATTAAAGGCGTGTGCCACCATGCCCAGCTTAAGGCAGTGCCTCACTCCCTATTAACAGAGAGCAGACCTTTGTTCCTGTCCTGGATGTGGCATTGTATCTCTCTGTTTTAATACTTCATGAGAGGTATAGAGAAACTTCACAAGCTGGTACATTTAGCTCTGGACAGTCCTGGTTCTTTGAAGGTGGATTCCTGGTTCTGGAACGATTTGGGGGATGATAGAGAGCAGCAGAGCTGGGAAAGCCTCCGCCCGCCCCCAGACTCATGATCTGAGCTGGAAGTGGATGGCATTGAGAGAAGCAACAGGCCAGAACAGAACGGTGTCCTTGAAGTGAATCAGAGAGCCCTCCTAACTGCTTTTTTGGCTTCTGGAAGATGGCTGCTGAAAGGCTCCTGGGCTTGTGAGGAAAAGAAGCTTGTATGTCTATAGGAGACCTTGTATGCAGGCACCAGGGGCAGAGCTCAGAAGAGAAGCCCTAAGAGGGCAGCCTGCCACTGCCTGTATTCTTTTTAACCTCAGTCAGCTGCCTCTGGTAAACTTACGGATGATTGTGAGGAGAATATGGTTCAAATCTGCTTTGCACACATGGCACTCAGCTACCTGCACAACTGCAGAGGCATCTGCACAGGCTTCTGAGGAGGCAGGCCCACTTGCCTGTTATTCCCAAGGCTGAAGCTATCCAAGCTCTGCTACTCCTATTTTATTTTCTGTGTATGGGTGTTTTGTAATGTACGTAAGTCTGTCTGTCCATCACGTGTGTGCCTGGTGCCCTCAGAAGCCAGAAGAGGGCATTGGATCCCCTAGATCTGGAATTGTGAACTGCTCTGTGGGTTCTGGGAATTGAGCTCAGGTCCTCTAGAAGAGTAGCCAGTGTTCTTAACTGCTAAGCCACCTCCCTAGCTCCCAATTGGCTGGTTTTGAGATGAACATTTCTTCAAGCAGATATATTTAATTTAAGAAACTTCCCTGCCAGGCGGTGGTGACACACACCTGTAATCCCAACACTCGAGAGGCAGAGGCAGGTAGATCTCTGTGAGTTCAAAGCCAGCCTGGTCTACAGAGCTAGTCCAGGACAGGCTCCAAAGCTACAGAGAAACCCTGTCTCGAAAAAACAAAAACAAAAACAAAACAAAGAAACTTCCCTTAAAATAAGAACTTATAAACGTCACAAAGAGGCAGACATGGTTTTAAGCTGTTCTTGTAAACAGATGCAGGGCTCTTTCCAGGTAGCATAGTCATTTTAAGTACATCAGAGGCTGAGGTGTAGCTCACTGGTAGGCCACTTACTTGCCTAGCATGCACATACCCTGAGTTCTACCTAATGCATAATATCCTTAGTGCTACTATGTTATGTAAAATAGTAAAAGTCAGAAGGTATCAGTGATTTCTAAAACCAAAACCACATGTCCATTTTACCCTTTTTTCAAACATTTTAAGTTTCAACATGCAGATTTCTTCATAGTACTGATCCTGTCCATCTCTAAACAAAACACCCTGTAAAACTTACATGTATTTATAAAGGATAAAGTCTCTCAAAGCAGGAAATGGACTCTGTGGGTTGCAGACCTGAATTTGAACTTTCACTCCGCTCCTGACTGGTCTACTTTCTCTTCTAGTCTGTTTTTTCTCTGTAAATAGTGCAGCCGTCGCCACACGAGTGAGATGAAGCAGGTCCTTTCTTTTTACTTTTGTTTTGTTTTTCGAGACAGGGTTTCTCTGTGTAGCTTTGTGCCTTTCCTGGAACTCACTTTGGAAACCAGACTGGCCTCGAACTCACAGAGATCCACCTGGCTCTGCCTCCCGAGTACTGCGCCACCACCGCCCGGCAAAGTAGGTCCTTTCTAAGCACCGTGGTTGGCTGGGTTGCCTTGGCCTTCCTTATGCTGAGTGCCGGTTAGACTCTGGTGCAGCAGTCTGGCCACACACACTGCCTTGCTGTGGCTTCAGTGGTTCTGAGGTGGAAAGCTTGTGTGAAGCAGAGTAGAGCCCCTGGAAACAGCTAGCTCTTAGAAGGGGTGGTGGGATAGGTTGTCCTCAAATGCCTAGTAAGTGAGTGACTCAAGTGTTTCTGCTAATTCATCTACCTGCTTGGAGAAGAATGCTGGTGGCAGCCAGATAGGAGAGCCTTGACACTTTTAAAATAGAAAGTTGTCATTCCAGTTAGGCTTTTAAGGGGTCGTCCTGCTGGCTCTGTAGAGAAGTAATAGAGACAGGTTAAAAGATTGTCATCCTGTGTGTTACGAAATAATAGTAGAGGATGGCACTGGGGTTTTGAGACAGGAGCAGGGTGCAATATAATGACCTGACCTACAGGTCTGCTGGTAGATTGGATGTGGGGAATGAATGAAAGTAAAGGGAACCAAGGATTATTGCACAGTTCTGGCCTGAACAAATACAAGTTGATGGAGATCTCCCTCTAGAGGGGGCAGATTTAACAGAAGTCAGAAAGTTGACACCTGAGGTTTGAGAACCTGAAAAGGTTGAGAGCCAGTCAAGTGTGGAAGTTGAGAAAGAGCCCAGTGGCAGGAGGAAAAAGGTTTTTTCAGCAGTAGATACCGTCTCTCTGCTAAGATAGGTCAGTAGAGAGAGAGGCGGTCTTGCTGGGATCATGGCTCCATTGTCGCCTGTGTGCTGCAGGTAGGCTGAAGTGATTGCAGGGTTGTGGACCATGGGGTGAGCCCTGGGTAGGGACAAGATAGAGGTGAGGGTGGAGGGCAGTAGGGAGTGACAGGTTCTGTTGGAGTGATCTTTGGAATTAGATGTCTTGACTTTTAAGTAGAGCCCTGGCTCTATCCCTGCCCGTCAGTCTCCCTCACAGGACACAAGGTAGAGGAGTGTTGTTTCAACAGCCCAGGCCTGTTTGTGCTGGGGTTGGACGTATGTGAGGTGGAGCCACAAGAAGCCTTTCCACGTGGACGGTTGGTTGGGGCAAGGTGAAAGTTGGTGACAGTGAAGGGTCCGAAGTGTGGGCAGAGGAAATGCATCCCCTCTTGCCTGTGTGGGAGTTGAATTTTACACCTTCCGCCCGATCAGCAGCTTCTTGTTGACAAAGGGGAAAGACCATCTTCTTTTCTCATTTCAGATTCTACTGTAGGAGCTGGGGGCAAGAAGGTGATCCTGAAGCCTGAATTTCTGGGGATGAAAATTCACATAATACGATGTCAGACAAACTCACAGTGCTGGAGCCTTCTGCCTCTGAGCCTGGGGAATTTCATGACGACAGATTAGCGCAGCTCTTGGGGAATCCAGAAAGGCAGGGCCTAGAGAGTGCCCCCTCTCAGGAGGGGGGCTTCAAACAGATGACAGTGACCCACTGGAAAATTCAAACAGGAGAACCAGCCCAGATGTGTAGTAAGTCAGGAAGAAACCCTCTTCTCAACTCAAACCTTCTTATACTTCAGAGAGAGCTTATAGAGGGGGAGGGCCATTCTTGTGGTATTGGTGGCAAGAGCTTCCCTTTTAATTCCAACGTAGTTCCACATCAGATTTCTCACACAGGGGAGAAGCCTTACCAATGTGATCATTGTGGGAAAGGCTGCAGTCAAAATTCCCTCCTCAGTGAACATCAGAGAGTTCACACCGGGGACGGACTCTATGTGTGTAATGTGTGTGGGAAAGACCTCATTCACTATGCAAACCTCGTCGAACATCAGCATGTACACACAGGAGAAAAGCCCTTCAAGTGTGCCCAGTGTGGAAAAGCATTTTGTCACAGTTCAGACCTGCTTCGGCACCAGAGAGTCCATACCAGGGAGAGGCCTTTCGAATGTAAAGAGTGTGGGAAAGGGTTCAGTCAGAGCTCCTTGCTCGTTCGCCATCAGAGAATCCACACAGGAGAGAGGCCCTATGAGTGTAACGAGTGTGGGAAAGCGTTCATTCGGAGCTCGAGCCTTATTCGGCATTACCAGATCCACACAGAAGTCAAACAGTATGAATGCAGAGACTGTGGGAAAGCCTTCCGACACCGGTCAGACCTCATTGAGCACCAGAGAATTCACACTGGGGAGAGACCCTTTGAGTGTCATGAGTGTGGGAAGGCCTTTATTCGCAGCTCGAAGCTCATCCAGCATCAGAGAATTCATACTGGAGAACGGCCTTACGTATGCCATGAGTGTGGGAAGCGTTTCAGTCAGACATCCAACTTCACTCAGCATCAGAGAATCCACACTGGGGAAAAACTCTATGAGTGTAATGAATGTGGGAAAGCCTTCTTTCTGAGTTCGTACCTTATACGACACCAGAAAATCCACACTGGCGAACGGGTGTATGAATGTAAAGAATGTGGGAAGGCTTTTCTGCAGAAGGCCCACCTCACTGAGCATCAGAAGATCCACACTGGAGACAGACCCTTTGAGTGCAAAGACTGTGGGAAGGCCTTCATCCAGAGCTCTAAGCTGTTGCTGCATCAAATTGTGCACACTGGAGAGAAGCCCTATGTGTGCAGCTACTGTGGGAAAGGCTTCATCCAGAGGTCCAACTTCCTTCAGCACCAGAAGATGCACGCTGAAGAGAATCTCTACAAGTACAGTCAGCATGGAAAAGATCTTACCCCACCCCCTGATCTTGTCCACCAGGAGGATCTTTCCCTGAGTGAGACCTCTGTTCATTTGGGAGAGACATCTGTGGATCAGGAGTGTCATGCAGATAATTTATAAGACAGTCAGTCACTCTCCAGGTCAGCAAGTGGTGCTAGGAAATGGGCATACTTAGTGGATCGATATGGCCTCTAAGATGTGGATTGTCACATCTCCCAAGTCATGGGCTGGTTTAGTTAGGTCTATTGTCTGTCAACAGGGCAGGAAAGCTGAGGGACTGGACAGCTGACCTTGAGCTGAAAGCCGAGGGAGAGCCTCTAGAGAATTTTCTACATTTCCTTTGAAGTTCCAGCACACTGTATACAGAGCAGAGCTGTATTACTTGAGAAGTGGTTACCTATCTGAAAGGTTGGAGAAAGGGGCTTTTCTCCCGCAAAACTGCAAGCTGGTTCCCTGTTGTCTGGGAGTAAACTCCCAGCCTTGGGGTTTAGTCCCTGGCCTTTGCTTTCTCAACTGTTTGACTCCTGGTAATGCATTTGACGTGTATGATGAGTACCTCCGCCCACATCCTTCGGGCTGCTCCCACTCCTGTTCCTGAGGCTCTCCCTCTTCCTCCCAGTTGCCCCTGATTATTATGTGAGACCTCTCTCAGGCACTATGCCCCAAAATGCTTCCTTGGTACCGAGCTGGGTTTGTGGATTGTGCTTCAGTTGCTCAGTGCTAACCTCTGCTGCTGTACTTGCTTTTAAATCCCACAATTTTGAATTCTCTTTTTCACTGTGCTCTGTTCCCCGAGGACAGTGACCATGTGTCATTGATTCCTATGTCCCTAGTGGCTAGCACATGACATTAAACAAAACAAAAACACAAATCTGTGTAATTGGCATATCCTTTATCTTGTCTGTTTTTTGAGACAGGTTCTCACCATGTGGCCTAGGCTGGTCTCAAACTCACAGCCCTCCCTCAGCCTCCTGAGTGCGGGGATGATAGATGTGTGCTACAACACCTTGCTACCGTTCTCTATTGCTGTTTTTAAATTTGGGGGCATTCTTTTTGTCATCAGCGTGGTCTGCTCTACTAGGAAGTGCTGTCTCCCCAAGTCCTGTTGATACCTGCTCTTGTTGAATTGCTGACAGTCTCCTGTCTGCAGTTACTGCCCTCCAGGGGTGGCACCGTCTACATTCAGAGCTGTCCACTGTACTTTGAGGGCAGTGCCCTCATGCCTACATCACTTTTTTCTATTCTAGCAGCTCCAGGCTCAACTGTCTCTCTCTAACATCAGTTGTTTGAAGATGCATTAAGGTCTGTGACGAATAGTTTTGGATATTTGAAAAAGGAGAGTAAGAAGGTGCCATGCATCCTGTGTCGAGTGCTGGGGAAGCTAGATAGATCCCAGAACCGTGAGTGAAGTGGGCGCCCGGCTTCGTAAGAGCTCTGCCAAGGAGCTGACTAGTGGTACTGTAGATCTAGGGAGGCTCCATCGAGGACTTGATGTTTTAACTGGTCCAGAGAAGTCATGGACATCTGTCAGCTTGAGAGCAGGAATTTGGGGCGGTGTCTCCACAGACAGGCAGAACACAGGTTGCCCTGCTCCTCAGGGTTAGTCCACAGTGGATTCCGGCCAGCAAATGTGCTTGTTTCTGCCTCTGGATTCCTTTGAGGAGAGCATTGACCACAACAACTAGTTTTGAGACAATATGAAGATAATTTTTGTCCCAGAGGGCAATTTTGAGTTTTGAACAAATCCCAGCAACCCTAGAAGCTTCAAGTAGGCAGATAATTTAAAAAGGACATGATGCCCATTTTCTGGGAAACTCACTATCCCATGACATAGCTAGCAGACACATGTTATCAGACCATTTCAGTCAGTCCAGTCCAGTCCAGTTCCGACTTCATACTGTTCAGGAATTTTCTTTGCCCCTTGTAGCAATACCATAGTCAAGAAAAGTAACATTTGTTTTACCTCAAAAAAGTCCCCTTTTGCCCTTTCCAGAGTCAATCCAATCCAACCCCTGCCCTGGTAGCCACTTCCTGTGAGTGTAGAATTGCGTTGCGTGTCCTCGAAGCACCTACACGTGGACTGGTGAGGTAGGTGCCCTTGTGTCTGGCTTGGTCACTTTGGCATGTGACCAAAGTGTTTTTAGACCCTGTCAAGTAGCTTTGCATTAGGAGTTCTCTTTGCCAAGTAGGGTCCCATTGTATGGGTAGACCATCATGTGCTCACGGGTCCACTCGCTTATGGAAATTGGGTTTCCAGTGTGGACTCTCAAGAATAAACTGCTATGATCATTTGTGTAAAAGCATTCATGTGCATATGCGTGTTTATTTCAGGTAAATATAACTTTTTTTTATACACCAATTTTTTTTTTAAGATTATTTACTTATTATGTACATAGAAGAGGGTGCCAGATCTCATTACAGATGGTTGTGAGCCACCATGTGGGTGCTGGGAATTGAACTCGGGACCTCTGGAAGAGCAGTCGGTGCTCTTAACCTCTAAGCCATCTCTCCAGCCCCTAAATACAACTTTTACTACAGGTTATAAGCGTCTAAATCTTAGGTGACTTTAACAAAATAACGTCAGCTGGGTGGCTTATGGACAGTAGGAATGTATTTCGCGAAGTATTGGAGTCTGGGGGACCCAAGGTCTGGTGAGGCATTTGTAGGCGGGCGGGTGCCTTCTCCTTGCAGCCTAGCATAGCAGAAGGGAGTCAGGGAGATTTCTCTAGCCTCTTCTAAGGGCAGAAGTCCCAGTTATGAAGCTTACACTTACAGTCACTCACTTCCCGAAGCCCCACCTTTGGACACCATCGCTTTGGGGAGCAGGATTTCAACGTAGGGTGCATGTGTTCAGTCTGTGGGAGTAAGTACTTTTCTAGCTGTAAGAAGTTGCTGCTGCACAGCGCTCTGCTGCTGCACAGCGCTCCTCTGCTGCTGCACAGCGCTCTGCTGCTGCACCGCGCTCTGCTGCTGCACCGTGCCGTGTTCCTGCCAGCATGCGGGTGCGCGTGTTGCTCCTGACCTTGCCAACACTTAGCATCGCCCATTCTGGACTCTGTTTCGTTGCTTTGATTTGTTTCATGCGTTCAGATGGCACGACTGACTGTATAGCTCAGCCGGTCACAAGTGATATTCCTGTGTCAGCCTTGCGGGTGCTGCCTTTTGAACACTGGACTTCAAGGCGGGTGGTACCATGCTCAACCTTTGTTTAGGTTTTGTGGGAGACCGGCTCCCACATTTTACCCCAGGGTACTCTTGAGGAGAGAGGGATAAGAGATTTAGACAGAAGGACAGAGGGGAGAGAAACAGAAACACAGGATAGCCTCGGGAGGGCCTGGATCAACATCCACCGGCCCCTCCTGGCTCTTCTGAAGGGCTATTTATAGGAATGCCAAGGGGTGGAGCAAGGACCTCCCACTAGCTCAGCCAAATGTAGACCCTTCCAATCACCTGGTAGCCATGCTCATGGTCAATGCCATCCTCTAATGCAGCTCTGCTGGGTAAAGCAAGCTCAGATCTCACTAGGAAACCTTTGTGGGCCTCCACAAGGTTTTTTTTGCAAAGCAGCTTTCCAAGGGGCTGGAGAAATGGTTCAGGTGGCTAAAGAGCACTGGTTCCTCTTCCAGAGGACCTGGGTTTGATTCCCAGCACCCACTTAGTAGCTCACAACTGTCTATAACTTGAGTTCCAGGGGATCCAATGCCCTCTTCTGGCCCCCATGGGCTCCAGAAATGCATGTGGTACACAGATACATGTAGGTAAAACACCCATACACATAATAAATAGAAATTAAAACAACTTTCCCAAACTGGGCAGGGTGGCTCCCACCTGTAATCTGAATGGCTCTTAGGAGGTGGGGCTGGATTGGAGGAAGTCAGTCTGGGGTGGTGGGGGTTATGCCTTCACCCATTCTTACTGTCTCTCTACTTCCTGGCTGCCATGAAGTGAGCAGCTCCTCCATTACGTGTTCCTGACAGCAGTGATGTTTTTGCCTCACCACAGTCCCACAGCAGTGAAGCAACCTCCACGGACTGAGTAAGCCCTTTGAAACTGTGAGCATAAACAAATCTTCCTGTCAACTCCAGATATGTGGCCACAGCAAAGAAAAGCTAACATTTTTCAAAAGTCCCTTTTCATTCCCCATGCATGTATGTGTGTCCGTGCTAAAGCTGAGCTCAGAAGCCGGGTGGTGGTGGTGCATGCCTTTGATCCCAACATTTGGGTGGCGGAGGCAGGTGGCTCTCTGAGTTTGAGGCCAGCCTGGTCTACAGAATGAGTTCCAGAACAGCCAGGGCTACATAGAGAAACCCTGTCTCAAACAAAGAAACTAAGCTCAGATGGCTCAGATTAATTGCACTACCTCCTCTGCCAGAGGATGTGGGGTCCATTTCCCAGCACCCATATAATGGCTCACAATCACCTGTAACTCTAGTTCTGAGAGCCTTTTCTGGCTCCATGGACACAAGCCATGCACATGGTACACAGCCATACGTGCAGGGAAAGCACCCATACACATTAAATAAATTTTAAAAACTTTTTTTTTTTTTTCTAGACAGGGTTTCTCTGTGTATCCCCAGCTGTCCTGGAACTAGCTCTGTACAGCAGGCTGGCCCTGAACTCAGAGATTCACTCTCCTCGGCCTCCCAAGTACTGGGGTTAAAGGTATTCACTACTACCACCTGGCTAAAACCCGTTTTCTTGGAGGAAATGACATTGACTCTGAGTTGAGTTTCAATGTAATTATGCTTAATTGTGCACCAGGTATTGTATTATACCAGAAAACTTTTTTTTTTTTTTTCCAAATTGTACTGTTTAAAATCTTTTGGGAATAAACCACCTGCATTAGACTTTTGAAGTCTTACTCTATGTTGATGAAGTCAGTTATCATTCTCATCTCTTCAAAAGGTTTGCTTCTCTGACACCTGTAGAGACCCCTCTTGGTTACCAGAAGTAAAATAATTTGTTTCTCTAGATTCTTTTTTTAAGATTTATTTATTTATGATGAATGCAATGTTCTATCTACATGCCAGAAGAGGGCACCAGATATCATTACAGATGGTTGTGAGCCACCATGTGGTTGCTGGGAATTGAACTCAGGTCCTCTGGATAAGCAGTCGGTGCTCTTAACCACTGAGCCATCTCTCCAGCCCTCTCTAAATTCTTTAGGTCACCTACTTGGGAATCTGTATGGCCACCAGAGAAGTGAGCCAGTCACCTGTCATTCTTGAACTGACCACTTACCAATTATCTTTAACAATGGCCAACCACGACCGAAAGAGGAAACTTAATCCTTCCCACCCTCTTCCTCTGGAAACTGTAAGAAAGGACCCCTGCTCTGCCATGTAGGCCTGAACGCTCCTCAGAGCCCCTTGCAGGCTGCAGTGTGCAGCAGGGTCTTTGTATAAATAAGTTTTACAAGGTAGGAGAAATGAAAAGGTTTATGGCATTAATATTTCTAATAAGTCTTTTACTTAAAGGTTAATCATCGTAGTGTCTCCCTTGAACCTTGAAACCAAAACCTTTCACACATCACTATTGGGAGATGACTAAAAACACAGCATTCAAATGGAAATTTACATATATATGACATGTGAGAAGTGTTTGTTTTCTATCCAAGATGGCTTGTTGGCAGATCTCTATGAGTTTGAGGCCAACCTGGTCTACATTCCAGGCCAACCAGAATTACCTAGTGAGACCTTGCCCCAAAAAAAAAAAAAAAAAAAAGCTTGCCTGCCAAGGAATAAAATTCTTTAAGTCCTCCTCATTATTATTTGTTGTCTTTTTTTTTTTTTCCCAGACAAGATCTCTCTACTGTGTCACCCAGGCTGTCCAGGAGCTTGCTGTGTAGAACAGGCTGGCCTCAAACTCAAGATCCACCTGCCTCTACCTCCCAAATTCTGGGATTAAAGACCTGCACCACTGTGCCTGGCTCTGTTGTTTGTTTGTTTGTTTTGTTTCTTGTTTTATTTTTGAGAGAGAGGGTTTCTCCTTCATCTTCAATTTTACCCATCCTGTAAAAGTTTTATGCAAACCTTTTCATTTCTCCTACCTGGTAAAACTTATTTATACAAAGACCCTGCTGCATTCTGGGAACTTGACAGCCGGATCCATTCTCCCATTATTTCCTTTGTACTGATTCCTTTAAAAACAAGACAATTGCAAAAGAGGTCAGATCCCCGCCAATAGAAAACAGACCCAGAACTTTTTGCCTCACTCCACTTACTAGTTGGATTTGGGTTCTGGTGCACCCTTTTTACAAAAAGCAATCCTTGTATAATATTAGAGGGACCAGCCTTAATATTACACATCCCAGGGGCTCAGGAGAGAGCACTAGGAACGGCGAGGACTATTTTTGGGAAATAAAATCTCAGCACACCGAGCTCTTAGTCCAGTCATTTATTCTTCCAAATCTTCTTCTCTCCCTGTGTCCTGGGAGTCCCAGTATATATACACTTACAAGCCAGGCTCCCAGGGTCAAACAGAGGGGTGATAAAAATCACAAAGAGGGGCAGTAATTGTTAATTATCATTTGCAACCCAAAAGGGAAGTGACTAATGGGGAAATGAATTAACTAAAGGCTAAATTTGGGTAATATCTAAGAAGAGGGAACTTACGTGCTTCACTATAGTCTTAAACGCGATTGGTAGAAAATGTTAAGAATCTGTAAGTTGCTAGGTCAATGGGAGAAAATAAAAGTGCCTTCTTTTTTCCTGTGGCTCCTATCTGCCCAAGCTATCTGCCAATTTTTTCTGCAGGTTGGGGGAAAGTGTCCCTGGTCACTAGGCAACCTGTGTACAGCTAGATGCCTCTGGTGATAGTTAAAGGGAGATCTGGAACTGGAGGTAAGATTTGGGAAAGGAGGTAGTTAAGCTTAATTGGCACATCTGCCAGGCCTTCTCACACAGGTAGCCTGGATGATTAAGTCTGTTCCTAGAGAGTACAGAGGTATCTCTGATAAGGTACTTTCCTCCGTCTGGGGATGGACCTGGCCGGATGCTGCCAATGATGATAATTACAGGGAGGCTTGAACGGACTTTGGGCTGTGCACAGAAGGTGATCCTTTAGTAGAGGGGAAACGGTGCCCAATAAATGATGGAAAAGCTACAACAGCACACAAGACACTCATAGCAGGAAACGCCTGATAATCAAAAGCCAATATCACCAAAGCTCCTTGGCCTCTTCCAGGTGTTAGCTTTGTCACCATTGGCTGAGATCCTACTTTGAATATATTTGCGGCTTTCAGCAAGCAACTGTCTTGCCAAGCTACTTGGGCTTTGCTTTGTGCTACTTTGTGCAACACCAAGATGACATACCACTGTAAATCAGTTATGATGGTTACAATTTAAGCAAAATAAAAGGCCCAGAAACAACTCCAGATAGAAAACTAACACGGTTGGTGAGGATGTAGGATTTGAACCACTCAGGTCTGCTTCTCAGAGCACAGGTGCATCTGATGTAAAGACAGCGTGTTGATTCCTCAACAAGTCAGACAGAATTAACACAGTCTAGAAAATTCCAGAAATTCCACTTCTTAAATACATAGTCCAAAGAAGTGAATGCTAACAGATAATGTACACCTGTGTTCATAGCACCCTTATTCAACAAAATCCCCAGGAAGTCGTTGCATGGAGTAGGCTCCTGCACTGGGCTATGGTGATACTTTGTGCTCTTAACAAAGCTTGCCTGGAGACCAGAGTGCAGAGCTAGCCACTAGTTAACCTTAGAGGCCAGGCCCTGGTGGCACACACCTTTAATCCCAGCACTTGGGATCTCATGCCTTTGATCTCAGTACTTGGGAGGCACATGCCTTCAATCCCAGCACTTGGGAGGAGGAAACAGGACTTTATATGACTGGCTGGAGACAGGAGCTCAGCCCCCTTTTCGGCTGAAGAGTTGTCGAGGTAAGAGGTGGCTGTAGCTTGCTCCTTTGTCTTTCTGATCTTTCAGCATTTACCCCTGATATCTGGCTCCGGGTTTTTATCATTAAGACCAATTAGAATTTGAGCTACACTGGGCCTTTAGCTGACCAGTATCAGCAAAGGAGTCAGCCATACTCAAGTGTTAGGTATCAAGGGAAGCTGGGTTGTTATCTGACCTTTTGAGAAATCAGGAGAGGGTGGGTTTCAGTGAGCGAGACAGTAGCATTTGCTCTGCTTTAATCCTTACAGAAAAGCAACCTGGACTAACCCAGTGTCCCTGCAGGTTTTTTTTTTTCCCCTGTAGTCTCTCTCTGCCTTAGGAAGAAAGTTGACAAGACCAATCTTTTTCTTTCTTTCCCTTAGATCTAATTCTCCTCTCTGTAAAACAGACATCTGCTCAGTTCGTGGGACTATCTTATTTTATGAAATGAAATATTGCCCAAACTAGAATTACAAGTTTGGATCGTTAGGATTACATTTAGCACCAGAGTGGCCCAAGTGTCCATTAACCAGTGAGTAAGCAGAAGGAGGTGGGAAATCCTGACCCATGCCGCCACATAAACGAATCTGGCAAACATCGGGTCGAGAAGGTCCTAGGACAAATTCCAAACAAGGAATGTTGGTGGCCCTGGCTGCTGGAGAGGGACTGGAGAAAAGTTCCCTGGGTAGGGACATTTCTGATTTGCATGGTAAGGCAAGACGCAAAACTGCAGGTCCCGTACACTACTGGGACACTCAACAGGTTAAAATGGAAGTTGTGTGATTACTTATACCTTACACACTTAAAAGTAAAAAAGAGAGAAGTTAGGTGTGGTGGCACATGCCTTTAATCCCAGCCCTTGGGAAGCAGAAGCAGGCGGATCTCTGAGTTTGAGGCCAGCCTGGTCTACAGAGAGAGTTCCAGGGCAGCCAGTGAAACCTTGTCTCAAAACCCCACAAACTCCTAGAGGGCTCAGGAACACCACAGCCCAGCCCAGCCTCCGCGGTGGAGGGATCAGCAGGACCAGGGCAAGCAGGTGAAGGAGGCAGGTGCACACCAGTCAGGTGCACAGCAAGTGTGACTGCCCGCAGCAACCGAAGGTCGGGGCTCCTGGGGGCTGCTGGGCGCACACTTCCGCTTTCCCGCGGGCTTGTCTGGCGCGCATCATTGATTGAGTGGCGGCTCCTAGATTTGCCGGAAGCGGTTTCGGTCGCTGGCGTATTTCCGCTAGAGAGTTGAAGTCAGGGCGGCGCGCAGCCGAACTGAGGACTGAAGCTGCAGGAGCTGGGCGATCGTCCGGTGCCCGCCTGGCGTGCAGCTCTGGGTCACCCTGCTCCGCGCCACCGCGCTTGCGCTGAAGCCGACTGGACACCCCCCCCCACACACACACCCCGAGCCCCCTGCGGCCTTCAGATGCACCCACATCTCGCTGCCGCTGCTCCCCGGGAGGCTGGACGCGAGCGCTGCTTCCGACCGGACAGCGCTCCTCCCGGGCGGGCTCACCGTGAGGACCCTCCGGTGAGTACGGACCCTCTCCCCACAATCCCACGGCTCTCGCGCTCCGGTTTCCTTCCTCTGGCTGGTCCTGCGCTCGGGCAGCCCTCGGATCTCAGCCCGGGTCTGTGTCGGCTCCTGCCCTCCAGGGTTACATACAGTCTTGCTTGTTTTCAGGTGGATTTCCTGCACTTGCACCAGTTCAGGTGTTCAGATGAGGAGCAATGTTCTCATTTGATCAGCTTGTTTGTGGTTGGCAGTCCCTACCCGAACCCGAGTTTCCCGAGCTTCGGTGTGTCCCAATTTTCGGCCTTGCAGGTCGTTTGTAGATAAGAATGCAGACCAGCGCGTTTGCAGATAAACTAGTCCAGGCGCAATGTCACAGGGTTGAATGCCCTAGGCGCAACTTTTGTGCTATGTGTTAAACATAATTTCCCTGTTTATAGACAGGGTCTCGCTTTTGTAGTCGGGCTGGGCTCCAATCGTGCCTGACCCCCTTGCCTCTGTCTCCTGCTGACTGCTAGGATTAGTACAGCTTATTTTTACCCTTACAGAATGTCTTTCTCTTTTTACCGTTAGTTTGTAAAAGTTATTCTGGATACCACTAGTTCTTTGGCAGGATGGTGAATTGGGAATATCTCCTCTAGCTTGCCCTTTTATCTTCCTAACTCCTTTTTAGAACCAGAAAAATCTAAGTTTTATTGGTCCCATTAAATTTTGTTGCTTTGTTTTGTTTGGCTTGCTTTTTAAGTATCCCGAGCGGTCTTTGACATAGCCGCGTAGGCGAAGTAGGTGTAATGATTAATTTCTCAACTTGACACAATCTAGAGTCCTTTTGGAAGAATGTCTCAGTAAGGGATTGTTAAATTGAGGTTGGCCTCTAGGCACGCCTGTGGGGCATTGCCTTGATTGGCTTAATTGATGGGCAAACACAGGTTTGGGTCCCCTGAACTATGGAAGATTAGAGAAAGCAAGTTGGAGTTCTAAACGTTTTATTTATTTATTCTTCTGCATTTGACCACGATGTGACTATGTTGAATTCCTGCCTTGACATCCCCATAGCAATGGACTATAACTTGGAATTGTAAGTTAGATAAGCCTTTCTTCTCTGTTTTTTGTCGGAATTCTATCTCAGGAGCAGAATTGACACCAGGGCTCCTGCCCTTGAACTCTTTGTTTTTGAGATTGGGTCTCTGTAGTCGGCTCACCCGGGGGGGGGGGGGGGGGGGGGGGGGGGGGACTTCCTTTTCTTCTTTTCTTCCTTCCTTTTCTTTTTTTTCCCCCTCTTGGTTTTGGAGGCAGGGTTTCTCTGCACAGCCCTGGCAGTCCTAGAACTTACTGGGTAAACCAGGCTGGTCTCAAACTCACAGAGATCCACCTGCCGCTGCCTCCCGAGTGCTGGGGTTAAAGGCAGGAGCCACCATGGGGGTGGGGGTTCATAAATGGTTGGCTGAAGTGGAAATATCCACCCGAATGTGGGTAGCACCATTTCAGGAACTGGACCCTGGATCAAGTGAAAAGGAAAGAGGGCTGAGCACAAGAAGCTTGGGATTGTGGGTCAAATTGTAGTGAATGTTGTGGCCCACCCCTCCTGCTAGACTGTGAACACTCATTAGCATTGCAGTACACCTAGTTATTACTGTGCTGTTTGCTTATCTTGTTGTCCTGACTACAGACTCAAGATTATCTCTTTCTTGATAGCAATGGGATCAGTGAAGAGAAGGTCATGCTTGCCTACAGCCAAACCACAACAGTGGCTAACGATGGTTCATGGTCCTTCTTTTTGGTTCTGGTTTTTGTTGTTTTTTCAAGACAGGGTTTCTCTGTATACAGCTCTGGCTGTCCTGGAAAACTCAGGCCTCAAACTCAGAGATCCACTTGCCTCTGCCTCCTGAGTGCTGGGATCAAAGGTGTGCACCACTATGACTCTGTTTCGTTTTCAAATGGCACAGGACAAATTGGAGAATTGTATGCCCAGCACAGTGAGGATGTTTTCTGTCTCAGTGACGTTTCCCATTGCTGTGACATAGGCAGCTCAAGGGAGGAAGGGTTTGTTGAGGCTCACAGTTAGAAGGGATACAGCCCATCGTGGAGGCAAGAGTGTGAGCTGCACCTGGACTGATGGCCTCCTTGGCTAGGAGGTGAAGATAACGCTGGTGCTCAGCTAGCTGTTCTTTCCCTTTTCATGAGACAGGAACCACACCCATGGGATGATAGTGCATACATTCAGGGTTGGTTAGACTTCTATGGAAACAGCCTCACAAACACATTCACAGGGGTGTGTCTCCTAGGTGTCTCCCAATGAATATCAACCACCACAGAGATCGTTGCCTGCCCCGCCCCTTCTCCCCGTACAGTGCGGGGGTTTTGGGCATGCTCTCTCTGACTCACTCTCACCCAGTTGCAGGCAGTTCTGGAGCCATTTGTGTGTCAGATGCCAGTGACCTTCAGAGATGTGGCTGTGTACTTCTGCAGGGAAGAGTGGGAGTGTCTCAACCCCAGCCAGAGGACCCTCTACCGGGATGTGATGCTTGAAAACTTCAGGAACTTCATCGAGCTGGGTAAGGGCGGCGTGTCAGTTTCTGGAGCCCAGTAGGTCCTGGATAAGACCCCTGTGCTGTGTCTGATCAAGGTCATCTCTTTGGGCTCCTCTGGAGGTAGTCTAGGTCCCTGCATGGGATGTGCTCATGTGCAGGCAGGCATACTCCTGTTTCCCTCCTGTAAACCTCTGGCTTCCTCATTCCTACTGCCAGGCAGCTTCTCCAGGGGATCTACAGGGGCCGACTAGGCTGCTGGGGTCATTGTGCTGCCCAGAGCTAGTCTGCGTCCTAGACTTAGGTTGTCTTTTACACAAATCAGATACCATTTCTCACTTTTGAAAAGGATACCGTGGCCCCAGACCAGACCTTATTTGTCACCTGGATCAGTGGGATGAACCATGGGTTGAAGATTGGAACAGACCTGAGTTTCTAGAAGCACGAAAAGGTGTCTGCCCAGGTAAGCAGGATGGAGGCTGGGCTGCTCTTGGGTGCCCCCCCCCCCACATTTCCTGGCACTGATTAAAGCCACTTTTCCCACCCCTCAGACAGACACAGTGGGAGAGTGGATGCAGAGTGCCCTTAAAAAAAAAAAAATTACGCCGGGCAGTGGCGCACACCTTTAATCCCAGCACTCAGGAGGCAGAGTTAGGCAGATCTCTGTGAGTTCGAGGCCGGCCTGGTCTCCAGAGTGAGTTCCAGGAAAGACACAAAGCTATACAGAGAAACCCTGTCTCGAAAAACCAAAAGAAAAAGAAAAAAAAATTACTTATTATGTATACAGTGTTCTGTCTGCCTGCACGCCAGAAGAATGCATCAGGTCTCGTTACAGATGGCTGTGTGCATCCATGTGGTTGCTGGGAATTGAACTCAGGACCTCTGGAAGAACAGCCAATGCTCCTAACCTCTAAGCTGTCTCTCCAGCCCACACAGTGCCTTCTTAATTAGGGTCTCTGGAGGTGGATGATTGGCATGTTTCTGCCACTAAGCTCTGATGGGAGAGATGTGTACATGTGTCAATGGACCCTTGTGGTGAGGTTGTTGTGGAAGGGAGATGTTTGAGAAAGGGAGGCGGTGTCCTAGCACTGTCTGTGATAAGTCTAGGAGCGGCTGAGATTTGACTGTGATAGCTGTTTGGTAGAGCAGAGAGAGAGACAGAGTGAATAAGTGTGTGTGTGTGTGTGTGTGTGTGTGTGTGTGTGTGTGTGTGTGTATCTGACATGTTCCAGGTTTGTGATACTGGGGCTTTGTTTTCTTTTTGCCATACTAGGCATAGAACTCAAGGCCTTAGATAAGCAAGCATTTCTTGAGCTACACCTCTGCCCTGAGTTTTGTCTTTTACTTCATATCCTCCCAAGAAGTAAGACCCAGGCACTTTTTGGCTTTTCTCTGTGTAGCTTGGCACCTTTCCTGGAACTCATGTGGTAGCCTAGGCTGGCCTCGAACTCACAGAGATCCTCCTAACTCTGCCTCCTGAGTGCTGGGATTAAAGGCATGTGCCGCCACCACCTGGCAGACCCAGGCACTTTATATGCCTGAGACAAGCTGGGAGGCCCCCAGATTATGTGGCGCCCCCAGCTGGGAGTGTATCTGGCCTCTCTTTGCAGGAAGCTTATGGCTCAGAGGGTTCTGATTTGCAGAGAGCTAGCTCTCAGTGCCTGCCTCAGGTCCACCTCCATGGTAGGGAATAAGGCCTGTTACTTGAACCGACCAAGCTTGATGGACAGTTGGTGAATTTGGGGCCATTTAAACCCACTTATGGTTTCTTTTGTGTCAGAGTACCTGGCCCTGTCTTCCACCAGCTGGGTCAGGTGAACATTGGGGCTCACTTTAAGTCTTGTTAGTTTTAGCTCCCCTGTGTACACTGAACACATTTTCTTCATAATTCATGGCATTTTCCTTTGAGTCCTTAAGTAGATTGCGTTGATTGGCACTTGATAGCTTTTCCTTTGTCCTTTGTTGGATAGCTGCTTTGTAAGTTGGCTTGTCCCCAGGGCCAGTTCTGGATAAATGTGTCTGTTCCTCCACAGGAGGCAGAAAGTCCACAGATCGTAAGAGACCCCGTGTTCTGGCTTCAGTTCACGAGAGGGCCCATCCACGGATGGGAGCCAAGATGGGGGCTCCCTTGATGAAGAGTGTCCTGACACTGGGTAAGGTGCGCCTCCCCAGAGCCAGCTCTGGGAAGAGAGTGGACACACAGGAAGCTTTCCAGGACCGGATGTGTGGAAAAACCTGCAGGAAGCAGCCAGGCCTCAAGGAGCAGTGCAGGAGTGGTGCGGAGGGACACCCCTTCATCTGCGGCACGTGTGGCAAGGCACTGAGCTGCCACAGCCGCCTGGCTGCTCACCAGACAGTGCACACCGGGACCAGGTCCTTCGAGTGCTGTGAGTGTGGCCAGACGTTCCGCTGGGTGTCGAACCTCCTGCGCCACCAGAGAAATCACACAAGTGAAAAGCCCTTCTGCTGTGAGGTCTGTGGGCAGGCTTTCAGCCTGAAGGACCGCCTGGCACAGCACCGTAAAATCCACACCGAGCACCGTCCCTATGTGTGCGGTGACTGTGGGAAGGCCTTCAAACAGAAGTCCAACCTTCTCCGTCACAGACTCGTTCACACTGGAGAGAGGCCCTTCTACTGTGACGGCTGTGGGAAGGCCTTTCGGACTAAAGAGAACCTCAGCCACCACCAGCGGATTCACAGTGGAGAGAAGCCCTACACCTGTGGCGAGTGTGGGAAGGCCTTCAGGTGGCCCAAGGGCTTCAGCATCCACCAGAGGCTGCACCTGACAAAGAGATCCTACCAGTGTGAACACTGTGGGAAGGGCTTCCGGCACCTGGGCTTCTTCACGCGGCATCAGAGGACTCACGGGCGTGGGGAGGTATGAAGGCCGCTGTAGGCAGCTTGTCCTTCCCTGTTCTGGGCCTTGTGGGAACCTCAAGCCTAAAGGCCCTGTGGTCCCCGAGTCTCTGAGGAAGTTCTGCCAGGAAATGGACACAGGGGAGGGGGCATCGAGCATGCAGGCAGAGCCGGCCACAGCTCTGGCTGTGTCCGCTGAGGAGTTTGTCCCTGTCCTGAGTGTCAGCTTGAGTGCACTTTATTGAATCCCTCTCTCTTCTGGTTCTTTGACCATGTCTCCTGTTTGTGGGAGGGAGGTTGGGGCTGACAAGACGGCCCAGTGGGTAAAGGTACTTGCGGCAAAGCCCAAGGACCGGAGTTTGGTTCCCAGGGACCCACAGGGTTGGAGGAGAGAACCAGGTGCCCTAAGTTCTCTGACTTCCTGCAGCACATGTGTGCATACAGACGCACAATCAATACATAAATAAATGGGAGGAGAAAAGCTTCTTTAAGGCTGGGTGCATGCCTTTAATCCCAGCACTCAGGAGGCAGAGCCAGGCAGATCTCTGTGAGTTCGAGGCCAGCCTGGTCTACAGAGTGAGATCCAGGAAAGGCACAAAGCTACACAGAGAAATCTTGTCTCGAAAAGCCCCCCCAAAAAAGAAAAGCTTCTTTAACCTCAACAAGTGGCCATAGAAACAAACACCCTTGTTATGTTAAAGGGCTGCAGAGAGACCTGGGTTCACACGGGTATCCAGTGTGGGGGTATGTGGAGAAGCAGCCACAGACTGTACAGGACCACCTGGGTAGAAGTTTGTTGAAATGTCCTCAGTATTGTTTCTCCAGCAGTTTATTCAGCTAGAGGTACCGGATCTTTGGTTCTATTGATTTGGTCTCATTAAAGCATAACCAGAAGGTTATGTCACAATGGTGTGGGAACTTAGGTGAGCCTTTGCTTCGGGCATGGCTCTGTTCCTGCATAGAGCTGTTCTAGTGTTGGGCAGGGAGGGGCAGCTGGAGCCTCTGCTGGGCATGTGGTTGAGAGCTGGATGTTTCTCACTGGTCCTGTTTCTCTGCACAGGCTCATGAGCTGTAGAGATGGCCACCAAGCTGGGCCCCTCAGGAATGAGACTCCTCTACTACACTATCACAGGCTGTGGCCCTGAGGCTCCTCTGCTGCTGGCTGTCAGGTGGTGCTCAGGAGCTGGCTGGGTCAGGTCCACCCATGCAGAAGCGGTGGCCTTTGCCTGCCATTGCTCTAGAAGCTCCTGTGCTCAGCTCTGACCCTGGTGCCTTGGGAGCTGGTCATGTCCCTAGAAATAAGCCAGGCCTTAACAGCAGTGTGAGGTGGCCCTGTGCATCACAGGACGTCTTCAGTTCTAAAGCAGCATGTCAACTTTCAGCCAGAAATGTCTTGTTAATCCCAACGATGAGATTAAGACCTCTACCACAATTTGAGCCAAATTTGAAGCAAGCTTGATTTTTTTTTTTTTGTTTGGGTGCATCCAAGAGTTGGCCAGCGACTGCCTCCTAAGTCTAGTTAAAGGGAGCAGCCCTGAATCCATCTTTTGGGCCCCTTATAAGGAGTAAAACCAATCAAGGTCATGGGTTGGGGAAGGTCAGGTTCCAGGAAAGAGCCACTCAGTTCTCACAGTAGATAGAAACTTATTTTTAAAAATACAGCATAGAGGCCGGGTGGCGGCGGCGCACACCTTTAATCCCAGCACTCGGGAAGCAGAGCCAGGCGGATCTCTGAGTTCGAGGCCAGCCTGGGCTACAGAGTGAGATCCAGGATAGGCTCCAAAGCTACACAGAGAAAACCTGTCTCAAAAAACCAAACCCCAAAACCCCCCAAAAAGCACATAATGGCTCCTGCCTTCAAAATGGAGACAGGCAGGTTCTCATGGCATAGCTCTGCATTCAAGCTCTTCAAGAGACCAAGCACTTGTCTCCACTGTAAATCAGGTTCTCTAGCTTTAGCTCTAGGTCTGATAACAGATTATACTTTGAAAGAATTCCAGGAGGCTGGAGAGATGGCTCAGCAATTAAATACACCGACTGCTCTTCCAGTGAATCCAGGTTCAAATAACAGAATCCCCAAGACAATTTACAAGTCTAACTCCGGTTCCAGAGGATACAACAGCCTCTGTAATGGATTTCTCTATGGGCCACCAGCTCACAAAAACAACACAGACTTACTATGAAAGTTCAGCCTATAGCTTAGGCTCATCCCACTAGCTCATAACTTAAATGAATCCATTTATATTAATCTTCATTTTGCTTCATGGCTTTTTACCTCTTTTCCATCTTGCACCTCCTGTTTCCTCTCCGTGTCCTCTGGCATCTAGTGTCTAGATTCATCTCTTCCTCTCTCAGTGCAGAAGAAGTCCCTCCTAACCTCTTCCTGCCCAGCTATTGGTCATTCAGCTCTTTATTAAACCAATCAGAAGGTGCCTTGGCAAAGACATCTTCACAGTGGGCAAAAAGATTATTCCACCACAGCCCTCTTCTGGCCTCTGTGGGCACCAGGCATGCATGTGGTATACCGATATGCATGCAGGCCTATCCACCTAATTTTTAAAAGTTCCATTTAGTTGCGGGATGGTGGTGGCACACTTCTTTAATCCCAGCACTCAGGAGGCAGAGGCAGGAGGATTCTCTGAGTTCAAGACCAGCCTGGTCTACAGATTGAGTTACAGGACAGCTAGGGCTACACAGAAACCCTGTCTCGAAGTTCCAGTTTTAAAATGCACATGGATTGGGAAGGAGTTTAAAGGAAATGGGAAGCAAAGGGTCCAATTCTGCTGGGAAAGTGCTGGTCTACACTCCATAGGATATGATACTGGATAACCCAGGAATAAGGTGGAGCTGAGAGATGGCCTTGGTCTTAATAAGCTACTCTAAGTTGTGGTTTTGGTTTTGGTTTTCTGTGGGAGGGTTGAGATAATCCTGACTGTCCTGCTTTGTAGACCAGACTGGCTTCAAACTCAGAGATCCACGTGCCTCTGTCTCTCAAGTGCTGGGTTTAAAGGCGTGCGCCACCATGTCCAGCTTTTAAGTTTTAAGATTTTTTTAAGAAATTTTTTTATGTATATGAGTATGTTGTCTTCATGTTTGTATGCAGCAAGTGTGTGCCTAGCGCCCGTGGGGGACTAGAAGAGACTCAATTACCCTGGAACTAGATTTATAGATGATTGTGAGCACCATAGGTGCTGGGAACGACCCAGGTCCTCTGCAAGAGTGTTAGAGCTCGTAACCCCCAAGACATTGTTGTTCCAGTTTTCAAGACTTAAGCCAAGCCTGCCCTTGAACTCATAAAGCTCCAGGAAATCAGGACTTTCTGATCCTCCTGCTTCTACGTCCTAGATGCTGAGATTACAGTTGTACACCACCATACTCCTGGTTTTATGCAGTGCTGGGAATCAAACCCAGGACTTAATGCTAGGTAGACAGTATACCAACTCAGCTACATCCCCAGCCCTGTAAAAAGTAATTTTTTCAATCATGGCAGTGTGAACAGAGCTTGGGTGTTAGGCTGTATGACGGAACAGGAAGTTGTTAGCTGAGTGAGTGTTTAAGTTTCAGTATTTCCTTAAGTTAATTGGTACATACTGACCATTGTTCAAAGTTAGTCTGTGCTGGAGGCCGTGACAAAATACCACAGAGTGGTTTAAAGAGAAACCATTTTCCTCAGATCTGGAGGCTGGGAGACCAGAATGGCAACATCTTACTTTCTGGTGCGAGCTCTTCCTGGCTTTCTAAAGGCAGCTGGAGCCTTGTTTTCTCATCTTACAAAGGCGCTGATTTCACTGGGGCCCCACCTGTGTGATTTCATTCAGGCTGGGTCACTTCTTCAAGACCCCGTATCCAAATTCATGCCATTGAGTCTGGAGTTCCAACAAAGGAACTGTGAAGTCTGCGGCAATTTATCTGGGCTGCTGTGGGTCAGGAGCCAGTGAGTGGATGTACATCTAGGATGCAGATGGCATTCCCTGTACTTAACAATACAAACTTGGTTAAACGAAAATGCGTGTTCACCTTCCACTGAAGGACTGCCAGGTGTCAGTTCATGTCTAGTAGGTGGAGTTGGCAAGGCCTTTCAGAGATGGGTGTGGTGGTACAAAGGCCTGTTGTTGGAGCACATTGCCTTGTGTCTGTGGGGAGTAGGTACTTGGACTTGAGTGGTTTGCAGTTCTGGAGATTGAACCTAGCTGGAGCTGGGCAAGGGCTGAACTGCCACCCCAGCCCTCTTTGAGACAGCCTCACATTGTCCAGGCTGATCTTGAACTTTCCATCCTCCTGCCTCAGCCTCCCAAGTAGCTGAGTTTACAAGCTTGTACCACCAGGCCCTACAAACTTGAGTTTTAAGTGACTTTCCAGAACCAGCTGGCCTCTACCTGGTTTGGTTTGGTGTGATGTGTGTGTATCTGCAGGTGGGTGCATGTGTGTACATGTGAAGGCCAGAGGTAGACATTAGTGGTCCTCTGTCACTCTACTATTTGTTTGTTTATTTATTATATTTATAGACAGAGTATTCACTGAGCCTGGAACTCCCCAATTGCTAAAATGGATGGCGAGGAAGTTGAGGCTATTCACTCCTCTGTGACATTCCCTCCCCTGAACTGATACATATGTGCCACAATGCCTGGCTTTTATGTGGGTGCTGAGGGATGCCAATGAGTGAGCATCCTACCTGAGCAGCAAGCAAGCGCTTTACCCACTGAGTCACCCCCAGGCCCACAGACCTGACTTTGACCCTCCATAATGCTTTCACTTCACCATAGTTGTGTGAGGTTAACCGTGACAGAACTTGGTAGTGAACTGTGAGTTATTTGCTCATTGTTGCCTGTTGGTCCGAGCAGGCTGTCCGAGTGCTTGGTTGCGGTTTTGTCCAGTTGATAGCCAAGGCATGGCCAGCCTGCTTCCTGTTCCCTGCTAAGTGGGCTCTAGAACAGGCAGACATCTCTGTCCTGCCACCTCTAGAGAGTTATAATACAATTGTGGACAAGCACTGTGCCCCTGGCTGCTCAGAGACGCTTCCTCCATCCTGTCACTTAGGAAACTTCCGGCAGTTGGCCCGGGGACAGTGAAGACAACGTCAGTCAGAGTGGTTTCATCTCACTACCTTCTCAGACTGGGGGGGTCTCACTGGGTGTTTGTAAGCAGGTGAGTGGTCAGCAGTGTCTCCTGACCACATCGGCCCTATAGGGTATGTGTGCATGGGGCTACTTGGGACCAACAGCAGCACTATGCCTGTGACCCTGATCTCAGGCGACACTGACCAGCAAGCTATAAACCATGTACCATTGGTAAACCATGGTTACCTTGACTCAGAGATGAGGTCCACAGAGCTAGGAAGAACACAGTGTGTCTCCTCCAGAACCAGCACACCCTTCCCTCAGCATCTGGAAGCCATGGATAAGTGGGTTCCTTAGATAGAACACCAGTTAGGTGAGGATTTGGGGCACGTGGCAGTTATGACATGTTGTCTGCTGTGTGTGTTTTGGAGATTCTTCAACCCACAGGAGTTCTGTGGAGGTGGAAGACCTGTTTCTCAGCACATGTCTATCCCTAAGGGTCACTGTGTTGGTATCTGGGATCTGCATTGTAGACCCTCAAGTGACAGAAAGAGTTGGCTCTTCAGTGACCTAATGTTGGAAGCACATTGGATTGAAAACTTGGAAAGGCATCTTTGTGTGTGTGTGTGTGTGTGTGTGTGTGTGTGTGTGTGTGTGTGGTGCCAACCACGTCTTCAGAACACTGTGGGAACCTGAGATCCACTCACAGTGGCCACTTGAGGATGACAGGAGTCTGGGGCCACCTCTACACCTAAGTAGAGTTGACACCTCACGCGGCCCTGCCCTTGCCTCAGCATACTTGTTAGGGGACTTGACAACCTGTATCAGTTTTCCCTGCTAGATGGGAGCTACAGAGATACTCCCCATTCCAAAGCCAAGGGAAGGCAAGCCTGCGGTGATCCATCTGTCTCCCAGCATGCTCACTGACTACCCGGCACCAGCAAGTAAGTGGGTTCTTTGACTGGACCTAAGAATTGTTTGGTGGGTTTGTCTCAGTTTTGTTGAGCATGGTGACTTGCACATTCTGTGTCAGGGCTCGAGAGCCTCACTAGAGGGGGATGGGAGGACACCGATGGCCAGCTGCACTGTGCCCCTGTGTCTCCCACCTGCTGTCCCCTATCTACAACTACAGTGTTATTTTTGTCTTGCTTGTTGGAGATAGTGTCTTACTATGTAGCCCAGGCTGGTCCTGCACTTGACCCTTTTGCCTCCTCAGCCTTCTAAGTGCTGGGGTCACAAACCTGCCCCACCACAGCATCTGCACTGTCCTGAATCTGCATCTAGCAATTGCCGTGGGCTCACTGTCCCCAGTGCCCACCACAGCTCCCATGCTCTCAGCCCACAGGCCATGCAGAAAACTGCAAAGCCCCATACAAAGGAAGAGGGGCAACCATACTTTTTTTTTTCTCTTTGAGACAGGGTTTCTCTGTGTAGCCCTGGCTGTCCTGGAACTCACTCTGTAGACCAGGCTGGCCTCGAAGTCAGAGATCTGCCTGCCTCTGCCTCCCGAGTGCTGAGATTAAAGGTGTGCGCTACCACTGCCCAATAGTACCTTTTTTTTTTTTAAAGGCACTTGAAGTGTGAAAGGTAGCTGAGTGTTTCATGACTTTTCCTGGAAAGCTGTATGAGTTACTTTTTTCTGTTGCTGTGATTAAAAAAAAAAAAGAAAACAAAACAAAACAAACAAACAAACAAACAACAACAACAACAACAAAAACCAGTGACCATAAGCAACTTAAGGAAGAGTTTATTTTGACTTACAGTGCCCGAGGAAGAAGAGTCCGTGAGTCAGGAAGGCACGGCAGCAGCAGGAAGCTGAGAACTCACATCTTCAACCATAAGCACTAAGCAAAGACAGAGTTGGATGAGGCTTTTTTTCGATGAAAAGCCCCCAGTGTGCATTTCCTCTAGCTGGCCAGTACCTCCCCACCCTCCCCAAACAGCACCACCAACTGGGGACCAAGCCCTCAAGCAGCGGAGCCTGTGGGGAACATTTCTCCTTCATATCACCCCAGAAGCCATGGTACTCACCAGACATCAGCCACCGCCGAGAGATCAAGGGAAGGATGCCATTCGAGTCCAGCCGGGGCGAGCCAGCCTTTGACTTATTTCATAGCAGCTACATAATGGAAAAGCCTCACGCATAGTCCCACCTTCACTGAACACCCCTCCCCTATACTCTAGCACTTCTGGGGCCCGCTTGCAGCTGGGGCAGTATTAGACACAGTTGGAGACTGGAAGTAGGGAGCGGTCTGGATCTTAGATGTGGTCTGATGACCCACCCCCTTGACAGGGAATGTTGATAGGCTTGATTTTGTGAGGGTGCCTGGGCAATCAGCCCAGATGGCAGTAGCAATATTCAGCAAGTTTTTCACACTGAGGTTGTAGCGTCTGGGGAGTGGGAGACGGCTCATTGGCTAAAGACCTTGCTATGCAAGCAGGAGGACCCAAGTTTGGATCCCTAGCACCCACAGAAAGATGCTGGATGAGCATGTGGCCCACCCATCATCCAGAGTTCGGGAGGTGGAGACAGGGCTGCTGGGGCAAGCTGGCTAGCTGGACTAGCCAAGGTTCAGCAAGAGACCCTGTCTCGTTAATCACAGAGAATGATGGAGGAAGACCCAATGATGTTGAACTCCGGCCTTCACAAGCACACCCATATGCATGCAAACTTGCTTCTAGACATACATAGCACATACAAGGGAGATTTCAGTATCTGATGTTGGATCTGACAGAGAAGAGGGATGGTCATGAGGCTGTTCTTGGGCAGTAGGATGCCCACAGCCTACATGCTCCTCTCTTTGTTCAGCAATTCTGTAGGTCCTGGAACTTGACTGTTGTCTATAAGACTACATGTAGGGAGCTGGAAAGATGGCTCAGTGATAAGTAAGTAGTTGTTGCTCTTGCTCAGGACCCAGGTTTGGTTCCCAAAACGCACACTATGGCTCACAACCATCTGTAACTCCAGTTCCTGGAGATCAGCCACCCCCTTTGACCTCTGCAGGCACCAGGCATGCACATGGTACATATATGTACATGAAAGTAAAACACACACACACACACACACACACACACACACACACACACACAAATCTAAAAAATATTTAGGGGTTGGGGATTTAGCTCAGTGGTAGAGCGCTTGCTTAGCAAGCGCAAGGCCCTGGGTTCGATCCTCAGCTCAAAAAAAAAATTTAAAGATTTATGTATTATGTATATGGTGCTCTGCATGTACATGTGCACACCAACAGAGGGCATCAAATCCCATTGTAGATAGTTGTGAGTCACCTTATGGGTGCTAGGAATTGAACTCAGGACCTCCAGAAGAGCAACCAGTGCTGAGCCATCTCTCCAACCCCTAAAAAAAAATGTTTTTAAATACAGTTTTGTTGCTGGGTGGTGGTAGAGCACACCTTTAATCCTATCACTCGAGAGGCAGAGGCAGGAGGATCTCTGAGTTCAAGGCCAACCTGATCTGGCAGAGAGCCCCTGTCTCAAAACAAAACAAACAACAACAACAAAAAGCAAAACAAATATAAAAGGACAGGACAATGGATTGCAAGATGTGACCCAGGAAAGGGCATAGCTATCTATGGACACCGCTGGGACAAGTGATGAAATCTGACTGGCCCGTATAATTTTGTTGATAGTATTTTCTCCAGGGTAAATTTCCTAATTTTGATCGTGTCTTGAAGAAATATTGGACAGGGCTAGGGAGGTAGCTCAGGTTTGTTTATCATGCAGGTAGCCCTGGTTCAACCCTGGCCCCAGAAAAAAACAGGCCAGTTCTAGCCAGTAAACACACAGGGTTGTGTTTAAAATTAAGGGGCACAGCCGTCTCCAGCAGAATCCCAGATGATTCAAAGACCCAAACATAATCGTATACCCGTTTGTCTAGATGCGTGGCAATGGGAATTTCTGGATAATTAATGCAGTCTTCCCTAAACTGGAAAATATATGTTTTAAATGATGGGGAAAGCCCCAGTAGATTCTCCTGTGGTGATGGGGACACAACCTGCTCTCTTCTGCGGAAGTTCCCTTGAAATTAACACTACTCAACTTCCCTGTGCACAGCCCCAGCCTGCCTTGCTGGCTCCCAGGTTGGCTGTTGGTGGAAGGACATCGAATTCCAGCAAACAAGGAGACATCAAGCTCCCTTGTGTCACGCACGGCAGGCCTCTGCACACCTGAAATACAGGGGCAGCGAACCAGGCAGGTGCCATCATGGGGTTTATTTTACATTTTTATTAACATCTTTATGTACCAAGAAAGCTTTCAGGGTATGTTTCTCCCACCCCACAGTCCTACTGGCCTCCCCTCTGCCGTAGGTTTAGGCTTGCCCCAAGACACCTTCTGTGGCATCATCATCAGTGTTTGCTGTCTCCTCCGAATGTGGGCTGAGAGGGACCCGATCCTGCGACAGAACGGAGAGAAGCTTGGAGCTAGACTTTGAAGAGATGTCAGTGTCTTGAGAGAACTCACGCAAGGAGGGCTGTGGAGAGACCCGAGAGCTCTTGCGCGGCTGCAAGACAGAAGTAGCTGACGATACAGCCAGGGATGGAACCCTGGAGCTCTTTTGCGACCGGGTCAGGGACGGGATCCGCGAGCCCGGGTGCGAGGGAGTCAGAGATGGGACTCGGGATCCCAGATGTGACGGACTCAGGAGAGCAACCACAGACCCAGCCTTCTGAGACGGGGTCAGAGAAGACTCAAAAGACTTCACAGAAGGAGTCTGGGAGGTTCGGTGTGACTGGGCCAACGACGAGGCCCGGGAGGCCACATGTGTTTGGGCGCCTAAAGTTGCATAGTGTGATTCCAACACGGTGGCAAGTGACCCGATGCGCAAACTGGGCTGCTGGATTTGGGGCGGCTGCCAGAGTGCTGGGCCCCCGGGACCCCGGTGCAGCCAGCCGTGCACACACTTCAGGTTCCGCACGTCTTCATGCTCCCTGCGCAGCTGCTCCCGCTGCTCCAGCAGCTGTAGTTTCAAATCCTGCAGTACCTGGGCCCGGAGGATAACCCTCAGGAGTTCAAGTCGGAGACGCCCATTGTCGGCCCTGATGCCCTGTGTGTGAGCAATGAGGGCACGCGCGGCCTCCCGCTCTGAGCGGCGCGTCAGGGACTGCACTTGGAGGCGCGCCTCGCGCTCAAAAGCAGACTTGTCCTCCTGGAAGCGTCGCTTCACCCGGTGGAGGAGCTGCGTGTGCTCCACGCGCATGTGCAGCAGCTCACGCTCCAGGGTCCGGATTCGCGCCAGTTGCTCCAGCTGCAATTCCTGCAGCGGGGGCGCGGATCAGCTCACGGGTGGGAGCGCGCCCATCCCTCTCGACCCCGCCCGGTCCGCGGGGGCGCGCGCACTGGCCTTGTACGGCTGCAGCTCCTGCACCTGCTGTGCCATGTTTTCTGCGCGCATCTTCATTTCCAGCAGCTGGGCACGCACCCCGTCCTCGCGCCCGAGGTAAAGCGACGCCAGCTCGGCTCGCTGCCACCGAATCTGCGCCAGGTCCACGCGGTTCTGGTCCTCGAGGCGCACGATGGTGTTGGCGCAGCGCTGCGCGTGCGCGCTCACGTAACTGGCGTAAAGCCGGTTTTCTTCGCGCAAGCGCTTAGCCTCTTGGTCCAAGAACGCATTGTCCCGCTGCACCTGGTCCACCCGCTGCTCACAGGCCACTAGATTCTCTGAGAGCAGCATGTACTCGCGCTGCAGGTACTGCGCGCGCTCCGAGAGCGGGGCCTCTGCATTGTCGCTCGCCTGCTTGCGCCCGGCGCTTGGCCCGCGCTTCTTCTTGGGCGCCATGGCTTGAGGCCCGGGCCAACCCGCTCCCTCTGCTCAGTTACCCCCTTTCCTTACCCCAAAAACTCTGGAGAACTGCACCCTAGGTTCAGGGACGAGTCTTCGGTTTAGAAAGTTCAGAGCAGGCAGGATTAGAGATCAGAAAGCATAGTGGCCAACCTGTGTCTGAGGGCTCGCTCCAGACCTCGGCTGTCGCGTCCTGGCGCATGCATCTAGGAATGTTGATGTTCAGCCTGCGCAACCTCTATGGAGACAGAATGAAGTCGCTGTCCCCCACCCACCCCATTCTGTTGCCCTGGCAACGGCTTGATTCGCTCTTTCATTCCCTGCGGTTTCTTATCTTTGCATGATTCTGCAGGGGTATAGTTGCAGTCAGGCAAACAGTCAGCTTCAAGACACTGAACTAACTTCCGTGTCCCGTTCCCCCACTCGCCAGGGGCTTAGGGCTCTCTGTCACTCCACCAGGGACTCTTCAGGTCTCACAGCATAAGGGGGTTCTTTCCCAGGCGCCCTCCATCCAGCCTCGAGCGAGCCCTTCCCTGCCTGTCCTTGTGAAGTCTATTTCAGGGAAGTACATTTTTTTCCTTCTTGTCTAGGGTAATTCCCATCGCAAATTCCTCAGTTTTCTGGCACTCAAGATCTCATCCCTTTCCTTTTCACGGGCATAGTCGCTTAGTAGATTGTAGTTTTTCAACCTATGATAAACTAAAAAGGGCCCCAGGTAAGAAGGTGCCAGCATCTAGCTAGGGAAGACAGGGAACTAGTGCCCCCTCCTTGTCTGTGGTTAATTAGTGAGTGTTTAATGCCCCTCACATTAAAACTTACATGGAATAATCTTTGTTTGTTTGTTTGTTGACAGGGTTTCTCTGTGTAGCTTTGGAGCCTATCCTGGAACTCGCTCTGTAGACCAGGCTGGCCTCGAACTCACAGAGATCTGCCTGGCTCTGCCTCCCGAGTACTGGGATCAAGTGCGTGCACCACCACCGCCCAGCTAGAATAATCTTTTTTTATACTTTGAAAATGTGTCTTTACCAAGGAGCCTTCTGATTGGATTAATAAAGAGCTAAGGCCCAATAGCTGGACAGGTAGAGGTTAGGTAGGACTTGTGGACAAAAAGAGAGCTCAGGAGAAGGAGGGTGGGGTTGCAAGCCAGACACAGAGGAAGCAGGAGATGAACATGCCATGCTGAAAAAAGGTACTGCCATGTGGTAGAGTGTAGATAAGAAATATGGGTTAATTTAAGATGCAAGAGCTAGTTATTAATAAGCCTAAGCTATTGGCTGAGCATTTATAATTAATAAGACTCAGTGTGGTTATTTAAGAGCTGGCTAGTGGGACAGATCTGAACAGAGGCCTGGCTTCCTGGACAAGGAAGAGTTGCATGGTGTCCTTGCTTCACTGGGGGAAAATCTAGCTGATGGCTATCTGGACACTGTGAGGAATGAGGCACCAGGCTCCGTCAATTTCACCATGTCCCTCACTATGGTTGGTGAGAAGTTTGTAGACACAGATGCCGACGATGTCATCAGGGATGCTTGCTTTGAAGAAGTAATCTCATATATGCTCAAGCTACTCCCAGTGAGATAGTTCACTTCCTGTTGCCTTCTAATCAAGATGCAGCCACCGCCATTTCTGCCTGCAGGCCCTCATATTCGCTGCTGTGATGATAATGGACTAAACCCCTGAATTTTAAGCCACTCCTCAAGTAAATGCCTTTATATGAGTTACCGCGTGGTCAGGGTGTCTCTTCACAGCAATAGAAACCCTAACTAAGACACTGAGCATCAGGAGCAGCTCTCCCTCCAAGAGGGAATGTTACAATTGTGTGGAATTTGCTGTACTACAAAGCATTTTTTTAAAAAATGTTTTGAGAACTTGCTGTTATTAGTTAGGCCTGGCTGGGTAGGTGTGGCCGGGTAATTGAGGCATTACCTCCTCATAAAAACATATAAACACAACTTGGTGTCATTGATCCTGTAATCTTAGCACTTGAAAGGTGGTGGCAGAGGGAACAAGGGGTTCAAGGCTAGCCTGGGCTACACGAGTCCCTGTCTCAAAAGAAAAGTGTAAGTAAAATATTTTTAAAAAATGATACTAAGTTTGGGGTTAGGGGATGGTGAGATGGCTCAGCAGGACTTGCCACTGAGTCTGATGACCAGAATTTGATTGCTGGAATCCACATGATGCAAGTTGTCTCATATTTTTTTTCATATTTGGTACACACAAATAAATACCAAATTTCAAGACAAGGAATGAAAGACCCCCCGGCACCCCCATAGTAATGCTATGTTTGCAAGGCTTATAAGGGAACAAAAGACAGTTCCAGGAAATAGAATGGCCCCACTGCAGCCCAGATAGCCGATAGATAAGCAGGATGTCAGGGGCAGACTGCCTGGCGTCAGTGCGGGAGGGCCAGAGCAGCTGGAATTCTAGATAGGGGTTGAGCCAACACACATATCTGGTTACCAAGGGAAAAACCCACAAACCGCCCTGAGCCTGAGTTCACACCCCATTTGATTTATGCTCATATATTCGCGCCTCACTTTGACAGAGCTTTGTCCAATTAGAACCCCTTTGACTATTCGCGCCTCACTTTGAATTGTCCAATCAGAGCTTTGTCCAATTAGAAACCCTTTGACTATTTGCGCCTCCACTTTGAATTTGTCCAATCAGAGCTTTGTCCAATTAGAACCCTTTGACTATTCGCGCCTCACTTTGACAGAGCTTTGTCCAATTAGAACCCTTTGACTATTCGCGCCTCACTTTGAATTGTCCAATCAGAGCTTTGTCCAATTTAGAACCCTTTGGACTATTCGCGCCTCACTTTGGAATTGTCCAATCAGAGCTTTGTCCAAACCCTTTTGACTATTCGCGCCTCACTTTGACAGACTTTCCAATAGAACCCTTTGACTATTCGCGCCCTCAGCTTTGAATTGTTCCCAATCAGAGCTTTGTAACCATTCGCGCCTTGTTTAAATTATCCAATCAGAACCCTTTGACTAATGCTTTCCCGCGCTTCTTGCTATAAAAACCCATGCTACCAACCCAGAGGTGCGTAAGTTTTCCGAGAGACTTGGTTGCCCCAGGTACCTGTGTTTAAATTAAACCTCGTGCTGTTGCATCTGATCCGTGGTCGCTGTGTGCTCCTTGAGCCGGGGGTCTCTCCTGAGGGGAGACCTCTCCGGGGGTCTTTCATTTGGCAAGCCAGCCAGGAGGCAGAGACCCTCTACTCACGGACCACTAACCCACCATCAGGAGGTAAGCCGGCCGGCCTCGGTATTTATGTTTAAGCTCGAGCCGTCCTGTGTCCGTTTTGTCTCTGTACTGTCTGTTTCTGTGTTTGAGTTCTGTTCCTGCGCAGCGTCCGGAGGGACCAGGAAAGGAGGCGGGCAAGGTCTGCCGTGAGGCCGGGCCGCCTGATTGTAGTGCCGGGAGAGGAGGCAGGCAGACTTGCCGTGAGGCCGGGCCGCCTGAGTCCCGCCCTAGGGTATCTCCCCTAGTGCCCTGTATCGGGGTGAGGCTGAAGGGGCTGACGAGCCCGGACTTCGCTCACCAACCCTGGAAGACGTTCCATGGGAGTCTGAAGTCCCCTTTGGGGCACGGTTTTTCGGGGCCTCCCAGGTATCCGAGGGATACGTGGTGTTGGCAGGGGACGGGGGGCGCAACCCTCCCAATCCCCGACTGAGTTCTTGCTTTCGGTTTTGCGCCGAAGCCGCGCAGCGCGATTTGTTGTAACGTCTGTTGTTGTCTGTTTCTTGTTTGCTGCCTAATTCTTCTTTATCTAGGACACCAGAATGGGACAAACCGTCGCTACGCCCCTGAGCCTCACTCTCGACCGCTGGTCGGACGTAAAAGGCCGTGGCAACAATGAAGGAGTCATCATCAAAAAGAATAAATGGACCACTCTCTGCGAGGCCGAATGGGTTATGATGGGTGTTGGCTGGCCCCGAGAGGGCTCCTTTAACCTCTCTTTGATTTCACAGATTGAAGGGAAGATTTTTGCCCCCAAACCCCACGGGCACCCGGACCAGGTCCCCTACATAGCCATCTGGAGATCCCTGGTAGAAAACCCATTTCCATGGGTCAAGCCCTTCCTCCTAGGTCCCTCTACAACCCCTTTGGCTTCTCCCCCGCCCTCCGCACCTCCTGCGATTTCTTCCTCCTCTTTATACCCTATACTTCCCCGCAAAGAGGCTCTCAAGCCTTCCGTTCCTCCCCTCCGACCTAGACTCTCCCCTCATTGACCTCCTAACAGCTGAGCCGCCGCCTTATCGCGCGGCACCGGCCGCGCCAGCCGCGGGACCGGAAACAGGGATGACGGCCATCGGAGGGGCAGCAGCCCCTGAGAAGATGGCAACTGGCGGGGACACAGGGGGGACCCCGGCTCCCTCACCCATTGCCGGTCGCCTTCGGGCCCGCCGGGATGACACCCCCCTGGAATCCAAGGGCCTTTCCCCTCAGAGAAGGGCCCGGCCGCCATCTCCAGTACTGGCCATTCTCGGCCTCTGATCTCTATAACTGGAAACAATTTAACCCCCCGTTTTCCAAAGATCCCGTGGCATTAACCAACTTGATTGAGTCTATCCTAGTGACCCATCGGCCAACCTGGGATGACTGCCAACAGCTTTTGCAGACCCTCCTGACTGTGGAGGAGAAGCAGCGGGTGTTCCTGGAAGCACGGAAGCTGGTCCCCGGCGAAGATGGGAGACCTACCCAGCTCCCCAATCTCATTGACATAGCCTTTCCCCTCACGCGCCCGAATTGGGATTATACCACCGATGAAGGTAGGGGACACCTACGTCTCTATCGCCAGTTGCTTTTAGCGGGTCTCCGTGCCGCTGCTAGGCGGCCCACTAATTTGGCCCAGGTAAGAAGCACTATCCAGGGAAGGGAGGAGACGCCTGCCGCATTCTTAGAAAGGCTAAAAGAGGCTTATAGAATGTACACCCCCTATGATCCAGAGGACCCAGGGCAGGCGCCAGGAGTTATCCTGTCATTTATCTACCAGTCGAGCCCAGATATCAGGACTAAGATACAGAGGTTAGAAGGACTGTCGACACTGAATCTTTCGGATCTGCTGAAGGAGGCAGAGAAAGTATTTAACAAGAGGGAAACCCCGGAGGAAAGGGAGGAGAGGATGTGGCAGAAGCAGGATGAGAGGGACAAGAGACGACACAAGGAGATCAAGACACTGGCCGCCGTAGTGTTGCAGGGTCAGGACAGAGAGGGAGTTAGGTTGGGAGAACGAAGGCGACCCCCCTTGGAAAAGGACCAGTGTGCATACTGCAAGGGAAAAGGACATTGGGCTCGGGAATGCCCACAGAGACCACAGGGACCCCGACGACCCAGACCCAAGGCTGTGGACCTCCTTAATCTGGAAGACTAGGGGGGTCCAGGCCAGGAGCCCCCCCCTGAGCCTCGGATAACCCTCAAGATCGGGGGACAACCCATAACCTTCCTAGTTGATACGGGGGCCCAACATTCGGTCCTGACCCATACTGGGGGCCCCCTCAATGACCGTTCCGCCTTGGTCCAGGGGGCCACCGGTAGTAGGAGATACCGGTGGACGACTGAAAGAAAAGTCCAGTTGGCGTCGGGGCAAGTAACCCATTCTTTCCTACATATACCCGACTGCCCTCACCCGTTGCTGGGCCGGGACTTACTGACCAAATTAAAAGCACAGATTTACTTTGATGAAAGAGGACCCACGGTCACGGGGCCTGGGGGAACCCCTTTACAAGTCCTCGCCCTAAATCTGGAAGAAGAATACCGCCTTTTTTGAGCCTGAGCCCCCTGAAGAACCACGGGTGAGATGCAGGACTGGCTAGACAGGTTTCCACAGGTATGGGCAGAAACAGGAGGCTTGGGGCTTGCGCACGACCAGCTGCCCCTCGTCATTTCATTGAAGGCCTCCGCAGCCCCAATCTCAATCAGACAGTACCCCATGTCTCGGGAAGCGCAGGAGGGGATTAAACCCCACATCCGGCGGCTAATAGACCAGGGAGTGCTCAAACCCTGCAGATCTCCCTGGAATACTCCCCTCTTACCCGTCAAGAAACCAGGCACGGGGGAATTCAGACCGGTCCAGGACTTAAGGGAGGTCAATAAGCGGGTAGAAGACATACACCCCACAGTACCTAACCCCTACAACCTCCCTCAGCACCCTCCCCACCGACCCATACTTGGTATACGGTGCTGGATCTAAAAGATGCTTTCTTTTGCTTGAGACTGCATCCTCAGAGCCAGCTACTGTTTTGCTTTTGAATGGAGGGACCCAGAAATCGGGCTTTCAGGACAGCTGACCTGGACCCGGCTCCCTCAAGGGTTCAAGAATAGCCCAACACTCTTTGATGAGGCCCTCCATGCAGATCTAGCCGGATTCCGGGTAGAGCACCCAACCTTGACTCTGCTCCAGTACGTAGATGACCTCCTCTTGGCCGCCAGGAGCCGGACCGAATGCTTGGAAGGAACTCAGGCTCTGCTGACCAGGCTTGGGGAGAAGGGCTACAGGGCCTCAGTCAAAAGGGCCCAGATATGCCAAAACAAAGTTATCTATTTGGGCTACACCCTGGAGGGAGGGCGAAGATGGCTGACCGAGGCCAGAAAAGAGGCAATTGTCTCAATCCCCCCTCCCAAGGGCCCTCGGCAAGTCCGAGAATTTTTGGGCACGGCCGGCTACTGCCGCCTCTGGATTCCTGGGTTTGCTGAACTGGCTGCCCCCCCTGTATCCTCTCACTAAGCCGGGAATTATGTTCCGATGGGAGGAAGAACATCAACAGGCCTTCCAACAAATTAAGAGAGCATTGCTCGAGTCACCAGCCCTGGGCCTACCAGATCTAACTAAGCCCTTCGAACTATTCATGGATGAGAACTCAGGTTTTGCCAAAGGGGTATTAGTGCAAAAACTGGGGCCCTGGAGGAGGCCGGTGGCCTATCTATCCAAGAAATTGGACCCGGTAGCCACTGGATGGCCCCCTTGCTTACGCATGGTGGCCGCTATTGCAGTCCTGCTCAAGGATGCGGGTAAACTGACTCTGGGTCAGCCAATGACTGTGCTATCCTCCCATGCGGTGGAAGCCCTAGTCCGGCAGCCCCCAGACAGATGGCTCTCCAACTCCAGAATGACTCATTATCAGGCCTTGCTGCTAGATACCGACCGAGTGACTTTCGGCCCCACAGTCTCCCTCAATCCGGCCACCCTACTACCCCTGCCTGCCTCCTCGGGGGAGCATGATTGCCTCCAGATCCTGGCGGAAGCGCACGGTACCCGTCCAGACCTGACCGATCAACCATTAAAGGACTCAGACTATGTCTGGTTCACGGACGGGAGCAGCTTCCTCGAGGAAGGGACGAGAAGAGCAGGAGCAGCTGTCACCACTGAGTCAGAGGTGGTCTGGGCCTCGCCGTTGCCGGCTGGAACATCGGCCCAGAGAGCGGAGCTGATCGCACTCGCCCAGGCCCTCCGGATGGCAGAAGATTTCACAGAGGTAAAGCCCGGACTCTATGGCTACCGTTACCTCCTGGTTTTTGTGGACACCTTTTCTGGATGGATGGAAGCATTCCCCACCAAGAAGGAAACAGCCAACATCGTGGCCAAAAAGTTGTTGGAGGACATTTTTTCCCAGATATGGGATGCCCCAGGTAATGGGGTCCGATAATGGGCCTGCCTTCGTCTCCCAGGTAAGTCAGAGGGTGGCCAGATTGCTGGGGATTGATTGGAAGCTTCATTGTGCATACCGGCCCCAGAGCTCAGGACAGGTAGAACGAGCTAATAGAACCATTAAGGAGACTTTGACCAAATTAACGCTTGCAACTGGCTCTAGAGACTGGGTGCTCCTACTCCCTTTAGCCCTTTACCGGGCCCGGAATACCCCCGGACCCTATGGTTTGACTCCCTTTGAAATTATATATGGGGCCCCCCCACCTATTGTGAATTTCCTTCATCCTGACATTTCGTCCTTCGCTACCAGCCCTACCTTAGAGGCACACCTCCAGGCCCTCCAGCTGGTACAGAAGGAAGTTTGGAAACCTCTGGCAGCAGCCTACCGAGAGCAACTGGACCACCCAATAGTCCCTCATCCCTTCCAGATCGGGGACTCCGTCTGGGTTCGGCGACACCAGACCAAGAATTTGGAACCACGGTGGAAGGGACCATACACCGTCCTGCTGACCACACCAACTGCTCTCAAGGTCGACGGGATTGCTGCCTGGGTCCACGCCTCCCACGTGAAGGCTGCTAAGGAGATTGACCCGACCAGCGCCAAGGAGTCCACATGGAAGGTACAGCGCACTCAAAATCCATTGAAGATAAGACTCTCTCGTGCCTGATTCTCCTCCTTACTCTTACCCCTCTCCCAACCCTGGGGTCAGGGTCCCCTCACCAGGTTTAAAGGCTCATTTGGCAAGTTATATCCCAAACCGGGGAGACCATATGGTCAACCACAGCTAACCATGCCCCCCACACCTGGTGGCCCCCCCTAACTCCCGATATTTGCCAGCTGGTAGCGGGCCTGGACGCTTGGGACATTGCTCATTTGAGTCACTCTGACTTCCCGGTTCGCACGGCCCGGTCAATCAGACCTGGGGGAGGACGAGGCCATCTCCCACAGAGGGGACCTGGATGTATCAATGCAGACACCCGTTGTTCCTTGTCCACTTATGACTTTTATGTCTGTCCCCGTGATGGCCGCAACCGGAATGAGGCCCGTAGATGTGGGGGATATGAGGAATTCTTCTGCAAACAATGGGGATGTGAGACCACCGGCGGGGCCTATTGGAAGCCCAGCTCTAGTTGGGACCTGATAACGGTGTCTAAAAATTATTCCAGCCCCAACAAATGTACAGTCAGCACTGAGGGAACTGTCCCCTTACCCATTGTTATCTCTTTCACTGAAAAGGGCAAGGAGGACAGAGGATGGCAGTCCGGGCATACTTGGGGACTCAGGTTTTATATGACAGGGTTTAACAAAGGCCTGACCTTCAAAATTCAGCTCAAGGCAGAAACCACCCCCCTGTCAGTTGGTCCCAACTCGGTCCTCTCAGATCAGAAACCCCCATCCCAGACGGGACAGGGTAAGCAACTCCACACTCCCACTACGTCACCCAATATGAATGTTCCCAACAGAACTTCAGCCCCAACAACTGCGGCCCCCGCCAGGACCCGCCTAGGAACAGGGGATTGACTCCTTGGTCTACTGCAAGGAGCCTATTCCACCCTAAATGCCACCCAGCCTAACCGAACTCAGGAATGTTGGCTATGTTTACTCTCCCTCCCTCCCTATTATGAAGGGGTAGCAGTACAGGGCCCGCACTCCCAGCTGGACACCCCCCCCCCCGCTCGATGCCTGAGAGAGACCCAACATAAGCTGACTCTGTCAGAAGTATCTGGGCAGGGATTATGCCTGGGGAATCCTCCCACATCCCATCGTGGCCTCTGTAATACTATTGTGACCTCGGGAACCGGATATTCCATTAGTCCTAATGGAACTTACTGGGCATGCGACACGGGACTCACCCAATGTGCATCCTGGTCATTACTACAAGGCAATGAGTCCAGCTTTTGTGTATTAATAGAACTGTTTCCCAGGATAACCTATCATGAGCCTGAAGACATTTATGCTCAATTTGAGATGGGACCCGCCCGAACCAAGAGGGAACCTGTGTCCCTGACCTTAGCCCTTATGTTAGGAGGTCTCACTATGGGGGGAGTTGCGGCTGGGATAGGAACAGGAGCAACTGCCCTAGTTGAAACTCAACACATCCAACAGCTCCAAGCCGCCATGAACCAGGATATACAGGCTCTGGAGGAATCTATAAGTGCCTTAGAAAAGTCCCTAACCTCTCTCTCTGAGGTAGTACTCCAGAATCGTAGGGGACTGGACATCCTGTTTCTACAGGAGGGGGGACTATGTGCCGCTCTAAAGGAAGAATGCTGTTTCTATGCTGATCATACAGGTTTGGTCAGAGATAGCATGGTGAAACTCAGAGAGCGGTTGAAGCAGAGACAGAGATATTTTGAGGAACAACAAGGATGGTTCGAGGGATGGTTCCGCAGGTCCCCATGGCTCACCACCCTCATATCGACCATCATGGGCCCCCTGCTGATTCTTGTGCTTATTTTGATGTTTGGCCCTTGCATTTTAAACAGGCTCATTCAATTTATTAAGGAGAGAATTTCGGTGGTTCAGACTCTGGTACTAACTCAACAATATCAACGACTCCATCAGTCAGAGACTGAGACACCACCCCTGGCCCCTCACCTTTATGCACCTCAGTAAATGAAAGATTCCATTTAGTTAAAAAGAAAATGGGGGAATGAAAGACCCCCCGGCACCCCTATAGTAATGCTATGTTTGCAAGGCTTATAAGGGAACAAAAGACAGTTCCAGGAAATAGAATGGCCCCACTGCAGCCCAGATAGCCGATAGATAAGCAGGATGTCAGGGGCAGACTGCCTGGTGTCAGTGCGGGAGGGCCAGAGCAGCTGGAATTCTAGATAGGGGTTGAGCCAACACACATATCTGGTTACCAAGGGAAAAACCCACAAACCGCCCTGAGCCTGAGTTCACGCCCCATTTGATTTATGCTCATATATTCGCGCCTCACTTTGACAGAGCTTTGTCCAATTAGAACCCTTTGACTATTCGCGCCTCACTTTGACAGAGCTTTGTCCAATTAGAACCCTTTGACTATTCGCGCCTCACTTTGAATTGTCCAATCAGAGCTTTGTCCAATTAGAACCCTTTGACTATTCGCGCCTCACTTTGACAGAGCTTTGTCCAATTAGAACCCTTCGACTATTCGCGCCTCACTTTGAATTGTCCAATCAGAGCTTTGTAACCATTCGCGCCTTGTTTAAATTATCCAATCAGAACCCTTTGACTAATGCTTTCCCGCGCTTCTTGCTATAAAAACCCATCTTACCAACCCAGAGGCGCGCAAGTTTTCCGAGAGACTTGGTTGCCCCAGGTACCTGTGTTTAAATAAACCTCGTGCTGTTGCATCTGATCCGTGGTCGCTGTGTGCTCCTTGAGCCGGGGGTCTCTCCTGAGGGGAGACCTCTCCGGGGGTCTTTCAGGAAGACTCTCTTTTAGTAATAATATTGAAAGCAACTTGACCCTTTATGAGAGTCTTGGAAAGCAACTAGATGTTGGTCTTAAAATACTTCCTTTTAAATATGAAAGCAGAACCTAATCTGTTACAGAATACTGGGAGAAGACAAAAAAAGAAAAATTGGGGAAGTAATCGGACTATGTCCCATCTATGATGGATCTGTTATATATGACCGTCCTCCAGCTCTAACAACCATCTTCAGGAGTTCAGCCATGCCCACCTGCAAAAGATCTCTCTGGCAAGACTTCTCGACTGTCTACATCCCCTCCCAGAGGTTCAAGGACAGTCATGGGACCCTCACCGAATCATACCACCTGCTCTGTGCAATTCTGCCTTTATCTGGCCTCAGGGAGAGGCTAGAGGCTAGAGGGAAGGACTAGGGGAGAGGTCTCCGTCTAAGGGCTGTGGGAAAGCTGCCATCCCTGTTGGGTAAGACTTTCCAATGCAGGCTTTTGGTGAGGGTCAGACTCACACTCCACTAAACAACCCCTCATCCATGCTCTGTCAGGAAGCCCAGTAAACCCAGTGGTTCCCCTGAGTGAACTTTGGTAGAATTGTGCTTTGGTTTGTTATTGAATCTCAGGAGGAAAGAGAGATATGTGCTTATGCCCTGGAAGGAATTTTAGTGTGGGGGTGGGGCGCTCTATTCTCATGACCTGTTCCTATGCAGGTCAGGGCAACTGATACAAGTTTTAACCAACTTTTATGTGATACGGGAAAAACAAAAATTAAGGGGCTATTCTGTTGTCACTAACCTCATAATTCTTTGGTTTTATTTTAATTCTTTAAAGGTTTTCTTAAGGTATAAATAGTATCTCAAAATTTATGAGATTTATATATATATATATATATATATATATATATATATATATATATATATATGTGTGTGTGTGTGTGTGTGTGTGTGTGTGTGTGTGTGTGTGTTAAACTTTTTGTCATGGTATTAATGGTCATATAGAATACTAAATAATTCTAGAAAAAGGCTTCATCTAGCTTCCTGTATATGATTTCAGGTATGAGTCTATCAGGTAACTAGGAATTAAGTTTTTGTGCTCTGGATGTACATAACAAATATTGATCCTTTAACCTCTTTGAGATCTGCTGCATATGAGATTTAAAATGTTTAAGTTTTCTGCAATGAACCAGGACCATGTCTTTTGAAGTCTTCAAAAGGAGGATGGGGCCCCCACAATGACTATTCCATGAGGACTGTGATGACATCACTAAGCTGACAAACACCACCTGAAGATCGGCTTTAGACTACAAACTGCTCAGGACAATCTCAAGGTGGCTAGCTGAGATGATCCAGCCTCACAGACTGCTCTAGCCAGGACTTGAGATAAGCCCTGCATTTTCCCATTATACGGAGACTGGATAGCAAATGATATAGCTCGCTCTCCCAGGAACTGATAATTATCCCAATATTTTTTTTCAGGATCTCCTAAAGATGCTGCTGCCCCCAGATAGCAGGAAGTAATTTTAAGAGCACAGTGCTCATGGGGATTTAGCTCAGTGCTAGGCAAGTGCAAGGCTCTGGGTTCAGTCCTCAGCTCCAGGAAGGAAAAAAAAAAAAAGAACACAATGCCCACATTCCCAAATGGTGAAGTGGACAGTTTTTGGTTGTTCAATGGGTTATGGATAATTGTCATTGTTTAGGGTGGTTGGTTACAAGTTGTTATTGGTAATGGTCAGGAAAAAAGCTGAAAAAAGGAGATTAGATTTAGGATTCTTGTTTTGAAAAGAGTAAAGGGGGGATATAGATGTAAGATAAAAGGATCAATTATTGAATCAACTTTTAAAAAGCAACTTACTTGTCTTAAATATTTTATATTCATACGGGTCTTTGTATATTGATACAAATTTGAGATTATTTTGTTAGAACATACTGTACATACATTTCTACTCTTATTCAAGGTATTACACCTATACAACTCATTTAACAATGTAATGCAAATTTCTAGTCCTTGAAAGTTATTATTACCAACTATTTAGGATAATAAAGAAATGCAGGTTAGTAGTTAGTCACCTATTACAATCAAACTTGTAGTTATATTGGGTATGTTTTCTAGGTCAAACAGAGATATGGTTTAGATAGACAAGTCATCTTCAAACACTTCAGAGACATACAGAATATGGCATTTAAAACATTTTAAGAACTTAGACTTTTCTCAACAACGAGACACATCTGCTCCTGGCAGCACCAATTACTTCAACGAAGATGATGGGCATTGAAGAAATTCCACATGGAGTTTGCTTTCAATGTGGCAAGGCTAGCTGTTTGGGTCAAAAATTACTCTTGCCTGGACTGCTTGACAGTATGCTGTATAAACTGGACATATAGGAGCCACAGGAAAGTGACCGCTGAACTTTGCCAAAAAAGATGGGATGGTCTTCAAGTCCCTGCTTCACAGAGGAAACTGCCAGACATTCTGCAGGACACCGAGGAAAGTGGCTGACGAACTTTGCCAAAACAGGCAGGACAGTCCTTCCAATTTCCTGCTTCAATAAAAAGTCTGCCAGATGTTCTACGCCTGTAGGCCAAAGATGGATGCCCCAACATTACAGAAGAACTTTGGGTGACTGTCCAGGCAGCCAGATGTCTCTGTCATTTCTAGAGTTTTGGAAATTGCTTACAATGCACCTCCTGTTTACACAGGTAATACATCTTTCTAGGGACTTTGATGGTGTTGAAGACTAGATAGTTTTAGTTTTTCTTAGTTATGATAAAAGATGAATTAGATATGAAACTTTAGACTAACCAACATAGGATAAATGTCAGAGTATTTTCTTTAAGTTTGCCAAATACAAAATAGACTAAATATAGTAACTGATTCTTACTTGATAACTGTTTTGTTATATATTATTTTTCTATGTTAAAGTCAAAACCTTCCTTTTTGATTAGATAGAAAGGGGGAAATGATGTGGGATGTCCTTCTGTATGCTATGAAAATGTGTTGTTCTCATTGGTTGTATAATTAAAGCTGTGTTTTGGTCTATGGCAAGGCAGGATAGACCCAGATGGGAAATCCAAGCAGAGATACAGGTGATGAAGGATGGAGTTGGGGGAGATACCAGCCAGCTGCCCAAGGAGCAACATGCCAGAGCACCACTGGTAAGCCATGGGCCACGTGGTGATACACAGATAAATTGAAATTGGTTAATTTAAGATGTAGAAATCAGTTAATGTAAGAGCTAGTTAATCATAAGCCTGAGCCATTGGTCATACATTTTGTAATTAATATACATCTCTGAATGGTTATTTTAAAAGCAGCCATGGGACTGGGCAGGACAGAAAAGCCTCCATTTACATTTATGAACTTTTGACACACTGCCTGATTAAGGTAGTTGCCATGCCAGGAAAGACAGTGGCAATTATAAAGGTATGGGTGTTAAAGTGTTTACCAGGCATGAATTGATATTTAAAAAAAAAGATTTATTGAAGAAAATGTGGAGCTGAAGAGATGGTTCAGTGGTTAGGGGCATTGCTGGTCTTACAGTGGACCTGCGTTTGTTTCCTTAGGGAATCCAATGCTCTCCTCTGGCCTTTATGGGCACCTGCACACACACACACACACACACACACACACACACACACACACACACACACACCTAAATAAATAAGGAAATAAATAAACCTGTTTGAAAGTAAATACAGAGGCTGGAAAGATGGCTCAGTGGTTAAGAGTACTTGCGGGCCAGACCTTGGTGGCACATGTCTTTAATCCCAGCACTCGGGAGGCAGAGGCAGGCAGATCTCTGTGAGTTCAAGGCCAGCCTGGTCTACAGAGCAAGTTCCAGGACAGCCAAGGTTATATAGAGAAGCCCTGTTTCAATAAACAAACAGAAAGAAAGAGCACTGGCTGCTGTACCGAAGGGCTTGGGTTTGCGTCCCAGCACTCACATGGTGGCTTAAATTATCTGTAACTCCAGCTCCAGGGGATCTGATGCCTCTGGCCTCTCTGGACACATATGCACATACCCTATACACACACACACACACACACACACACACACACACACACCTCTACACATAACTAAAAACAATGAAAATTTAAAAGAAAGAAAGAAAGAAAGAAAGAAAGAAAGAAAGAAAGAAAGAAAGAAAGAAAGAAAGAAAGAAAATGGACTGCAAGGAGAGTCAGACCCAGCAGGTGAATTATCAGCACAGTGATGACCCCTGAGAGAGCCGGGAAGTTCTTTTATACCAGTGGTTCTCAACTCACGAGTCACAACCCCTTTGTGGGGGTCAAGTGACCCTTTCACAGGGATCGCCTAAGACCATCAGAAAACACAAATATTTATTTATATTACAATTCATTACAGTAGCAAAGTTCTGAAGTAGCAATGGAAACAATTTTATGGTTAGGAAGGCCGAGGAACACTGCTCTACACACTTAAGGGAAGTTACTGGTCTTCCCTGGGTCCATCTGTGTGAGGTCCATATTTAGGCAGACAAGCAGGCATCCCACTGTCACGTTAAGCAGTAAATTTTACAGTTGTCTTTCTTGAGACTAGCCATTTGGGTGTGGCACGCTGGTCATTGGGTTTTAGGCCCTGGATGATGGCATAAGACAGTACAAGTCACTTGGGTCAGACTCCAGGTTGTCAGGGTCTGGTTGCTCAAGTATAGGCATATCTGCTCTGGTTTGGGGCTTTTTGTCTCTACAATGCTTTAAATGTACAAATGATGCATTTCCAGATGACTGCTGTGTGTGACCCAGCATCTAGAACACTACATCTATTACCTTTGAAATAAAAGCAGATCTGCTGTCATTTAGATAAATAAGAGAACCCAAGCCTGGAGTTATTTGTTTTGGAACCACAAGGGCACATTTATTAGAGTTTTTAAGAAAAACCTCGGGGCAGGACAACTGCAAAACTCCAGCAGCTGCCTGGAAGAGGTCAGGAGAGGAGAGAAGGGAAATTCACTGGAGCTAGAGATGGGGTCGGACACAAGGAACAAGCAGCCAATGGCAGAGAGAGAAAGAGGGAGGAACCTAGAATGTCAAGGAAAGCAGGCTGAGAAAAGAGAGAGAAGAAATGGAAAAGTTACTAAGAAATATACATCTATAAATGGTAATCATATATATGCGTTAAAAAGTGGGCAGACTTATGACTGCAGTCCACAAGCTTTTGCTCCTGAGGTTTATTTTTAAGTTTTTTTTCATAATACTAAGGGCAAAATTAATAATGTTCCAGGGCACCTGCCTTAGTTACTTTTCTGTTACTGTGATAAGACACCACAACCCAGACAACTTACAGAAGGAAGAGGTTTATTTGGGGCTTACTGTTGAGAGGGTTAGAGTCCATGATTATTAGCAAAGGAAAGGCGACAGGCAGCAATTCGAAATGCACATCTTTTTTTGAGTCAAGGTCTCACTATGTAGCCTGGGCTTGCCGGGCACTTGCTGTGTAGACCAGGCTGGCTTCATAGAGATCCACCTGCCTCTGCCTCCTGAGTGCTGGGATTAAAGGCGTGCGCCGCCACTACCGGCCTGAGAGTTCTGACACACCCCCTCCAACAAAGCCACACCCCCAATCCTCCCAAACAGTTCAACCAACTGGGAATCAGGTGTTCAGATGCCTGAGGCCTATGGGGGACATCTCATTCAAATCGTGCCCACTTTCTCCCCCTTGCAACTAGGTCTTTGCTTGCCTGTCTGTCATCTATTCCCCTCTAAGACCGGAGACATGTGGTAATTAGTGACCCTATGACGAGAGCATGTGCTGAAGCCCTGTCAGGACAGTGGAGAGACGTGTGCCCCTCCCTTACGAGTATCATTATTTTGACTTAAAATATTGGGATATTTAATGGGCATGCAGAATTCAGAGCCTGCAGTTGGCTGCCAAAGGAAAGGAAAACCAAAACCAAAGTCCCCACAAAACCTCCTGCCTTATACCTGTGAAGAGGGTGGACCTAGGAACAAAGAACTCTGCCAATCCCAACAGAGATGGGGATCTCACACAGGACCCCACAAAACTACCAAGACTCCCTTCTCTTTTGAACATGGGAGAATCTTTAAGACAAAGTGTCTACCCCATCTTCCTCAGACCCAGACTTGAACCAAAGACCTGTGAGGCACTGAGGACAACCTGGAACCATTTCCCATGATATGCCTCAGTTAAACTGTCCCTTAGTGCAGCCAAAGTCAGAGAAGGAACCTGAAGCCAGGAACCTGGAGGCAGAAACTGAAGGAAATCCACAGAGGAACACTGCTTACTGGCTTGCTCCCCATGGCTTGTCAACCTGCTTTCATATAGCACCCAGAACCAGCCCAGGGGTGGTACTGCCCACAGTGAGCTGGGCCCTTCCAAATCAATCTTTAATCAAGGAAATGCACCAGAGATATTCCTAGCGGCCAGCCTGACAGAGGCACTGTCTCAATTAAGATTTCCTCTTCCTTACTCTTGAACGCATTGGCACAGGAGATCACTTCCTAAATATAACACTAGCAGCACAGACACTGAGAACAACAATTAATAAATGGGACCTCATGAAACTGAGAAGCTTTTGTAGGGCAAAAGACATGGTCAATAAAAGAAAAAGACAGCCTATAGAATGGGAAAAGATCTTCACTAACCCCACATCTGACAGAGGACTGATCTCCAAAGTATATAAAGAACTCAAGAAACTAGACATCAAAATACTGAACAATCCAATTTAAAAAAAAAATAGGCTAAAGAGCTAAACAGAGAATTCTCAAAAGAAGAATCTCAAATGGCTGAAAGACATTTAAAGAATGCTCAGCATCCTTAGTCATCAGAGAAATGCAAATCAAAATGACTCTGAGATACCACCTTACACCTGTCAGAATGGCTATGATTTAAAAAAACAAACAAACAAACAAAAAACACTAATGACAGTCTATGTTGGAAAGGATGTGGAGCAAAAGGAACATCCCTCCACTGTTGGTGGGAGTGCAAATTTGTACAACCACTGTGGAAATCAGTATGGCAATTTCTCAGAAAATTGGGAATCGATCTACCTCAAGACCCAGCCATACCACTCTTGGGCATATACCCAAGGAATGCTCAACCATACCACAAAGATACATGCTCAACTATGTTCATAGCAGCATTATTTGTAATAGCCAGAACCTGGAAACAACCTAGATGCCCATCAACTGAAAAATGGATTAAGGAAATGTGGTACATGTACACAATGGAGTACTACTACTCAGCAGAGAAAAACAATGACAGCATGAAATTTGCAGGTAAATGGATGGAACTAGAAAAAATCATCCTGCGTGAGGTAACCCAAACCCAGAAGGACAAACATGGTATGTACTCACTCATAAGTGGAGTCTAGATATAAAGCAAAGAACAATCAGACTGCAACCCACAGAACCAGGGAGACTATATAGCAGGGGGGACCCTAGGATGACTGTGACTTATAATAAGTTTTGGTTTGACTCAATCACTGGGCAAGCTTCAGTGAAACATTTCACTATTAGGGTAAGAATTTGTACTGTATCAAGCTGATAATAGAAAAAATAAAATATAAAAAAAGATTTCCTCTTCCCAGATGGCTCTAGTTTGTAACTGACAAAAAGCTAATGTGTACATTCATTCATTTCTGTTCCTTAATTTTTTTTTTTTTGTAATATGAGAAGAAAACTCAGGTGATGTGTGAGGGAACATGAATGCCTGGTAAAAGAAATTGAAAGGCTGCTGCCTTTGTTTTCTCAATTTCTTGCTCTACAGTAGAAGGGAACAAATCCACCACTGATACAGAGGGGACCAAGGTATGTGAAAAACCACTTCCCTGGGCAAAGCTGCGTGTTCAACTACGGTGTTAGCTGCCTTATCTCAATCTATTGTCATCCCCTTTAGTGAACAACTGTCAACTCCTTTTGGCAATTCTCCCCTGAAACTGTCTAAGGATAAGTTTATGTATTAAGAAGATCTTTCCATACATAGATTTTTAGCATGAGCATGGGGCTCTGAGAAGGTGCCAGAATTGGTACATATGGTTAATATCCTTCCTTTTATTAATTTGAGTGTCTAAGTCAAGGCTATGCTATTTTGTCTTTGGATCTGAAATTGTGAGGTCAGAGAAGCCTTTTGTGCCAGCAGCCTGTCTTGTTATAAAGCTACAGTTCTTTTTGTTTGGTTTGTTTGGTTTGGTTTGGTCTTTCGGGATGGGGTACTCCATGTAGCTCTGGCTATCCTGGAACTTACTCTGGCCTCGAACTCAGAGATCCATCTACCTCTCCCTATGAAGTGCTGGGATTAAAAGTGTGAACCATTGCCAGGACAGGCACCAAAACTACACAGAGAAACCCTGTCTCGAAAAAACTTAAAAAAAAAAAAATTGTGAGCCAATACCACCTGGTTTAAGCTACAGTTTTTACACTGACCTGGTGTTTGACGCACCTATGGGCAGAATAGCTGGCTGGAGTAGACACGGATGCGTCATCTGACTTACAGAATATGTACCTGACAGAATATCTTACCCAGATCTTGGTTTAAGAACAAGTCCTGAAACTCACTTGCAGAACAGAGGACAAAAATAAAATGGGTAAAAATTTGAACAAAATTCTGCAAAATGTGGACACAGGAGTAGCCATGAAACATATGGGAATTTGTATATTAGGAAAGTGGCAAATTGAGGCCAGATAAAATAAACTGGTGTTCACCACATGGGCAAAAGAAGACAAGGCTGATCGCACATACTCCTAGGTACCTGGGCAAATTCGGGTTTTCACACATTGTTGCTCAGATGTAAAATGACAAAATTACTTAAGAAATTGTTGTCTAAGTCTTGCAGTGGTGGTGCACACCTTTAATCCCAGCACTCAGGAGGCAAAGGCAGATGGATCTCTGTGAGTTCAAGGCTAGCCTGGTCTACAAAGCAAGTTCCAGGACAGCTTGCAAGGCTATTGCACAGAGAAACCCTGTCTCAAAAAGAAAGAAAGAAAGAAAGAAAGAAAGAAAGAAAGAAAGAAAGAAAGAAAGAAAGAAAGAAAGAAAGAAAGAAAGAAATGAGAAATTGTTGTCTAGTGGTTTGTTGTTTAAATTTTATTTTTATGTGTATGGGTATTTTGCCTGCATATATGTCTGTGTACCATGTGTGTGAGGGGTGCCCAAGTAAGCCAGAAGATATGCATATGTCAGATCCCTTGGAACTGGAGTTGCAGATGGTTGTGAGCCACCATGTTGGTGCTGGGAATTGAACCTGTGTCCTCTGGAAGAGCAGCTAGTGTTCTTAACTGCTGAGCCATCTTTCCAGCCCCCAGTTGTCTATTTTTCAATGAAATTAAGCACTCATTCACTTTACTACATTTTAATTCTAAGTACTTATGTGAGAATAATGAAAATGGATTGTTTGTTGAAGGGGGAATATAGTATTAGTAGCATGTTAATTCATAAAAGAACCAATGATAAAATACCTCCAGTGTCCAGAACTCATACCATTGTCAATGTTGAAAAGGGATAAATTACTGATGCATAACATGAATGAATCTCAGGAAACAGGTTGAGTGAATTAGTTGTTACATGGAAGAGCACTTCATGTGCATGTCATGTCCAAGTATGTATGAGTGCATATGTTTTGAGGTATGCATGCATGTGGAGACCTGAAGACAACCTCCGGTACTGTCTTCAGACATTGTCTCTTTCATTTTCTTTTCTCGTTAGTCTAGCCTAGAAATTGCCAAATAGGCTAGGCTTGCTGGCCAGCAAGCTCTAGCACCCACCTGTCTCCATCTCCCCAGGGCTGGGTTTGCATGCATACATCACCACCCGAGGATGGGAGGATTATGTAGGTTCTGAGGACTGAACTCAGGCCCTCACACTTGCAAGCAAGCACTTTACTGACTGAACTATCTCCCAACCCGAAGAGAATTATTCTATGAAGATGAGAAAGTAGAGAGTATTCCACATGGTACAATGTAGAAAATTATGTTTGCCTCTTTGGGAATGAAAGCACCGGTTTAATAGTTAGTAGTATAGGCACACTTCCTGCAGGTGATGGCATTGGATACCTCGAATGAGGCTGCATTACGTGGATGTATGTATTTGCTAGAACTCAGTGCATGAACACATCCTTTATGTGCTGTTTGCCTAATTTTGCTTCAAAGTAGCTCATAAGCATTGAAATCATGTCATCCTTCTCACACATGGAGAGTTCTGTAGATGCCTGCAGCATGCTTTGAAGTAAATCACAATATAAACCCACAACAGTTGTTCAGGAAAACAGACAGACATGTGGAAACACCTGGAATGAACAGGCGTGATGCGAACGCAGGACAAGATGGCAGCTTGTGTAACACCCTTCACCTCAAAAGTCGTTTAACTCTGAGATATGTTTGAATTTTAAGAATTATTTAAATTTTATTTATGTGTATCTGTGTGTGTATGTGCACATGTATGTGTGGATCCCACAGAGCCAGAAGAGTGTGTCAGACCCATGGAGCTGGAGTTACAGGTGGTTGTGAGGTACCCAACGTGGGTGCTGAGAGCCTAACTCAGGTTCTAAAGGAGAGCAATACATGTTCTTAACTACGGAGCCACCTCTCCAACCCCTTAAATATGTACATTTGGAAATTTATATATATGTATATATGAAATTGGAAAACATCATCCACAAATTGAAGAAGGAGCCAAATCTGCCCTCAATTGTTTTGTTTTTGGAGGCCAGAGAAATGGGTCAGTAGTTAAGAACACTTGTTGCTCTGATAGGAGACCCAAGTGATGATGCATGATCATCTGTAATTTTAGTTCCAGTGACTCTAATGCCCCACTTTGCTCTTCACAGGTACCAGGAACACATGCAGTAGACATATAAACATACAGGCAAAACACTCACACACTAAAATAAAATAAAATAAAGAAACAAATCTTAAAAAAACAACAACAATGACAAACCCACCAGGGTCTCTCTATTTAGTCCTGGCTGTCCTGGAACTCACTTTGTAGAGCAGCCTGGATTCAAACTCACAGAGATTCTCCTGCCTCTGTCTCTCCAGTGCTGAAATTAAAGGCATTTGCCATCCCCCCCCAAAAAATCTCTTTTTTTTAAGTTCCCATATTTTAAGTAAAGAAACTAGCACTGTTACTTTAGAAATATGCCCCCCGCGAATTTTCTCTGAATCCATTGTTTCCTGTGTTCCATCTAGCAAACTTGGAGATCCCAGTAAAACCATGCTCTCTCTCCCAGCCCTCTCTCTCCGGTAGCAGAATTTTTAGTTGTGTGTGTGTGTTCATGTCTGTGCAGGAGCATATGTATCCACTGCCTATGCAAGTGTGTCTGCATGTATATGAAGACCAGAGGTCAATGCTGGATGTTGTTTCTTAAGAGACCTCCACAGCCAGGTGGTGGTGGCGCACGCCTTTAATCCCAGCACTCGGGAGGCAGAGCCAGGCAGATCTCTGTGAATTCGAGGCCAGCCTGGTCTCCAAATCGAGTTCCAGGAAAGGCACAAAGCTACACAGAGAAACCCTGTCTCGAAAAAAAAAAAAAAAAAGAGAGAGAGAGAGAGAGAAAGAGAGAGAGAGAGAGACCTCTACTTTGTTTTTTCAGACAAGGGACCTGGAGCTTAATTAGGCGAGGCAGGCTAGCCAGCATGCTCCAGGATCCTTCTATCTCAGGCTACAGGCTGTGGGATTGCAAACCCACACCACCACGCCCAGCTTTTTATGTGGTGCCAGGGATTGAACTCAGGTCCTTTGGTCCTCAGGCCTGCACAGTTACTGCAGCAGTACGTGAGATTTTTCCCTCCAAACACTAGGCAATAATAATGAAGAAAAACCCTTTCATCATTGTGTGTGTCTGGTTTTGGCTTAAGTCCAAAGAGAAACTGGCTTTGAACAGAAATTCTTTGCAGCGAACATATTTTCAAGTAAAACATTTCACACTTGAAGTTATCTGTAAATCTCTTTTAGATTCCAGCTCTAAGTTACACTTCGTGCTATTAAACATGTTTTACAGAAACTGCAAGCTTGGCCATTTCGGACAAATGGGAGGTTGACGTAGCAAAGACAGTTCCCAGTTATTTTGAAATGGGCCAGGCTTGTCTTTAGGTCATCATTAACCAGGATCTGCCTGCCTGCCTGCCTGCCGGGTAGAATTACACTCCTTTTGATGTGGGAATAGATCCTAATGGGCAGTCTTGGCGAAGAAATCTTAACTAAAATGTACCCTCAGTAACCCTAGACTCTAAGAGTACTAGAGTACAGCTCTACCTACATTTCTTTCTTTCTTCTAGACCGGGTTTTTCTAAGTCACCATGGAACTATGTAGACCAGGATGGCCTCTAGCCCAGAGATCCTCCTCCTACCTCTGCCTTCCAAGTGCTGGGATTAAAAGAGTGTGCCACCACCGCCCAGCCTATGTTTATCTTTCTGTAGTTCCGAAGAAGTCTGGTTAGTACCTTGCTTGTCTTCTTGTCATATTGGGGCCAGTGCTCCTTAGCTAAATTCTACTTTTGTGTAATAGTATTTCCTAAGCACGCTTATTGAAAAATCCTTTATAACATCGGCTTATGACTTCCAGCTTTTCCTCATCACAACCACTTTACCGACGGAGTGATCTATCTCTCTAGATATTTGTTACTCCCCAGGATGCAGGGGGAGCACACTGTCCCTGCCAGGGGTCACTGGCTATGGCGGACATCCCAGCAACTGTGCGGTCGGACCTCACAGTGCCACCTGACTGACAGTCATTATCCTTTGGCCACTAGCTGCCACAGGCCCAGCTTGTCTGCTCTCACCGTTGATGGTAGTCAAGGCAGAAAGGACAGGAGACTCTGAAAAACTCTTAGTGTTATAATTTTTAAAAAATTTTTGTCTTTTGTCTGCATGTAGGTTTGTATTGAGGGTGCTGGAACTGGAGTTACAGCTGTGAGCCCCCATGTAGGTGCTGGGAATCGAACCTAGATCCCGTGGAAGAGAAGTCCAATATTCTTAACCACTGAGCCATCTCTCCAGCCCCGAGATTCTCTCTTAAAAGCTGTTGCACAGGGTAATTTAACTACCCAGTCCAGTAAATAAATGATGACAACAATGGTTTCTTTTGTATGTTTGAGGGTTTTGTTTTGTTTTCTGTTTTTTTAGCAATTCACTTTCACTGTATTTCACACAATTATTGATCTACACCAGATTAAAATCTTGCTAAAAATGTTAATCCCTAGGCATTATTGGCAACCTGTGAATGGGAGAGCTCAGAGCTCTGCCTGATTCTCTGCTGTTCCCCAAGTGGCACTCTAGTCCTGTAACTCTGGTGTCATCTGGTCCCTCCAATGTCCAAGATCTCTAAAATACACAAATTAGCTGTTATACACACAGGCTCACACACAGTTCCCGCCCTTACCCGATTACCACTCAAATGGGCTCTGCTTATGTGACCCTGAGCCATGCTGGAAATAGTCCTTCATTATAAGTGCCTGGGGTGGGCCAGGCCTCCCTAGAGCATCTGGTGGAAACAAGAGAAGAGCCCTGGAAGTAGGTGACTGGGAGGTGGGTGAAGCATCTGAACCACTCTCCTTGTGGGTTTCTGGAGGCCCTGGTGGTCACCTGCCTTCGGGGATGAGGTTCCTGGGTGTCACCCAGTTTCCTTAAGGAAACGGAAGGAAACGGAGGCTTAGGAGCCTGAGAGAGGCATAATCGGCATCTTCCAGTTTTTGTTTTGTTGGGGTATTGGGAACGGAACTCTGGGCTTCCTGCACGTTAGGTAAGCACTCTGTCACTGAGCCACACACCCTGCATTCTGGGTTTCTCTGGCCAGCCCACGCCTGCCACCCTTCCCACATCCGACTCCAGCAGCCTGGATCCATTTTCATGCAGTATTCCCTGCCCTTGTTGTGTGGTGTTCCCAGCCCAGCATAATCACGACCTCCTGCCTCCTGCAACATTCTCCCTCACACCAGTCGGCCCAGTGCTTTGGTCCTCTGGGTGGCCCATACCTTTGGTCTCCATCCAACTTCCCTGGCAAGCAGGCCTGGAGCCTCACACACGTCGGGTTCACTCCCACTAGGCGCCTTTCCCGGTCACCTGCTCTAGTGCTCTTCTACCAGGGTCCAGGGCACCCGCCACGCCCTGACCTCGCCGACATTTCATCCACTGTTGCATCCCACAGCTTCGCTCCTGAGAGAGCCCGGCTCTGAATCCCCGACGTTCAGCTCCCCCTGAACCCTAAGACGTGCCCAACCCAGGGGTTGACAGCGTTGCAATGCCGCTGTGCCCAGTGCATTCGGGATTAGCCTCCCCACCCCAACCCCCACCCCGCGAGCAGCACTGACCAGGGGACCCAAGCAGACAGGTGGGGCTGGCTGCAGACCCCGCCCATTGGCGCAGGCGCAAGGGTGGCGCAACGAGGCCGCCGGTTCCCAAGCCAACGGATCAACAGGTCCAGCTCCGAGGAGGAGTCTGTGAACACTAAGAACCTGCGCCTGCCTCCTCATCATGTGTGCTGCCGAAGTGGACCGCCACGTAGCCCAGAGATACCTGATCAAGCGGAGGCTTGGGAAGGGGGTGAGTTCAGGGACGCCCCGTCATCCGAGGAGCACTGCAGTCACCTGGGGGTCTGCTCAGCTCAGCCCCCCCCCCCCAAAGTCTAGTTCTTCCGACAGCTGGCTCCTGGGCTCGCGTCTTGCTTCCTCCGAGGCTCCTGTACCTCATAAGGAAACTGGGCAGCACTCAGGGACTTCGCCCTGGAAGGCAGGTGACTGCCAGGGCCCCCAGGCTTCAGGAGGAGTGGCATTGGTGCTCCACCCACTCCCCCTACCTTTTTTTGAGTTCTCATAGGTTGTTCTGGGGAAGCCTGGCCCATTTCAGTTTCTGAGGGGAAGGGCTGCTCCCAGCATGGCTCAGTGGCACACAAACCCGGCTCAGAGCAGGAACTGTGTGTGAGTTCGGGTGTATTCGTGATTGTCATTGGGTCTGAGCATATGGGGCTGTATGTGTGAATGTGTGTGTTTCTGTGGGTGTGTTCTGTGTACATTGGAGAGGAATGAGCAAACAGCCATCGCCAAGGCCCTGAAAGCAAAGCTCTGCTTGGCTCTTGGAAACACTACATTTCTATGCATGGAACCAAGGAGGAGATGTCGACTCTGGTGAGGCTTGGTGGTGGTGATGGGTGGGGAGTGGCAGAGAGAGATAGCCAACCCACAAGAGATGCTGGAAGCATGGGCCAGTGCACAGCAGAGATGGAAGGGAAGGAAGTCTTCAAGCCCTGGATACATTCTGAAGGTTAAGTCAGTAGGATTTGCTAAGCAGATGGCATGTGGGGGAGGGGGGTGGTAGAGAAAGAGAGTCAGAATGTGCTGGAGGGGTTAAAGGTCATTCCAGAGACAGCCGGCTTCAGGTCCTGCCCAGTAGTACCAGCTTGTGGCTTCGTGTCCTGGTAGGGCCCTCTCCAGTTCTCCCCGTTTCTCACCCTCTCCAGAAGATGCTACCCTCATTGGCTCCGCCACTCCAGGACTTGCCACACTCTGACCCGTCCCAGGATCCAGAGCTGGCTGGGACAGCCTGGCTGGCTGGTGTGTGTGTATGTGTGCGTGTAGCAGGACACGACACCCCTGTGTTCAGCGAGCTAACCATGTGTTCCCCCAGGCCTATGGCATTGTGTGGAAGGCAGTGGATCGGAGGACTGGTGATGTAGTGGCCATCAAGAAAATCTTTGATGCTTTCAGGGACCAGACAGATGCTCAGGTCAGTGAGCAGTGAGGGAGTATGGGGAGGTATAGGGAGCTGTGGGATGGGCCCGTCACAGCAGCTTTCCTGGCATTTCTGGGTCAGCCTGCTGCGTATTTCTGTTTCTTACAGAGAACCTTCAGGGAAGTCATGCTTCTCCAGGTAAGGGGCCCAGGCCATCCGGCCACATCCCTTCCCTGGGTGCAGGTCCCCACAGATAAGGGAGACGCCGGCCCCACTGACCCAGAGCATAGTCTTGGCTTTGCAGCAGCAACAGTCTGTCTTCCCAGGAGTTTGGGAACCATCCCAACATCATCCGCCTACTTGATGTGATCCCAGCCCAGAATGACAGGGATATTTACCTGGTGTTTGAGTCCATGGGTGAGTGAGGCCTTGGCCGGACCCCAGCCCTACTTAAGTGACCTGGCTCCCTTCTTCTGGTCCTCTGCTGCCTGGCCCATACTGTACCTGTCACTCTCGTCTGTCCCCTGAACCTGAGCACAAAGCTGGTGAGGTCTGACCTTCAAAGATGGGCAGCGACCCCTCTCCCCTTACCCTGCCTGCCTTGGCCTGGTGATGACGCCATTTTGTCCCTTCTGCATGGGATTCTTGCTTTGCCCTCACTTGCTATGTCCTCCTTTCCCCCACTCAGTTTGTAAAACAAGAGCATGACAATAATTCCATAGGCCGTTCTGGCTGTTCTGACAGTGAAGACAGATTCGATGGCCGGGTAGCCAGGCAGAGAGAGCCCAGGATGGGCTGAGGGCTGGTGCAGGCTCAAAGTGGTACAGACCTGCACTCTTCACCCTCCAGACTGACCTGCGTCTCCTTCCCCGGCTCCTGCCCCTTCCCAGACACCGACCTGAATGCAGTCATCCAGAAGGGCAAACTCCTGGAGGACATCCACAAGCGTTGCATCTTTTACCAGCTCCTGAGGGCCACCAAGTTTATCCACTCAGGGCGTGTCATCCACCGGGACCAGAAGGTTGGGTCCACACTGTGCCTACAGGTCCCTTGGCTCCACTGTGCACCCGGCCCACTGGGTCTCAAGCCAGTTCCTCTCTCCAGCCAGCCAACGTTCTTCTGGATGCCGCTTGCCGGGTGAAACTCTGTGACTTTGGCCTGGCACGCTCCCTGAGTGACCTCCCTGAGGGGCCTGAGGGCCAGGCCCTGACAGAGTACGTGGCCACACGCTGGTACCGAGCTCCAGAGGTTCTTCTCTCCTCCCGATGGTAACAGCTGGAGATCCAATCTCTCTCCTCCCTTCAGGTCCCTAGGGTACCCTGTATCCTGGTCCTGCCTGGGCCCACCTGAATACTCACTGTCCTATCCCTGCACTCCCACGCTGCCTCTGCCTCTGCTCCCTGCCCTTTGGCACATACCCCTTCCTGCTCCAGGTATACCCCTGGGGTGGACATGTGGAGCCTGGGCTGCATATTAGGAGAGATGCTTCGGGGGCAGCCACTGTTTCCTGGCACATCTACTTTCCACCAGCTGGAGCTGATCCTGGAGACCATTCCGTTGCCCTCCATGGAGGGTGAGCATGTACACAGTGAGGTCCCAACCTCAGCAGCCTGTCCCCTAGGCATAGGATAATGAAAGTCAGAGGGCACAGCTGTGGCGATGCTGTACCACATCTCCCCAGTACCGTGCACAGGAGAGAGTCACTTGACCCAGGAAAACTGGAAAGGGCCCTGTGGAGGGAGGGCTCAGGAGCAGCTCCTGGGGACTGGTGCAGAGAGACAGAATTGGCCACGGGGACAGTACAAGCCAAACACTGACAGGAAGGGGTGATTGGGCAGAAAGCCAGGGGAACGAGAGTGAAGCGTCCGTGCTTGCTGCTTGCTGAGATCAGCGGTTGTGGAGAGGGGCATGGCAAGGGGGAGACACCTTTGAAGGCCCGGCAGGGTGCCGTTGTCCCCTCAGCAAGTTCCTGCCTTTTGGGTTGGTGTGACCTCTCTGAGCATGCTGAGAGTGTGTGGTTTCCAGGTAAGGCACAGCTATGGGCACTCACCTGGACCGGATGGCTGGCTGGCTCTTAGGGGTTTGAGCCCTTCTAGACCACAGACTCTGTGAGAGGCTATTTATTATCTATGTGGCCAGAAGTGTCGGCTGCCCCCACCCCTTTCCAGCCTGCCTGCTTCATACCTCTTGTCTTCCACCGACTCGCAGAGCTCCAGGGCCTTGGCTCAGACTACAGTGCTTTGATTCTGCAGAACCTTGGGTCCAAGTGAGTGGATCCCTTAGGTGTGCGGGAGGGGTGGCGGGTCGCAGGACCGGGCCTCCATCTTGCAGCTGGCACAGGAGCCAGTTTGTAGCGGTGCAGAGCTGCGCGCTCAGCCCCATACTCTTAAAGCTTAGTTCCGGGGTGGGGGCCGCGGGCGGGGGCGGGAAATCCAGGAGAGAGCGTCCCACTGAGCGGGGATGAGGGAATGGAGAGGTAACCACCTCGGGAAGGGGACTCGAAGAGTGGGATTTACACAAGCAGAGGTCAGGCCACAGACAGAAGGTGCCACGGGTGGGGCCCTAGAGAGGAGACGACAGGCGGCTGCCCGCAGGCCACGGCAGACGCTGGACGCCCTCCTGCCGCCAGACACCCCCCCAGAAGCCCTGGACCTCCTCAAGCGACTCTTGGCATTTGCTCCGGACAAGAGGCTTAGTGCTGAGCAGGCACTGCAACACCCCTACGTGCAGAGGTGAGACTCGGAGTGAAGAGCAGGGGTGGGAGCCCGAGGGGCTTGCTCTCCTGCAACTTGTGTCCCGCCACTCCTGCATCCGTCTTCCTGGCCCCGCAGATTCCATTGCCCCGACCGCGAGTGGACACGGGGATCCGACGTGCGGCTCCCGGTGCACGAAAGAGACCAGCTCTCTGCCCCAGAGTATCGCAACCGCCTGTACCAGGTGCTGGGACTCCCGTCGTCCGCTGTCCACGGGCACCCTCGAAGCCTCTGATCGCAGCGACCTCAGTGCCGTCCGGGCCGGCCCCCTCTGAGCGCCCCTCCAATCCCGCAGATGATCCTGGAGCGGAGGGGGAACAGCCGCAGCCCTCGAGAGGAAGGCCTCGGGGGTGCGGCCTCGCGGGCCGAGCTCAGGGTGTCCACCGCCCGGGCTCCATCGCTCAAGCCCGGAGTCCTCCCCCAGGTCCCCGCGGAGGCGCCTGCACGGAAACGCGGACCCAGACCTCAGAGTAGCCCTGGTGACAACCCTGAGCACGTGGGTGAGCTTTGCCTGTCTCCCACGCACCCCTGGCCCCCTTCTCCGTAGGGCGACCAACGTGCGCAGCGGGGGGACCTAACCCCGGGGGGGTTTGCTCTTATGACCCCACAGAAGTTCCCAGGCAGAGTTCAGACCCCCTGTTCCAACTTCCGCCGCCAAGCAGGGGGGAAAGGCCACCAGGGGCCACAGCGGAGCCACCCTCGGCACCCTCTGGGGTAAGTCGAGGTTGGGTGGGCACGGATGAGCCTCTTGCAGTACCTTTCCGTGACCCCCCGCGGCGCACCCCTTCCAGGTGAAGACAAACCTTAGGGTGGTGGCGCCCTCCCTGACTTCACAGGCCGCGGCTCAGGCGGCCAATCAGGCTCTGATCCGCAGTGACCCGGCCCGGGGCGGTGGGCCGAGGGCGGCCGGCGCGCGACGGGTGAGCCCGGCCCTTCCCAGCTCCCTCCAGTGCGGTTCGTACCCCCTAGAGCCCTGCTCCACTCCTCTCCCTCCTGAACAAGACCCTCGCCTGCGTGCAGGTCCCTTCCCGCCTGCCCCGGGAGGCCCCGGAACCCCGACCCGGCCGAAGGATGTTTGGCACCTCGGCCTCGCAGGGGGCCCAGGGCGCAGCCAGAGCTGCGCTTGGCGGCTACTCCCAGGCCTATGGGACCGTGTGCCGCTCGGCGCTGGGCCGCCTGCCCCTGCTCCCCGGACCGCGTGCGTGAGCCGCCCACCCGCCTCCTCGCGGCAACCTGGCGCTGTTCCCCAGCCCCCAGCGCATCTCCCTCCTCTGTCCATATGCATTCGAGTTCCGGGAGGGTTCTCTGAGCCTCTCTCCCCTAAGGGGGAGTAGATGGCGGTTTCCGCCCCACCCCCAACAAGTTCTTCCAATAAAGTCATATTTTTGCCAGTCCAGCCAAGCCATCTTTTCACCCACTACCATCCGAGGGCTCCCTTCCTAGGTCCCAAACCTTTCCTGAAGCCCACTCTTCCTGAATGCTCCGAATCCTGTGCTCAGCACAAAGTTGAATGGCCATGTCTGCTCTCTCAGAGGCCTCTGCCCACTCAGCTAGTCCTCTGGGACAAGGAGTGTGGACCCATTCCCCACCCGTGCGCAGGTTACCAATGACTGCTTAAGACCGGAGCCACAAAGCAAAGGGGAGAGAGAAATGTGCAGCGCTTCTCTGGGCCCGAGGCTCTTGCTACCCTTTGACAGTGACTGCTACCTACGATCTAACCACACAGTGACACTCCTGGTTTGTCTCCAGGTCTTGATAAAAGGACAGGAAGACACCCTGAAGATCTTGTGGGGGCACTACTGTGCAAAGAACGTGGTGTGAGTTCAGACCAGACTTGTGTAGGCACTCAACTATTTCACACCACCTGGCTAAGGGAGCTGTCTAAACCTGCTGGCCGCAGTAAGGCAGATGACAGCAGGGACTAGGCACGGGTAGGGGAAGCTGGGCAGAGGTGGAGCCTGCCTAGCAGTGATCCTGGGTGAAATGAGACAGAGTCAGGAAGCAAATAACCGGGTATGGGCAAGGGTGGGTATGATTCCAACATGGCGGAGAGCCAGTCACAACTAGAGCCAAAAGGTTGTCTCCTGAGGTGGCTGACTGCCAATGCGGTCAGTGCGCAGTTTCAAGAGTCTAAGGCACAGCTCCAAGTTGCTGAGCAACAGAACAAAGGAGTCTGTGAGAGCGAACACCAGAAACCAGTGTGCCTGCAAGACCAAGAACTGGCTGTCGGGGCAGAAGGGTTCAGGGGGGACAGGAGCTGCAAGCTAAAGGCTGAGAAGTGTCCTCTGGGCTTCAAGACTGGAGACCCAGATGAGTGCCTCCATGAATGGCCCAAAGAACCAGGGGTTTGCAGGGCCATGGGATGTGCAGGGGTGGAGGAATTAGAGTTCCCCACTGGGACTAAGGGTCTTCCAAAAAGGGAACCAGGAGGGTCACAGGATTAAAAACTGGGCAGTTGCACCTATTGGGGGACATGCTGGCTTTTTTTTTTTTTTTTTTTTTTTTTTTTTTTTAACATAGGATCTCACTGTGTAGCCCTGGCTGGCCTGGAACTTGCTGTTCTGGGATGCCCCAGAACCTTGAGACCAGCTTACCTCTGCCTCCCCAGCATTGGGCTGTGTTGGAGTTCGTGTGTTGTGTTTACTGTTAATATGAGAACACAAGACGCTGCTTCAGGGAACGTCCGTCTCAGAAAGGTGTGCAGGGTGCAGCCAGGGGTCTCAGAGGGCCCCAGAAAGGACTAGCAGCCTCCACTTTTCCACTGCAGAGCTCAACAGGTCTGAGCATGATCAGTGACGCACGGGACACCAGACCGTGCACCCTAAGACAGGCTAAGCAGCGAGCATGTCAAGACTAGGAAACACTCCAGCTCATCCAGTTCCCAGGGGACATGTGCACCTGGCCAGGAGCCTGGGGGGTTTTGACAGTGAAGTGTTACAGCGGGATCCGGTCACTGCCCAAGCCCCAGTGTCCTCCCTTCTCCAGCTGCTGGAGTCAGAAGGAACTACTTAGTGGCTTTGTTTTCACGTCTTTGCCCTCTTGGGATTTCCCACCATGAGTGCACACGCACGTGCACACTCACACACGCAGGTATAAACTATTTGCAAAGAATAGCAGACAGCAGAAACATATTTCTCAATGCCTAACTGTGTGTGTGTGTGTGGAGGGGGGGGGGGCAGGGGCTCTCTGCATTCAGTGTTATTCCAAATCAAAATCCTTGGAGGTAAGAAAAGGTAAAAGTAACCCGGGACCTTGGACAGATTCTTTTTGTTGGTGACCCCTGAGGAAGGAGCAAGACTAGGGTGGAGTTGGGGGTGGGGGCAGGGTCGGCTGGCCCTTAGTGGTGGCTGGGGCTCAGGCTGTACTACACCCCATCTTCCGCCTTTAGCTGAGGCCCAGACACTACGTAGAGCCTCTTCGCAGACTTTGGCTTAGGAACTTTTGAGGCTGGGGTGGCAGAAAGTCTGTCCAGACTGCTTTATTGTACTGCAAAGTCCAGTGCTCCCCACTCCGGCTCCTCTTCAAGTGCTACCCGGAGACTTGCTGGAGAAGGCAGACGCGACTTAAGGCAGCCCCCGTAGGTGCTTGGCAACTGCTTCCCGGTGGCCTGCCCTGTCTAGCATCCCTGCCCTCCCCACAGCAAGAGGACAGATGCCAAGCAAGCGTGAGGAGGCAAGAGTGGAGGCAGGGAAGGCAAACTCCAGAGAGAGAGATGGAGGCGAGGGGATGGAGGGAGGCTGTCTCCAGAGGAAGGCAGTGGACCCAGGAGCCTGTGAGGGAAATGCGCACCCTGAGAAAAAGCCCTGAGATAAAAGGCTCTAAGAGGCAACCGAGGCATACAGTGAGGAGTCCTTGAAAATTTGGCGAATAAGGCAGAGATGTGGATCCCTGAGGTGAATTAAGCCCCAAAGTGGACCTGAGCCCAGGAGATGGTGGAGGCTGAGGTGAGGGAGGTGATGAGAAAATGCACTGGGGCCGAGGGGCTGAGCTCCTAGCCAGCAGAAGCCGAGAGAGAGAGAGAGAGAGAGAGAGAGAGAGAGAGAGAGAGAGAGAGAGGGAGGAGGCATGCAGCGCGGCTGTCAGGTGGATTCAAGTCGAGCTCAGTTCGGATGGTTGTCAGCCAGGTCCCAAACGGCCTTGACACCAGCCTGGCAGCCACCACTCCATCAGTACCAGATGGGTCCTGTGAGTGCTGTATGGCAGTGATGCAGAGTCCTGGCCTCCAAGACCAGAAGACTCATTTTTTGCTTTTGAATGTCCCCAGAATCTTGGGAACAAATTTGCCCATTTTACTGTCCCTGGTGTCCTCATCTGCCTGGTTGTCTCCTGTTCCAGTACTGCCGGCTTCCTCCTTTTTGCAGAAGACCTCGAAGCGACTGTAGACACGCTTCTCTTTGCGCATGCTCTCCATGCGGCGAAGGAGCCGGTCCCGCTCCTCTGCGCTGGCGGGCAGGGTGCGGCTGAGCCGGCCTTGCGTCCCTAGGCTGTCTGAGCGGAAGATGGCCGAACACTTGTCCTTGTCAGACATGTCTGGAGCCAAGTCTCCTGCAGTTGTCGGGCGACCTAGCTCAGGGTTGCTGTGAGATGGGCCTGGAGCAGGGACCCCGCGGTGCTTCTGGCCATGGGCACTGATTTGCTCCAGAATGGCCTTTGTGTCATCTCGCAGGTTGCTGCTGTATAAGGCATTGGCGGTAGCTGAAGTCAGGCGTGCCTTGGAGCTTCTCTCGTCTGCAATAGCCTCTGCGCTGTCACCCCGACCCAGCGAGGGCCGCCGGGGGCTCTCGGGCTGCCCATTTTCCTGTGGAGCTGGCAAGCTGCCCTCATCCTCCCCACGCCTCTCATTCTTGGGGCTCAGCAACTGCCTGAGGCGGAGAGAGCCCTTTCGCAGGACTTCCATGGGGCCGCCAGCCACCTCATCCGTAGACCCAGTCTTCGAAGACTCCCCAGCGAAGGTGAGACTGCCTCTACGCTCAGGGACAGGGGGCACTGGGCTGCCCCTGCGCTCAGGCACCGGGGGTACCGGGCTGCCCCTGCGCTCAGGCAGGGGCACTGGGCTGCCCCTGCGGTCTGGGTAGGCCGAAGTGGGACTCCCCTTCTGCTCAATCAATCCTGTGGTTGGGCTGCCCCTCCGATTGGGAAATCCAGACGTAGGGCTCCCCTTGCGCTCAGGGTAAGCTGAGGTGGGGCTCCCTTTTGGCTCAGAATAAGGCAACTGGTGAGTTCCTTGCCCTTCGAGTGGAGGACTATCTCGCCCTTGTGGAGACAAGGAGCGACCCTGGGTGGAGAGGAAGCGTGAAGGCAGGCGGTCTGTGCTGCCCAGTGTGTCGAGCAGCTGCGCGGCGGTCAGCGAAGCTGCTCCTGGGTGTCGCTCTGCCTCCTGATGCAACTGCTGTGCAAAGGAGTCCCGCAGGTCAAGCAAGCAACTCTCAAGGCTGCGGCGCTCAGTTCCCGCTCCTCCTCCAGGCCCTACCACCTCCTCCCGCCAGGACTGGGCCACTACAGCCTTGCTGTGGCTGGAGGCAGTGATGGGACCCCCTGCGCCCCCAGGGTCCCGGGCAGGGCCCTTGTATTTCTCCAGTAGCTCCGCCACTTTTGCCGAGGCGCTGGAACGAACAGCCTCTCCACCGGGACCCACAGTTTCACTGACGGTCTGCTCTTTGTGCAGCAGCTGTACTTTCTCTGTGGTGGCTGCTGTGGTCCCACCAGCACCCTCGGCCTGTGAGGCAAAGATGAGTGATGAGCGCAACCTGGAGCTGCGCTGGATGAGCGGGTTCAAGCGCGAGCGGAAGGAGTCCTGCTTAGCCAGGCTTGTCTCTTCTGAGCCCTCTCTCTCTGAGCTGTCGCCACCACCGCTTCCTGAGCCTGGCTTTGGTCCCTTGGCTGGGAAGGGTACAGGAGTGCGGAAGGTGGAGGGGAGCAGGTCCCGGCCGCCAGGAGCCAGCACTTCATCATCACAGGCCTCAGCTTCCATCGGCAGACCCTCCTCCCCACCATCCCCATGGCAGCCGCTCAGATAAGAAGCGAGGCGCCAATGACGTAGCCCGGCCCGTCCCTCGGGTCCACCCCTGCGCTCAGGCTCCATCTCTGGAGCGGCGTCCAGGCCTTGCCTCATGGATGCTTGGCACGGAAAACGCTGGCCCAGGTTGGGGCGCAAGGCCCCATTAGGCTCCATACCACGTGGGCCGGTTCCAAAGGCAGGATCCGAGCCGTGGCGTACTTCTCGAGATGCGCTGGATGGCACGTACTCCAGCCGCTGGTGTACATCAGCACCGAGTTCTGGAAAGCGGGGCCCAGCACCTAGTGCAAAGTCATCAGGGTCCGCAAAGCCAGGTCGGCCTGCACGAAGCTTCTCGAAGAGGCCCTGCGGGCGCGCGGGTGCAAACTGTGGGTCCCACTGGTAATGCTGCTGCTGGTAGAGCTGGTCACGCTGGAAGTGGCTGGTCTGGAATCGGAAGTCATCACCATGGCTGAGGAATGTCTGTCGCGACACCTGCCGTGCAGCAGCGAAGTTCTCCACGGCTCCACCACCTCCGTCGGCCGCGGTGTAGCTGTGCCGCTTGAAGGCGTCCATCTCCAGGTGCCGCGCCTGGAAGAAAGCCCCGGGGGCCTGCGAGCTCTCCAAGAGGTCCAGCCTCAGCCGGACGCGCCAGTGACCGGAGCCCTGAGTGGGGCTCCAATGCACCTCCAGGCATACGCTGCAGCTCCTCACGGCGGAAGGCTGACAGGAAGTGGCGGTCAGGGTCTAGGAAAGAGGGGAAGCCCAGGCCTTCCTCCCGGGGCGGTGGGAATAGGAGGTGCGCCCGCTTAGGGAAAGTAAAAGGGGTTGGTGCTCCAACCCCGGGGACGCCCACTAGGGGCCCAGCCCCAGAGTACGGAGCAAGAGCATAGGCATCCATGCGGGCTAGCATCCCAGCCGAGGGCACCAGTGGCTCTGATTGTGCGAAGAGGATGCGGAACTCCTCGTCGAAGCTGGAGACCAGCTCTCCCTGGAACACGTGAGCCAGGCTGCGGTGGATTTTCTCAAAGGACCACATGAAGCTGTGGGCAGGAGGGAGGGAGTCAGGGAGAGGAAGTAGCGCCACAAAGGCATCAGTTGGATAATTAGGGAATTGGGGTCTGTAAGGAACTGGGTTGGTGGGCTGTGGCAAGGAGGCCTTTACGGGAAGGAAGTGGGACCACGGGGAAGGTCTGGGGGGGGGGGGGGAGGGGCTGAGGGAAACCCACGGGGCGTACCTATAACTTCCGCTCATCACTACAGCACAGTCCACCAGCAAGAACTTCTCCTTCAGATGGCCCTTGAAAGACTTGCCCGTGCGGCAGTAATAGGTAGGCCCTGCCACTGTGCGCACACGCAGGAACTGGAAGAGAGGGGAGTCAGGTCTTCACCAAAGGTATTTTCCCCTCCACTCCCCTGGCTTGCTCACTCACATCCACGTGGTGCAGGTTGACCCGACACTTGTCGGCCATGTCTAGGAAGTGCTGGGCGTTCATTTCATCCAGCAGAATGTAGACTGGGACTCGCCTGGCAGCAGCCTCCAGCACTTCACTGAGCAGATCCACGTCAGTGAACATGTCCATCACCACGGCTACCACCTGTCAGGTGGGTGCACATCAGGTCAGCGGGATGGAAGGGTCCTGCCATTCTCCCCATCTCCAGCTACACTTCCACCCACACGCACGGTAAAATGACCATTATTAGCCTACCCCAGGAGAGGGTGGCCATGAACGGGAGGGTGGTAGATGGGACCCAACAGAGGGAGTTCACCAAGGAGCCTGGAGCAGGGGCAGAGCCTGTGCTTTTAGGGTGCTTCATTCAGAGGGGGAGTAGCTGCAACTCTGGCCCTGTGTGCTCAGATCCCAAGTTGTTGGGGCAGGCATCAGAACCTCAGGCTTGATGGGGGATGAGGGGTTATCACAACCTGGAGCAGGGACGGAGGCTAGGTCTGCTACCTTACCTAATCTTCCTGGATTTTGTGGGAGTGTTTTTGTTTTTTAATACAGGCTGGACTGTTACTATGTAGTCCAGGCTAGCCTCAACCTCCCTGAATGTTAGATTACTGGCACCAGCCAGTCTTCCTGGCCTAACAGCCACTTCTTTCTTTTCTTTTTGCTGTTTGCCAGCTGCTTTGGGAGTGGGTTGCTCTCAGCTGGGCAAGCAAATGTGTCGAGGCCACTCACCAATTCCCAGGTGACAATGGACAAACCCTACAGGGTGACTCTCCTGCTGAGGTCTGGCTGACCGGCCCAGGCATTGCCAGCCCTGGAATGCTTTTATTCTTCCCACACCCTCCTAACCATGCTTCAAGACCCAGCTCCGGCCGCCCTTCACCATCCATCAAGCCCATAATAATGCACCTGCTGGGCAGAGCGGATCATCCTCCGAGCCTCATCTTTGATGCTGGGGCTGTCGGGTGGCGGTGGCTGTACCAGTGTGGTGACCTCTGTGCCTTGGAAGCCAAAGGTCAGGGGCCAGCCCAGGTCCAGCTCAGGCACAGCCTGGTCTGAGTTCACTGGCCAGTAGGTGCCTGAGGAACCATCCATGTCCACGTCAGGAGGGCTGCCTTCAGGGGGTTCCCGGGCCACATATTGTGGGGGCTGCAGGTGGCGGCTCACGTGTTCCAGCTCCTCAGGGCACAGGAAGTCAGGTGCCCCCTCAGATGCTAAGAAGCGGTTGTAGGCTTCTGGCCCACCCTCAGTCAGTGCATCTACTGCCAGGCGGTAGTATTCTTTGTAGTGGGGTGGCAGGTACCCAGGTGCCAATGGGTTGTCCCCCTGTGAGCTGCTCTGGGAGCGACGGGCCATGTTGGGGCCAGGGGCCTGGAGGGGCAGGAAGATGCATTAACTAGGGCAGCAGGACCCACTTACCTTACCCTCACAAGTGGACGGAGCTGGGGTTTAGCTTATTCCTGGGAGATCTTCCAGGGCCCAACCAAGATGGGCTCAGAAACAGCCCCTGGGGCAGCCATGGGCCACTGGTACTACTCAGTCCTAAATCCCCTTCCTGGGGCTGAGAGCTCGTTCTCATCAGGGTCTCAGGGGCTGCCAGTGTTTGCCCATTCCAGACAGGGAAGAGGCCCCGCCTACTCTTCCGTCAGGGTAGGTAGATTCATGGCCCATTTCCTCTGTGGATCCCCTTTCCTACTATAACTTGTTGGTTAAGGCACAAATGCAGCCCAGTAATGAGATTATCTCTCCCTTCCCTTTTTTTTTTTTTTTCCTTAAGAGATGAGTCTCGTTGGCCCCTTGGCACCGTCTCCACTGCCTGAAGATCCACAGCAGTGCTCTGGCCTGTTACCTTCACTGTACACAGCTGGGAGGGGTGGCAAGGCACTGTACCTGGCCCAAGGTGAGCACAGTGGAGCAGAGACTGACTCATCCAGGGCTGAGGGCCTTAAACCCCACCCACACAGCTTCCCTTAGTCCACACTCGTCCATTCCCACAGCCCCTTCCCTCATCCCCCTGCCCCCACTCCTCAGTTTTCAACCTCTCTAAAGAAAAACTTCACCCTTTGCTGCTGACCCATCTCAGCTAAAACCTCTCTGGGCCACAGGTCGTGGGGCCCGGCCCCTCCCTTGTAGGGTCTGTACACCCTCCCAGACCCACCCACCCTGATGGCACCGGGGACATTCCCAAGACACAAGACCCCGGATCACCACCCATCTCCTCGGCGCACTAAGAATGCACGTGGAGCCTTTGCTACACTACACGTCTTGCCCTGAGTTCCGTTGGTGCCCCATTACCACGGGTGCGCTCCAGAACCAATGCTCTTGTTCTTCAGTGGCTGGGGCGGGGAGGGGTAGCAGAAACTTAGGCTTGAGGAAGGCATTAGCAATAACAACCAAACACCCAGAAACCTGAACCTCTGGCCCTGGAAGTTGCCTTACGGCAGGCTCACCCCATTCCCCACTGCTCCTCAGGTTTGGAATGGCTTGGGACTCTTGCTCTGCCGAGCACACAGGTTCCCGGACTGGGAAAAGCAGTTGCCCAGGAAGAGGAGTGGGTCAGTGATATGGACAGCACGGGGCGCTAGCTGTTATTAAGGGACACTTGTCTGATGATACTGGGGGTCAGGACTCTGCTGTGTGTGGGTGACCCAGGAAGCTGGAGCGTCCGCCATCCCTAGGGGCATGGTGCAACACATGAACAAGTCCCAATGTGATAGAGCTTGGAGGTGGGGCACTCCTATGTCTATCTACCTGCCCTGAGAAGAGTGCTCTAAATTCCCTTTGGGGCACGGCCCTGACTGTAGGCCGTTGGTTTTCCTTCCTGTCTGCAGTGTGAGGTGTGGCACACTGTTCTGGGGAGATCAAGGCAGACCACCCGCTGGCATGTCTGCTTGGGCAGGCCCCATACTGCACTCAGCCTTCCTAGGCAGCATGCTCACACTCCCTGGTATGCGCTCACTGACGGGGGAAGGCACTTCCTGATACAAGGAAGACTGAGAACTGACACTGTCCAGCCTGTGGACTTCTGGTGAGGAACCATCCAAGATACTATGGGTTGGGAAGAAGCCCTAGTCTTGAGTGGCCACGGTGGGACCTAGTCTCACACCCTCGACCTCAAACGCCCTTATGTTCTCTCATTGACACACACACCCACACCCGCCCTTGACTATGGCCTGGGCAGTGACCCCACTCCTATCAGCAATGGACTCCAACACTGCTCACAGACATCTGCTCTTCAAGTGGGCCGCTGCTTACGGAGGGAGCCTCTCCCACCCAAACCAGTGACTCAGCAGCAATCTTCTGTCGCTGACCTCCGACCTAAAGCCACTCTCCAGGCCCTTCACCATGAACAGCACAAAAAAATGACAGTACCTCCCCTCCTACCTGACAGGAGGTAGTGTTCCCGCATCTGGAAGGGGGGATCTCCTGGGGAGTACCTTGGGCTACTACACAAAGGCGGTGACTGTGGCCAAGCAAATATGGGTGGGTGGTAGGGGACATGAAGCTGCGAGGTGGGAATTGGTGGGATGGGGCTCAAAGACCGGAAGTCGATGAGTTACAGCTTGCGGGTTAGGTACTACAAAGCCCAAGGGTGTTACTGTACCCTACAAGTTAGCCGCTACCCAGGCCAGGTGTCTTTATCTGCCTATCCAGTCCAGGAATGTGGGATCCGGAGTTAGGAGAGTCCAGTTGTCCCTGCCCTCCACACAAGGACCCAGCCCTGGACACCCCGGTTCATGGCGGCTTGGGGAGAGGTTCCGGGAAAGGTACAGGTCATGCCCAGCCAACATCTAGGCCTCGAGAACCGGAGTGTGTCGTACCCTTTCTTCTGCCTCCTCCTTGCCAGCACGCCCCTCGGAAACCCCTCACCCAGTACCCCGGAGAGCAGTCACCCCGTCCCCGACTCAGCCCCACGCACGCGCTCACAGTACCGCCCGGCCGGGGTCCCGAGACCAGACCCAGGTATCGTCGTGCGGAGGCCCCGGCCTCCCGTCCTGCGCGCTGCGCCGTGCCCGGCCCGCGCCGGGGAAGGGACCCTACCTGGCCAGGTGAGCGGGGTCTCGGCACAGGGGCAGCAGGAGCCCACCGCCGCCCAGCGGCCTCGCGGTCTGGTCGGTCCGGCAGCCACTCCCCGCCGCGGCCCGCCCGCCCGTTCGGCCTGATTCACGCGCCCGCCCCCGCCCCGCCCGCCCGCGCTCTGCCTCCTGCCTGCCCGGGCAGCACCTGGGCGGGGCGGCCCCACCCCGACGCGCCCGCATTCCTGCGCCCTCCGCGGCCGGGACCCCGGCTGCGACCCCCGGGGGCCCCAGTCTGGCCCCGCTGGCGCCCCCCCCCCCGAGCCCACACCCCTCAACCCCAACCCCAACCCCCGAGCGCTCCGGTGATGCCCCAGAACTGCGCCCCGGACTCTGGCCAGCTCCACTGAGTACAGGCAAAGCTGCTTCTCTCGGGACCCCGAAACCCCTTGCACCCATTTACGAGCCGATAGCTCGAAGCCCCTGCGGCCGACCCCTGACCCTCGCCCCGGAAGTTGGGGTGACTCGGAAGTTCCGGCTTAGTCGCTAGGAAACTGGCCGGCCCGACGTGAGGGGCGGAGCTTCTGGGCTCTGTGCGTTGCGGGAGGCAGGTGAGGCAGGTGAGGCTGCAGACGCTGGATCCAGCACCCCGCTCACTCAGTGACCGCCTTACAGCACACAGACACACCTCTGGTTTCCCCACTAGACTCCCTGCAGGCTATCCTCTCACACGAGACCGTCGGCATAGGAACTCCACGGGCTTCCCCACCCATATGCCCAACCACATAGGGGATCCTGCGCGCGCACACACCCCTGTACCCATGGGACCCCTCAGGCACAAAGGGACCTCGGATAGCCCACCAGCAGGAGCCCCTCCGCCACACAGAATCCCGCACACCAAGCTCCGCCCCTCGTCTCATAAGAGGATCACGTCCTGAACCAACAGCGGTCCTGGCACCCACTGATCGCTTCTTCACGCACACCACCTGCAGGCACAGGGGTCCCATGATCACACATGTACATTAAAGCGTCTCTGCACTCTGGATGCCGCAAGTGCTGGGCCCTCTATAGTCAGGGAACCCCATGTACATATCAACCCCCACACATCACCCATACACCTAAGCGCTTAGTTCCTCCTGGGTCCCTAGTCTGCCCAGTTCTCCCTCCAGCCCACTTCCCTACTTAGGCCCTGCCCTGAACTCAGACGTGTGTCCAAGCCAGCTCCCCATCCACCAGTTTCTCAGTGTCTGCCACCCGCCTGAACATTCTCTGTGAGACACTTTCCAGTCACTTTCTGGTCCTATTTCCAGGATAACATTTCATTAACTCCATTTCCAAATGTTCCCGTGGCACCAGCAGGGTAGGAACGTAGGTGTATGGAGTTGGAGATTGCACTACCTGGGCTTCCTATTCACTGGGCCCTGTGAGGGGTTCTAGGATACTGGAAGACCCTAACTCAGGCCGAAGTGGAAAGAAGACTCTTCCTAGGGGAATGAATGGGGGCCAGCCTTGGATACTAGGGGCAAGGGCATTGCTTCCACAACCAGACAAGGAGAGGGGGTTCGAGGGTGGGGAGGGGTTGGGTTCAGCAGACCTGGGTTGAGGGCAGTTGAAGGCATGCCTGCACAGCCCAGGCTGATCAGCTGGCAGTCCAGTGATTTAGAAACTGGTGCCAGAATGCGGATCTGCGGATTCCAGCAGGGTGGGCTGAGCCAGGATTGTATTGGACAGACACACAGCATAAAGGGAGACATTCTTGCCAGGCATCCTTGCTCAAGCCCACTGGACACATACTCAGATAATTGGGGGCAGGCAGGTGGACCAAGAGGTTGACTGGGGAGTGTGCTGGAGGTCTGTGATCCTGCTGCATGCTCATCCAGGGCCAGGGAAGTATGTCCACTCACTGCCTTGTCCTCTGCCCTTCTAAACATACCCTTCCTGGACTTTCCTTCCCGCCCCCCCAGGAGCATGAGCAGTAAGAAGGGGGTAACCAAAGCTGCAGCAGGGAAGGGACAGGCGCCCCCCCCCTGGGCCCAAGCTTCGAGCTCCTGCTGGTGAGTGCACCCTCTGACCTCCAGCGCACTGCCCCAACGCTGACCTTGAGACCACTAGATACATAGGGCTTCTCAGAGAAACCCTTCTCTCCCAGGAGTCTTCAAGGGATCGTTCAGCTGGGCTTGGGCACAATAGATTTGACAGCTTAAAGCCCAGACATCCACCGTAACCTGGACCTCTAGAGCTTGGGTGGGGAGTGGGCACAGGGCTCACAATGTTAGAGCCCCTGTAGGTAGGATAGGGGTCAAGAGGAGACTGGAGGGGCAGATAGCTTAAAAACATTATTGAAGCTGGGCGGTGGTGGCACATGCCTTTAATCCCAGCACTTGGGAGGCAGAGGCAGGGAGATCTCTGAGTTCGAGGCCAGCCTGGTCTACAGAGTGAGTTCCAGGACAGCCAGGGCTACACAGGGAAACTCTCTTGAAAACAACAACAACAGCAACAAAACCAATATTAAAAAAGAGCAGGGCTTGAATCTAAGCTGGGAATCTTCATGACACGTGGTTGTCCACTCCTCATTCCACAATCATCCCGCCTCACCCTTTCCCCTTCAGACCACCTCACCATAGCACTGAAAGGTTACAACTAGACTGGGCTGGCTTCTGCAGAGCATCAGGACATGGACACCTCACCCCCATCCCACTCCAGCGCGCTCCCTGTGCCTACCCTCCTTCAGCCTTTATCACCCCTTCGCTCTGAGTGCCATCCATTCTGCCACAGCTGTGAACATCTTCCAGGCTGTCTCTTGGGCTCTGCACCCAGACTTGCCTGGAGTTTGTGCCAGCTGCAAGAGTGCCCACCCAGACCTCGATGCAGTCCGGCATCTTAGACCTGGAGCTGGCGGGCGGTGGTGACTCCACGCCACGCCGGGGGTGAAATCCTAGTTGCCCAAAATAGCCCCAGCTGCGTCTGAGGCCAGTCTTCCTCCTGGAATGAGGATAATGGGCACCAGCACTGCGTGCTGCCTCTGTGATCTCAAGCCCTGGGCGCCAAGCTGCAGTAAACAGGGGGCAGGGCCGCTGGACCGGACGAGAAGCTGTCCAGGATACTTGGGGTGGGGACTGTTCCTCATTTCTGCTGTTGTCTGTCAACTGTGCACCCAGCCCTCACCCCACACCTTACTGTGCCTGCCTCCCTGGACAGCTCCTTTAGCTGCTGATCCTGGTCCCCTGACACCTCCATCCCCAAACAAATTCCCTCCTCCATGGCCTCTGCCTGCCAAGCATTGTGTGGTCTGGGCAGGCTTGCTGTCCTTTGTCCCGGCAAGATTCTGTTGAGTGGGTTCTAGCCCCTCCGGGCATACGGGCCCACAGAGGTTCCCAGCCCCGACACATCTGTAAGATGCTTGAGTGTCCGCTGTACCTTCAGACTGCCCAAGCCCCTGCCCAGAGCCCTCTAGGCCTTACCTGGCCTTGAGTCTGCAGTGCCTCGAGGCCCTCACTCCGGAGCTGCTCCAGGGCCACAGCCAGCTGCAGCCCCTCCATGTGCACCCAGGCCTGCTCCTCCTGCAGCTGCTGCAGCCACAGCTGCTCCTCCTGCAGCTGCTGCAGCCACAGCTGCTCCTCCTGCCACAGCTGCATCTGCAGCTGGACCTGCCGCCTCCGGTCCTCCAGCAGCAGCTGCTCCTGGGCTAGGCACAGCTGGACTTCGTGGAGTCTCAGCAGTTCAGGGCCCAGGGCTGGCATGGGGCCCCCGGCTCCACAGCCCTCCATGTGCTCAGGGGCCAGCACCAGCTTGGATTCCACAGCAGTGGCCTGAACTGGCCTCCAGGTTGCCTGTGGCTGCTCTGGCCTGGTGGCCCTGGAGTGTCCCCGAGGAGCCAGCTGAGTGCTGGTCACGTGCCCTGTCAGGGCCACCCCCACCTGGTCCTGAGGGCCCCCTGTGTCGGGGGGCGGGGGCTCAGCCTCGGGGCGCTGCTGCCCAGCTGCCCGCTGGGCCCTGCCCACCCTCTTGCCTCGGGGCTTTCGAGCTCGGCCTCGTTTCCCAGACATGGCCCTGGATCCAGAACTTCTTTGACCAGATGTCTGCTCCCCAGGGGCCTGGCTCATCCACTGGCCCTGTTGGGGAGCTCAGAGGACATCCCAGAGAGCCTGCTTGCTCTCAGCCAGGCTCAGCCCTCTGTTCCTGCTGTCCCAAATGGCTGCGCTGCCCCTTGGCCTGGTGTCCGCAGCACAGCACAGGGCCCTGGCTCTGCCTATAGGCCCCACAGGCCCCACTCTGTGGCACTGGGCCACACCGGGGAGTTTATAGGGACTTTGGCGGCACGGTGGCTCACCCTAGCCGCGGAGGCTGACTAACATGCTGACACAGGGTGCGGGACTTTACAGACCACAGACTTCACTGGCCAGACTGGGAAGGAGACTAAGAAACTGGGGGTGGCTCTCAGTAGCTAGACTGCTGCTTGAGGACGTGCCTGGTCCTGCCTGGGGCGTCACCAAGGCCCCCCACCCTTCACCCCACCCTCAGTCGCGGGAAACTCAAACTGTCCACAGAGCCAAGAGCTGCATCTCAAATGCACCAGCCCTGAATGCCCAGACCCTCACTGGCCATAGACCATCCCAACCCAACTGACCACTGCAGCCCCAAGCCTGCCCAGATGAACCCTGCTGGGGAGCTTGCCAGAGATGAAAGGCCACCATAGCCCCAGTATGAACCACTTGGGCCACACTGTGGGCTGGTGAAGACACTGAGCCTTCAAAAGCCTAGATAAAGAAGAATCTAGCTTGTCTCCTAGGATGGGGTGTGGGGCCTGACTACTACCGTGATTGAGAATCCAGCTCCCCCTTTGAATTAAAACAAGGCCCAAGGGACCCTTCCAAAGCCCACCTGTTAGTCCCAGGGGTGGAGCTGGGGGTCCAGGACCATTTCTCATCTGAACCTTCCTTCCCAGGCCTCCTGTTTCGAGGCGTCGCTCCAGGTGACATCCTCCCCAGTGGTTCCCCAGCCCCAGCCCGCTGACTCACACCCACGCCCAGGGCCTCATCCCAGCCAGCTCTGCTTCACTGGCCAGACTGGTTTGCCTGGCCCAGCCCTGCCCGGCACACACCCCCATCCATCCTGCCCCTGCCCAGGCACCTCAGGATCGAAAGGAAGAAGAGCGTCTGTCTGGAGCAGAGCTGGACAGAGGCTTTGCTTGGGTGGGACAGAGGAGTGGCAGAGAATGGCAGAGGCATTGTTTGGGTGGAAGACAGCAGTCAGGACAATAAGGCGCACACTTTTTAGGGGCTCCCCATGCCCAAGCCTGGGGTTTCAGTTCCAGGTACAGGGGCAGGTGTGTCTGTTGGCTCTTCATATTAGCAGGCTAAGATGTATTTGCTGTTGGAAGACGCTGCTCATTAAAGTTGTAGCATGTGCTGGCCTCATGAGGCCTGCCCTAATAGCCTAGGAACAAGCCTAGCTGGTGTCCCATAAATGCCACCTGAAGTTGATGGGGTGAGGGACAACTCATATCCTAACATTTCTACCACCTTCCCTCAGGGAAGCCGAAAGAGAATCGCCAGGTGCAGAAGAAGACAGGCCAGCCAGCCAAAGAGTCCTATTCTGAGAGCCCCGAGGTCCCTGCAGGTGAGATCCTGGGTGTCCTACTTCTGCTAAGGGGTGGGCCTGCAGTAAGGGACTGCCTTGGGCCCAGACATACATGCTATACACAAGTGTGTGTATGTATGCACATGTGTGCATGCATGAATGTGCAAGGGCATGTGTGCATTCGTATACCTGTGTGTGTGTGTGCATATAATCTATGCAGTGGGCCAGAAGCATGCAAAGAAACCCCCTTCCTAAGCCTTTTTAGCCCCTGGCTTTCCGGTCTGCCTCCCAAAGTTAGCATGAGTCTCCTGCCCTGAGCATGTCGCCCTCTGGCGGCAGTAAATTGATCCAGTCATGGGTCACGCTTGGGGAGTCCCACCATAGAGTCTGGAGTCCTGTGCCTGCTTCCTGGGCTCCAGCACCTATGGACAGGACTGGATCTGTCCAGCCTGCTCACCTCCTGGCTCTGGCCCTGCTCTGCTCGGTGTTCCCAAGGTTCCCAACCTAACAATTAGTTTAAGATCTCACCTCCAGCACCTCGACCCCCATTTCAGATACCACCTAACTCCTCTCTGGGTATCTTGGATCCAGCATAGCCAGCCAAGTTCCTCAAAGCTCACCCCAGAGTCCCTCCATCCACAGTGCTCCCATTGGCTGATGCCTGGACCCATTCCAGGCGACCTCGGTCTTGGATACTTTCCCTGCCCGGTTCCCAGGTCTCACTGAGATGATGCCTGCTTTCATCTGGTTTTTGCCTCGGCTTGCCCTTCGCCTCTCCCTCCCAAAGTTCTCAGAGCAGCCACAGGCTGTGCAACGCTGGGAGATATTGCAGCTGCGTTGCTTGTGAACAACCCTGTCACTTGTGACCCTCCTCCCATCCCATCCTCGGGTGCTGGGATAAGGAGACTGAGCCTTGTCCTGAGGACAGGATACGTGTGAGGTCTGGAGGTTGTTCTAGTGTAGTTTTTCATATGCCTGATGCATTGACCTGGGCTCTGTGTAGCTCAGGGTCAGAGTCCTGAGACTCAAGCAGAGACAAATGTGTGGGGATGCAGTTCCCAGCACAGACTCAGACTACAGGGGAGGCCATATAGGAGGAAGCAGCGTCCCCCAGAAGGACCAATGACATTTCTCATACTGCAGCAGCCCCTGTGTTGCCCCTAGTTTTTACACAACCTGGAAGACCTTCAGGGGTTGGGCAGGCCAGACTCGGGAGCATCACTGCTGGGGTGCCAGGAATGCATGTGGGCTTTCCGGAAAGTACATTCAGTTTTGCCAGGGAGTCAGTACTCATGCTCCTAAGAGATGCTGATCTGGATTTTCCTGTGGTTTCTTTGCCTGGCTTCAGTATCAGGGGACTTACTCTGGCTTCATAATTTCTTCTTCAGATTTATTTATTGAATGTATTTATATGTATGCCAGCCTACATTTATGTGCACCGTGTGCATGCAGGTGGTTGCTGAGGCTCGAAGGCGTTGGGTCTCCTGGAGCTGAAGTTACAGTGGTTTTAAGGCCCCCGATGTGGGTGCGAAGAACAGAGCTCTGGGGCCTCTGGGAGAGCAGTCATAGCTCTTCACCGTGGCCCCTTACCTTTTAAGAATGTATTTTTATTATTTAAAATTATGCACATGTAGGGGTAGTATGAACATGTAAGTGTGGTACCCACAGAGGCCAGAGACATTGGACCCCTGAGACTGGAGTTATAGGTAGCTATGAACTCCTCCACATGGGTGCTAGGGACCAAACCCAGGTCCTCTGGAAGACTAGTAGGTGCTCTTAACTACTGAACTACCTCTCCAGACCTCTCTTTACTACCCATGAGTCTATCTTGACTTACACTCATTCCCTTATAGTAATTTTCATTTTTGCAGAACCAGTAGCATGATCCCCCTTTGGTTTTTTTTCCTATTAAAAAAAGGTTTTAGTTTTTATTTTCAGTTATGTGTATGAATCATGAAAGTGATTCTCTAAAGAGGCCAGAAGAGAGTGATGGGTCCTCTGGAGCTGAGGTACAGGCAGTTGTGAGAGGCCTGATGTGGGTGCTGGGAACCGAACCCAGGTCTCCTGCAAGCAGCCTCAGCCTTCTCTCCAGCCACCCCCACTTTCATTTTTAATCTTGCTATTTATATCCTTTCTCCTTTTCTTTGTCTATATAGTTAGAGGTTTATTTATTTATTTATTTATTTTAGACAGGATCTCACTACGTAGCACTGGCTAACCTGGAACTCAGGCTGGCCTTGAACTCTCTAATCTGCTTGCTTCTGCTTCCCAAGCACTAGGGTTAAAGGTGTGCACCACCACACTCAGCATGCTGATAGTTTCAAAACGCTAACTTTTGGTCTCATTGAATTTTGTTGTTTCCATTTGCTTTCTGTCTAATCTTTCTTTTCCTCCCTCCCCTGTCTTGGAGTTTGGTTTAGTTTTCTTTTGCTTGCTCTTTAAGTTGTAAAGGTGGGCTGCTGGTTTGAGGCCTGTCTTGTTCAGTAACGTAATATTAAATGTCTAATTCCCTTCGGCGCTGCTTTCACTGACCTGGTAGATTGTGGTGCGCTGTGTTTCCACCTACTGCTAAGCATTTTCCAATCTCCCTTGGGATTTTGTCTCTCATCCCTTGTTTAAGAAGCTCGCTGGGCAGTGGTGGTGCTCACCTTTAATCCCAGCACCCAGGAGGCAGAGGCAGGCGGATCTCTTGAGTGCAAGGCCAGGCTGGCCTACCAAACCGAGCAAACAAACAAAAGGCGTATCTTAACTCCCACATTCTGTGCATTTCCATTTTTATTCTGTTCTGTCATCAGCCTCTAGGGCATCCCACGGTGGTCAGGGCAGGTGCCCTGGTCTCACGTCTGCCTCTGAGGACAAGTGGAGCCCAGTGGCAGAGCACGTGTTCCACAAAGGAGTCACGAAGACTCATTCTGTGGCCTGCCCCATGTTCCAAGATGATGTCCCCTGTGCACTTGGGCATTGTGAGCATGTGGGTGTTGGGCAGTGCTGCACTGGGGCCCATGGCTCTCTTATGTTAAGAACTCTATTTCTCCTCCTACTTCTTCAGTCTGGTGTTCTGCTTGGCTTAGGGACACAGCAGCTCCCAGCTGTCCTTGTAGGGATGTTTCTGCCTTGACTCTGAGACCTTTTTCTGAACATTGGTGGGTCTTCATTACACGCATACATACTTAGAACTGGCATGTGTTAAATCTTTTGATTATATAATGTTCTGTTTTTTTCCTCTTTTTAGCCTTTTTATATTTCTATTAGCATATAATTATAGACAATTATATAGTGACTACACGCTGACATTTTCATATTGATATATAGTGTATTTTGATCATATCCACCCTCCTTACTCTCTCTTGTCCCCGTCTCAACTCCATTAACCCCCATCTTCTTTCCAACCACTCCCCTTCTACTTTCATATCTTGTGTGTGCATGAGTGTGTGTGCATGAGTGTGTGTGCATGAGTGTGTGTGCGTGGGTGTGAGTGTGCATGATTGTGCATGAGTGTTTGCACATGGGTACATGTGCATGAGTGTGTGCATGAGTGTGTGTGCGTGTGTGTGTGCGTGAGTGTGTGCATGAGTGTGTGTGCGTGAGTGTGTGTGCGTGAGTGTGTGTGCATGAGTGTGTGTGCATGATTGTGCATGAGTGTTTGCACATGGGTGTGTGTGTGCATGAGTGTGTTTGCATGAGTGTGTGTGCATGAATATGTGTGTGCATGAATGTGTGTGTGTGAGAGAGAAGTGTTTGCATGAGTGTGTGTGTGTGTGTGTGTGAGAGAGAGAGAGACAGAGAGAGACAGAGACAGAGAGACCATTTCACTAGGGCTGCTTACAGGAATGTGAGTGAGGGACTATTTACAGGAGCATGGGCACCTTACCAGTGGCTATACCAATAAATAAAATGTCTCTCCTTTCCCCAGCAGTCATGAACTGACCATAGGTCTCAGAGTGGGGCACTGAGTCCCCTCTCCATACTGCATGGCAGGATGTTGATGGACCCAGTCTTGAGCAGGTCTTATGTAGATAATCACTGCTGTGAGTTAAGATTATAATATCCTAGCTGGGCGGTGGTGGTGCACACCTTTAACCCCAGCACTTAGGAGACAGAGGCAGGCGGATCTCTGTGAGTTTGAGGCTAACCTGGTCTACAGAGCGAGTTCTAGGACAGTCACGGCTACACAGAGAGACCTTGTCTTGAGAAAAAAAGAAAAGATTCTAATATCCATGTCCCGCCTGGAAGACAACATCATACAACAGCCCCCCTTTTCATTGATGACGCTATTTCTTCCATCTCTTCCGCAATGCTCCCCAAGCCTTGCAGAGGATGATGTAGATGACCTGCTATGGCTGAGCCTTCAATAGTCACTTAGCCTCAGCACTCTGACCAGTTATGAGTCTCTGTGCTCTGCCCACTACAAAACAACAACAAAATCTTTTCTAACTGAAGCTGACAGCAGCACTCATCTATGCATAAACATCATTACCTAGTCACATCACACCCATTTACCAAAACAACAGCAGTGTCTTCCCCACCAGGGTCCATGACCTCACCAGCCGTGCTGTCTGGCTAGCTTCACAGTACCGGATGGGAGCTCCCTCCAGTGAAGCAGGCCTCAAACCCAACCAGAAAGCAGTTGGTTGCTCCACAACAGACCCGCCACTGCTGTACCAATGGACACATTTTGCCTGGACAGTCAGCCGGGACGTGGTGTCCACAGCTGTGTTAGACCGTTGGTGACCACCTCCCCCAGCCGCCGGCACAGCACCCTCCAGCACCAAGAGGGCAAGCTCCAGCTTCATTTCTAGGTGTCCTGTGGTCACAATATATGGTAACTTCAGCAACAGGTTTTTAGTGTTTGTGTTACTTTTTTTTTTTTTTTTTCCGAGACAGGGTTTCTCTGTGTAGCTTGGCGCCTTTCCTGGAACTCACTTGGTAGACCAGGCCGGCCTCGAACTCACAGAGACCCGCCTGGCTCTGCCTCCCGAGTGCTGGGATTAAAGACGTGCGCCACCACCGCCTGGCAGTGTTTGTATTACTTTCTTAATCTATTTGCATGTATACAGGTACATGCATGTCACAGCCCACATGTGGAAGTTAGAGGGCAACTTTTTTTTTTTTAAGATTTTTTTTTTTATTTATTTATTATGTACACAGAAGAGGGCGCCAGATCTCATTACAGATGGTTGTGAGCCACCATGTGGTTGCTGGGAATTGAACTCAGGACCTCTGGAAGAGCAGTCAGTGCTCTTCACCTCTGAGCCATCTCTCCAGCCCTGGAGGACAACTTGTTCGAGTTAATTCTCTCCTTCTATCATCTGGGCTCCAGGGATCAAACTCAGATTATCAGGCAAATTTCTTTACCACTGGCCACATAAGTTTTTTGGGGGAGTGGGGTGTGGTGGGGTGGGGAGACAGGGTCTCTCTACATAGCTCTGACTGTTCTGGAGCTCTGTAGACCAGACTGGCTTTGAACTTAGAGATTGGCCTAGCCTCTGCCTTCTGAGTGCAGGGATTAAAGGCATGCACCACCATTGTCTGGCTACATTGTCTTTGTATATATATATATTGGTTTTTCCAGACAGGATTTCTCTGTGTAGCTCTGGCTGTCCAGGAACTCACTCTGTAGATCAGGCTGGCCTTGAACTCACAGAGATTTGCCTGCCTTTGCCTCCCGAGTGCTGGGATTAAAGGCGTGAGCCACTACCACCTGGCTATATCTTTTAAATTTAAAGTTTGTTTCATCTGCTAATAAAATAGGCCCTCATGTTTTTTATATTAAATATTTCTGTTTATTCTGTGTGTGTGTGTGTGTGTGTGTGTGTGTGTGTGTGTGTGTGTGTAGGCAAGCACATGTTTTCCACAGTGTGTGTGTGGAGGTCAGAGAACAGCTTGTGGGAGTTGGTTCTCTCGTTACACTATTTGGGTACTTTTGGATTCCGGGGCTTGAACTCAGGTCCTCATACTTGGTGGTAAGCTTGCACTCTTGCCCACTGAAACATCTCACTGTCCGCCCCACCGCCACTTTCTTTTGGTTACTGGTTGTTGAAAAACCTTTTCATAGGGAATGGAGGAAGCCCAGAGCAAGCGAAGTTTGGATGGATGTGTGCTGTTGACATGGGCACAGCCATGACAAGGACCACAGACTCAGACCCATGGGAAACTGACAAAGCCTATCCCCATGTGGGTCAGGCAGGGGACTGGCAAAGCCGTCTTCCTATGGCCTACGAGTGAGTGTGTGTGTACAAAGGCACAGTTGGTCAGTGTATGTAAAGCTAGCATCCACAGCTTCGCCCTCCTGGTCTTCACAGCCTGGGACTAGCTAACCCCTCCTGTGCTGTGCACAATCAACACAGTAAACAGGCCGCGGTGCAGGGTGCGGCAGCAGTCGGTGGAGCTCCATCAGAGGCAGCTGCTCATCTGACCCCAGCCTTTCTGCGAGTGTGTCTGCCCTTTCTTCATTCCCTCATTGGCCCCAGCTAGGGTGGTGCCAAGGAGAAGCTGCCCCAGGACGTGGCACCTTTTTCTATCAGTTTATTCTCAGCTATGTGTGTATTTGGATCTAAAGCGAGTCTTTTGCTGATATGTATTTAGACCATGTGCTTTTTATCTATTGAGATAATCTCTCTTTTAAAATTTTTCCTCAGAAAGGGTTGTACTATGTAGCTCATATTGGCCTTGAACTCATGACCTTCTTGCCTTGGTCAGCCGAGTTTAGGAGATACAGGCATATGCCATCATGCTTGGTTCAACCCCCCTTTATTTTTTATGTGTTTGCATGTTTTGCCTGCATGTATACCTGTGCACCAGATGTGCAGTACCCATAAAGTCCAGAAAATCTGAGTTTCGCCAGGCGTCGGTGGTGCATGCATTTAATCCCAGCACTCGGGAGGCAGAGCCAGGCGGATCTCTGTGAGTCCAGGCCAGCCTGGGCTACAGAGCAAGATCCAGGACAGGCACCAAAGCTACAGATGGTTATGAGTTGCCATTGCTGTCTGGTAGTCTGGGTGCTAGGGATTGAACGTGAGTTCTCTGGAAGAGTAACCAGTGCTGCTCCTGAGTTCATTCTTTTGATTGGAGAATTTGGAAAGTTTGATAACCCCTCGCCACCACAGTGCTATATATTCCCTCCCACTGATCTATACTCCAGCCTTCTATTTACATTTAAAGTACACTTGACCCTTTAACAACACGAGTTTAAGTTACATGAGTCCACTTAAACACACATTTTCCAAGATTTTCTGCAATTTGTTGGATGTGGTGGCACACGCCTGTAATACCAGCACTTGGAAGGCTGAGGCAGGAGGATCAATAGTTTGAGGCTAGGCTACGTAATGAGACTCTGTCACAAACAAACATACAAAAAATGAATGAATGAATGAATGATAAACAAACAAACAAACAAATAAATAGGGCAATTTGAAAAAAATAGAAGAGCTGATATATAAACTTTTACTTTTCTGTTATCTCTGTTATCATGATAAAATACCACATGGGCCAGGTGGTGGCGGTGGCGCACGCCTGTAATCCCAGTACTCGTGAGGCAGAAGCAGGCGGATCTTTGTGAGTTCGAGGCTAGCCTGGTCTACAGAGCGAGATCCAGGAAAGGCACAAATCTACACAGAGAAACCCTGTCTCGAAAAACCAAACCAAACCAAATCAACCAAACAAACAAACAAACCAAAAAACCACACAACTGAGGGAACCTATAGAAGGAAGAGTTTCGTTTGGATTTTGTTCCAGAGAGATAGAGTCCATCATGGCAGGGAAGCATGGCAGCAAGGAACAGGAAGCTGAGGGCTTACCACATCTCCCACCACAGGTGTGAAGCAGAGAGAGCGAACTGGAAGCAGGTGAGGCTGTACCACCTAAACCTCGCAAACAGCACCACCAACTGGGAGCCAAGTGTTCAGAAACATCAGTCTGTGTGGGAGAAACTTCTCATTCAAACGTATACTTGACTCCCATTGGCCCATGACCATATCATAATGCAAAATGTATTTAGCCTGACTTCAAAAGTCCCCGTAGTCATTCAAAATCTCATAGTTTACAAGTCCAAAATCAGAGCCGGGCACAAGCCTTTAATCCCAGCACTTGGGAGGCAGAGGCAGGCAGATCCCTGAGAGTTCGAAGCCAGCCTGGTCTACAGAGTGAGCTCCAGAACAGCCAGAACTCCACAGAGAGGCAACAGCATCAAAAAAAGTCCAAAGTCTCTTCTGAGACTCAAGGCAATCTCTTAATTGTAACTCCTGTAAAATATAAAAGCAAATTACATATTTCCAACATACAGGGGCATAGACTGTCCGTTACCATTCTAAAGGGATGATAGTGTGTAAAGTGAGGACGTGACTGCTCCAAGGTGTGGTTGGGGGGAAGGTTTTTAGTGTAGAGGCATCGGGAGTGTGCAGAGCAGGGAGAGAAAGTGTACACTCAACCCGGCTGTGAGAAGGGGGAGAGACCAGGAGAGTGAGAGAGGAAGGAGAAGAGACAACCAAGGAAGACGGGCAAGAGAGAGGGGGCCGAGAACACGAAGCTGCAATGGCAGGTCATAGAGGAACGAGGAGCTGGGGGAAGGGAAGCCTAGGAGCTGGAGCAGTTCTGTGGGAGGTGGGGCGGAGTGAGAGGAACCATGATGCCAGCATGGTCTCTGAGATGCTGAGGGAGCCGGAGGCCAGCATGTGCTTTGGTATCTAATAGGCACCACAGTTAGCCGTTTTTGGACTCGACATTCCAGCCTTTTTGTTGATGGTAAAGGGCGAAGTAATCTCTCTTTTAACTGTTTCTAGGCTGAAATTAGAGAGTGAAGGTGGTGGTGGGGGGTTGGGGAGCAGGAAGGCTGGAATGCTGGTGAAGGCCTGGAGTGAGGAGATGACCTGGGACTGGCACGTTGCACACAGTTTGGGAACAGTCTGCAGTTGATTGGGAATCTGCCGGGACGGAGCTAGACCAAGAACAGAGGGTAATTAAGGAGCTTAGGGGGGAAATCCTACCCTGGGTGTACACTTGAAACTTCCAGACCTGTGGTCTTGGGAGTTGGGAGTGTGGAAGGAGACAGACAGAGACAGAGACAGAGACAGACAGAGACAGAGAGAGACTTCCATCCTCAGGGTGAGGCAGTAGGCATCTGTTAACTGACTGGAGTTATCTGGAGTCTCTTTGACCTGTGACACGTGGATCCAAGTTGTGACTTCTGGAAGCTCACATGAATTTTTTAAGTTTACAAAAGCTTTAGATAGATGTATTAACATTCACACTGTACTCTATACTGAAATCCCCATTGCAGTAAAAGCAGTTTACATTGTCTTCAAACAGCTGGAGTAGACGCACGCCTTTGAGCCATAGTAAAGCTTGGGGACCCAAAAGGATGGTTCTGGTTAAAATCATGAACACTTGCTGGGCAGTGGTGGCACACACCTTTAATCCCAGTACTCAGTTGGCAGAGACGGGCGGATCTCTGTGAGTTCAAGGCCAGCCTGGACCACAGAGTGAGTGCCAGGAAAGGTGAACTCAGAGAGAAAGGTGCACTACACAGAGAAACCCTGTCTTGAAAAAAAAAGTGGCGGGGTGTGTATGTGGGGGGGGGGGGGGCGGAGCTGGAGAGATGGCTCAGCAGTTAAGAGCACTGACTGCTTTTCCAAAGGACCGACGTTCAATTCCCAGCACCCACATGGCAGCTCATAACTGTCTGTAACTCCAAGATCTGACCCTCTCACACAGACACACATGTAGGCAAAACACCAAAGCACATAAAAATAAAAAATAAATAAATTATCATGAACACTGTCCCTTCTGTCCAGAGGGCTGGGTGTATAGATTAGACAGAAATGTTTTCAGCATGATGAGAAGCACTTTTGTTTTGTTTCTTGAGATGGGTTCTCTTTGCAGTCCTGGCTATAGACCCTCACTTTGTAGACCAGGTTGACCTTGAACTCAGAGATCCACTTGCCTCTGCCTTCTGGGATTGTGATATGTGCCATTGTGCCTGGCTCTTACTTTTTTTAAAAAAGAGAATAATTTTATTTTTTTATATTCTTTGTTTGTTTTTGCTGTGTCTTTTTCTATTATTTATTTATTTATTTATTTATCCTATTATCAGCTTGATACTGTACCAATTCTTATCCTAATAGTGAAATGTTTCACTGAGGCTTGCCCAGTGTTTGAGTCAAACCAAAACTTATTATAAGCTACAGTCATCCTAGGGTCCCCCCTGCTATATAGCCTCCCTGGTTCTGTGGGTTGCAGTTGGATTGTTCTTTGCTTTATATCTAGAATCCACTTATGACTGAGTACATACCATGTTTGTCCTTCTGGGTTTGGGTTACCTCATTCAGGATGGTATTTTCTAGTTCCATCCATTTGCCTGCAAATTTCATGCTGTCATTGTTTTTCTCTGCTGAGTAGTACTCCATTGTGTACATGTACCACATTTTCTTAATCCATTCTTCAGTTGATGGGCATCTAGGTTGTTTCCAGGTTCTGGCTATTACAAATAATGCTGCTGTGAACTTAGTTGAGCATGTATCTTTGTGGTATGATTGAGTATTCCTTGGGTATATGCCCAAGAGTGCATTTAAATTTTTTTAAACGAGCATTGGTGTGTAGGCAGAAGTTTCTGTCCTGTCTGTCAGCTCCTGAATACCCAACACGGAAACTTAATATTACTTATAAATGCTCAGCCTATAGCTCAGTCTTGTTACTAGCTAACATTTACATTTTAAATTAACCCATATTTATTATTTACATTCTGCCACGTGGTGGTACCTTATTTCAACATGGCACTGTCATCTCCTGCTTCCTCTTCGTCTGGCTGGTGACTCCAGATTCCTTCCTTCTAGCATTCTCCTAGTCTGGCTCTCCTGCCCAGTCTCTTCCTGCCCAGCTACTGACCAGTCAGCTTCTTTATTAAATCAATTACAGTGACATATATTCATACAGTGTAAAGAAATATTCCACAGCACTAGTGTTTTGCCTGTACATATGTCTGTGTGAGGGTTCTGGATCCCCTGGAACTGGAGTTTCAGACAGTTGTGAGCTGCCAAATGAATGCTGAAATGTGAACCTAGGTCCTGTGGAAGAGTAGCCAGTGCTCTTAACTGATGAGCCCCCTGAAAAAGCACTTTTAAGGGTATACTTTTTTTTTTTTTTTTTTTTTTTTTTTTTGGTTTTTCAACACAGGGTTTCTCTGTGTAGCTTTGTGCCTTTCCTGGAACTCGCTTTGGAGACGAGGCTGGCCTTGAACTCACAGAGATCCGCCTGGCTCTGCCTCCCGAGTGCTGGGATTACAGGCGTGCGCCACCACCGCCCAGCCAAGGGTATACTTAGAAATCAACCAAAGGGAATTTAAAATTTTGAGCTTGTGGTCAGTACTTTACCAGAGCTAGATTAAAACTTATCAGAACTCTATTGATTAATGTTAAAACTCTGAACTTTTGGGGCTGGAGAGATGGCTCAGCAGTTAAGAGCACTGGCTGCTCTTCCAAAGGTCCTGAGTTCAGTTCCCAGCAACCACATGGTGGCTCACAACCATCTGAAATGAGATCTGGTGTCCTCTTCTGGCCTGCAGGCATGCATGCAGACAGAACACTGTAGACATAATAAATAAATAAATAAATAAATCTTTAAAAAAAAAAGAAAACAACTCTGAACTTTTGAAGTCCTAATGTAACAATAGCAGGGAGAGAAAGTCACAAACCTTAAATCATTTTCTCAAGCCTTCGTAACTTGCATTTACACACCTTGAGTCACTTACTATTATTTAAGGCTTCGAATCCTCAGACCTTCACAACTTGCATTTACACACCTTACATTACTTTCTTAGACCACCACAACTTACATAAACCTCAAACTTTCTCTTTTTCAATCCAGTCTAATCGGAAGACAAAAGTGGTTGATTACTGAGAGCAGGCATTGCAAAGCAAGCCTTGACAGTTCTTTACCCAGTGGTGTGTATTAACACAACCCAGGTGGAATCGTCTGTGCCCCACTGTCTTCTTTGCCGCCAGGTGCTGGTGTTTCTGTTTATCATGGGAAGCTTTTGAGGGGGTGGGGTTTGTTTTATTTATTTATTTATTTATATTTAAGAAATTTTAAAATTCATTTTAGCATACCTTTGTTAAACACTTTAAATACCATATCCAGCAGACCTCTGGGGGGTTTTAAGAACCATCTGTTATCCTTTATATTACTATATATACTATATATTACTATACCTCATTTTAAACAAAGCTTACTTGCTTCAGGCTTAACCTTGAACTCAGAGAGATCCACCTGGCTCTACTTCTCCAGTGCTGGGATTAAAGGCGTGCACCACCACCTCCTGGCCAACCTTAAAAAGATATACAGGAGCTGGGTGGTAGTGGCGCACGCCTGTAATCCCAGCACTCCGAGAGGCAGAGGCAGGAGGATCTCTGTGAGTTTGAGGCTGGCCTGGTCTACAGAGCAAGATCCAGGACAGGCTCCAAAGCTACACAGAGAAAACCTGTCTTGAAAAAACAAACAAAATAAAAGAGTGGAAAGTCAATAAAAAATCAGAGACAAGCGGCTTTGGGGATTACTTGTTTGCACAGTGGCAGAAGTTGTTACAGTCTGCGAGAATTTGGAAGTTGAGTGTGCCATTTTGTAGCTGTTACTCAGAAAATCGGTCCAGGAATTGATAAATGGATTCTGAAGACATTAAAGAGATTACAGCAGAGGAAACCAAGGCAGCACACAGGATGGGAGCCAGCCTTGCCAGCTGGACATCAGACAGACGACCAGTCCTTTGTAACACACAAAGAGCTCAGGAAACTGAACGTCAACAAACAACCTAGTCACAAAATGGGCTAAGGGACTGAACAGAGCATTCTTCTTTGTTTCGAGACAGGGTTTCTCTGTGTAGCTTTGGAGCCTTTCCTGAAAGGAACTCTGTAGCCCAGGCTGGCCTCGAACTCACAGAGACCCACCTGCCTCTACCTCCCGAGTGCTGGGATTAAAGGCATGCGCCACCACCGCCCAGCGGTAAGTAGAGCATTCTTAAAAGAGGAACTATATCTCCAACAGCCAGGGCTATGCAGAGAGACCCTGTCTGGAAAAACCAAACAAAACCAGCCAATGAATACTTTTAAAAGTGTTTAACATTAGGGAATTGAAACCTAAAACTCTTCCATCCCATCTCAATTCAATCAAAATGGCTACCATCAAGAAAACAACTGGGGGTTGGGGATTAGCTCAGTGGTAGAGCGCTCGCCTAGCAAGCGCAGGAGCCTAGGTTTGGTCCTCAGCTTTGTGTGTGGGGGGGGGGATAAAGAAAACATCTGATAGCAGGGCCGTGGTGGCTCACACCTTTAATCCCAGCACTCAGGAGGCAGAGGCAGGCGGATCTCTGTGAGTTCAAGGACAACCTGGGCTACACAGAGAAACCCTGTCTGGAAAAAAAACAAAAAAAAAAACAAAAAAACCAAGAAAACAAATGATAAATGTTAGGGAGGACGCTGAACAAAATGGAACCCTTGTTTGTTGCTGGCAAGAGTCCTAACTAGTGCAGCCACTAAACTGAAACTTAAAATAGAGCTCCCCTGTGTCCAGCCATACCACATTCTGGGGCCACAAGCCTGTGTCCTCTTGTTGGTTGCTTTTACTCTTTTCCGACCACAGGGACACTTGCTTGTTCACTGCTGCTCTATTATTCCCAGCAGCTAGGAAATGGAATCAGCCTATGACCATCAGGCGATGAACGGATAATGCAAATGTGGTACGTTTACACAATAGAATCTTATTCAACTATAAACAAAAATGGAATCTGTAAGAAAATGGATGTAATTGGGAAATATTACATTAAATGAGCTAACCCAGGTTCAGAAACAAGTATATTCTCTTCTACCTTCTAATTAAAAAAAAAAAATTAGATTCATTTATTTTATGTGTTCATATGCGTTTTTCCCAGCATATATGTCTGTGCAACAACACATGGTACTTGTGGAGGTCAAAAGGGGGGGCAACGTTGGGGATTTAGCTCAGTGGTAGAGCACATACCTAGGTTCGATCCTCAGCTTAAAAAAAAAAAAAAAAAAAAAAAAAAAAAAGCCGGGCGGTGGTGGCACATGCCTGTAATCCCAGCACTCAGGAGGTAGAGGCAGGCACTTTTCTGTGAGTTCGAGGCCCGCCTGGGCTACCAAGCGAGTTCCAGGAAAGTCGCAAAGCTACACAGAGAAACCCTGTCTCGAAAAACAAAACAAAACAAAACAAAAAAGACAAAAGGGGGGCATCAGATCCCCAGAACTGGAGTTCCAGATGGTTGTGAGCCACCACGTGGGTGCTCAGAACCAAATCTGGATCCTCCAGAAAAGCAGCCAGTGCTCTTAACTGCCAAAGTCTCTACCTTCTCATTTTCCTATGTACACATTTGTGTGGAAGTAGTGTATTCAAGGCAAGAAACTAGACAGGGGCCCAGGAGAGGGGAAAAGACGCTTTAGGTTATGGGAAGGAGAGTAATGAAGCACATGTGATTTGAAAATGGAATGGGGGTACTTGGGGTAAACTACCCTTAAACAGGGAGGGACAGCAAGAGGGAGGGGGGGGGGCGATGAACCCAAACTGAGGTTGTACAAAATAGCCACAAGGAAACCAATACTTGGTAATCTAATTTAAAACCAACACTTCCTTTTTTCAAGAGTTTGAATGGAGGTCCCCAGTGGTTAGATAAAGCTGTTTCCAGGAGCTATAGACAACCAAATGAAAATTTCAGTGCCAGGAGTGGGCTACCACCCAACGATTTGCAGGTCAGGGGGCCCCTGCGGCTCCCACAACATCACATTCAAATGCCACTGCTGTTGGCTGCCCACTGGGACTAGATGGGAAGAGCCTATTGCTGAAGACACCGAGAAATCAATCGAGCTGGAACTGATCTGGAAGCTCCCTCCCTGCTGGTGTGGCCTTTCCACGCAGGAGGGTGCTGTGCCGGCTGCTGGGGGAGGGTGGTCACCAACGGCCTACCACAGCTGTGAACACCACGTCCCGGCTGACTGTCCAGGAGAAATGTGTCCACTGGTACAGCAGTGGCGGGTCTGTTGTGGAGCAACCAACTGCTTTCTGGTTGGGTTTGAGGCCTGCTTCACTGGAGGGAGCTCCCATCCGGTACTGTGAAGCTAGCCAGACAGCACGGCTGGTGAGGTCATGGACCCTGGTGGGGAAGACACTGCTGTTGTTTTGGTAAATGGGTGTGATGTGACTAGGTAATGATGTTTATGCATAGATGAGTGCTGCTGTCAGCTTCAGTTAGTGTCTTAGTCATAGTTCTGTTACTGTTAAGAGACACCATGACCAAGGCAATTCATATCTATCTATCTATCTATCTATCTATCTATCTATCTATCTATAATTTCATTGAGGGCTGACTTACAGTCTCAGAGGGTTAGTCCACTGTGGGAAGCATAGCAACATGCAGGGCAGACATGGTGCTGGAGAAGTAGTACATCCTGATTTACAGGCCAAGAGAGACACTGGGGGGGGTGTTGGGGATTTAGCTCAGTGGTAAAGCGCTTGCCTAGCAAGCGCAAGGCCCTGGGTTCGATCCTCAGCTCAAAAAAAAAAAAAAAAAAAAAAAGAGAGAGAGAGAGAGAGAGAGAGAGAGACTGGACCCGGCATGGCCTTTTAAAACCTCAAAGCCCACCCTCAGCACCCTCAGTGACACACTTCCTCCAACAGGGCCACACCTGTTCCGAAAAGGCCACACCCCCTAACCCTTCTAATCCTTTCAAACAGTTCCACTTTCTGGTGACTGAGTGTCCAAATATAGAGAGGCTCTTGGCCCATTCTTGTTCAAACCACCACAGCTGGAAAGGTCCTTTTCGTTGCTTTGTAGTGGGCAGCAAGCAGTAACTGCAGAGACTCGTAGGTGGTCAGAGTGTTGAGAAAATGGTGTTGCATGCGCAGGCCGTAAGCCTCTATGTCAGCCTCTGCAAGGCTCAGGGCACATCATAGAAACGAGGGCAGAAAGAGCATCAGAGCCACGAGACGGGTGGAGTGCTGTGGAATGCTGGGTTGTTCTCCTGTGCTGTTTTTGTATGTGTGCATTTTACCTGTGACTCTCGTAAAATCTGATAGTGGCATTACTGTTTTGTGCACGTTTATCCACACGTGTCTTTTTATTTGCTTCATTCTTTCATGAAGCTACCAGTCTAGTTTGTCATGGCTCCCATCTGTCTGAAGCATGCCTTTTGTATCCAGAAGCATACATGTGCTACTGCTGTTTATTTTGCTTTTTAATAAATGTATCCGGGTTGGGGATTTAGCTCAGTGGTGGAGCACTTGCCTAGCAAGCGCAAGGCCCTGGGTTCGATCCTCAGCTCCAAAATAAATAAATAAATAGATTAATCAATCAATCAATCAATTAATTAATGTATCGATTCTTTGAGTGTATTCCCCTCCCCCCACTCAGTTTTGGCCATTTTCTCTGGCTCTGTGGTTTTGGGTGCTTGCTTACTTTTATGTTTACCATTTTTGAGGTTCAGAATGCATTTCAGTGCCGTGACTTGATGTCTTTTGTTAGCTTTCAAAACTCTTCCAACCAAAAAAACCACCTTTAATCCCAGCATTCAGGAGGCAGAGGTGGTCAGATCTCTGTGAGTTTGAGGCCAGCCTGGTCTACAGATCGAGTTCCTGGACAGCCAGGGCTCCACAGACAAACCCTGTCTCAGAAAACTGTCTTCCAACATCAATAGTCTATGTGTTATTCTAGTTATACCTACATTAGCCATTTCCTTTTGTCTGTCCTTTTCCTAATTCTTTCTTTCCTCCTTTCTTTTTTTTAAAGGTTTATTTATTTACTATGTATACAGTGTTCTGCATGTATCCCTGCAGGCCAGATCTCATTACAGATGGTTGTGAGCCACCATGTGGTTGCTGGGAATTGAACTCTGGAAGAACAGCCAGTGCTCTTAGCCTCTGAGACATCTCTCCAGCCCCAATACTTTCTTTATATTCTATTTTAGATTATTAATTCTAACTTCAGCTCTTCGAATTATGCTGTTACACTTAACACTTGACTGAGTTCTTATTTTGTTTTGTTTTGTTTTGTTTTGAGACAGGATCTCATTATGTCCCTCTGTCTGGATTGGAACCCACTATGTAGACCAGGCTGGTCTTGAACTCAGAGATCCACTTGCCTAGGTCTGGTCTCCAAATGCTGGGATTAAAGGCATGCACCACCACCACACTGGGCTCCAGCTGAGTTCTTTTGTGGTTATTTTCCAGAGGGTCTCTTGGTGTAACCTAGGCTGTTCTGGAACTCACAGAAACACACCTATTTGTCTCTCAAGTGATGGGGTTAAAGGCTTGTGCCACCATGCCTGCCCCCTCTGAGCTCTGAATTTTGTTTGTGTACACTCTAAAGTTTATAACTGGGTCCAGCTCTCTTACAAAAATTTTCAGTCTTCCCTTTTAATTCCTCAAACATCTTTATGTTTGTTTGTTTTTTTGTTTTGCTTTTTTGTTTTTGCTTTTATTTTTTGTTTTTGTTTGTTTTTCAAGACTGAATTTCTCTGTTTAGTCCTTGCTGTCCTGGAACTCACTCTGCTCACTCTGTACAACACCAGCTGGCCTCGAACTCAGTGATCTGCCTGCCTCTGCCTCCCGAGTGCTAGGACTAAAAGCATGTGCCACCACTGCCCGGCTGTCATTTTGTTTCCAGCCGTATCTTCTTTCTCCAGGTGCCTATTGTGGAGGCCCTTTGCATTCCCAATGAAACGTTTGGAGGAATCTTAAACGTCTTAGTCACTTGTCTTACTGATGTGACCTATCTCAAAACCAAACAAAAACAACGACAAAAAATCGTGGGGGGTGGTGGTGGTGGTGGTGGTGCCAGAGGTGGTACACACCTTTAATCCCAACACTCAGGAGGCAGAGGCAGGAGGATCTCGGTGAGTTCGAAGCCAGCCTGGTCTACAAAGTGAGTTAGAATATAGCCAGGGCTACACAGAGAAACCCTGTCTCAGAAATAAACAAACAAACAAACAAATAAATAAATAAATAAAATAGGGCCCTAGCTCAATGGTAGGGGGTTTGCTTACCATACCCACCAAAGGCTGAATCAAAAGATTCCTTTCTGGGCATCAGGAGATGGTGCATTCAGCAAATGGCTTGCGGCACAGACATTGAACCTGAGTGCAATTCCCAAAACCCATGTAGTTCCAACCCTGGAGAGGCGGAGATAGGAGGGTCCCTGGGATCGCTGGAAAGTCAGCCATGTGCACCTGCACACACACACACACACAAGATGAATTTCTGGGTTTTCTTTTTTGGGGGGGGCAGTGGTTGAGAGAGGCTCTCACTGTGTCCTAGGTTAGTCTCCAACCCCTTGGATCAAGTGACCTTCCTGTGTGTGCCACGGGGTTGGCTCCATTTCAGGACTTTTTGATTCTCTAAACATGGTCTCTTCCTTCTAAGGTCTGCCTGCGTCCTGGAGGTCCTAGGTAATCAGATGACTTTGGGCCATGCTGTTTTTTTTTCCCTGGTTTCTGCTCTGTGCTGTTCCTCGGCTGGGCCACCCGGGACCTGCAGAGTTGTACTATACTGCACAGTCTTCTTGCTCCTGAATGTCTTTGTGCCTGTCCATCCAAGCCTTGTTTTCTGTTTCTTTCCTTATGCCCACTGACTCATCTTCACCTATCCTGGCGGTCTACCCAGCCTGTCTTGGAGTCCCTGTTAGACAAGATTTTCATCTATCTTTGGTGCAGAAGGTACTTCTGGACACCTCGCTCGTTTGCTCATATCCTAACTCTTCAGCTTTCTGCTAACTGCTGCTGATCTCACTGCTTTCTCCCCACCTCCCACCCCTGCCCACCTAGAAACACACACACACACACACACACACACACACACACACACACACACACACACACGAAGGGACACAGAGAGACCCAGTGAGGTGGAGTAGTCCCCATGACTTTACTCACCAGTGACAGCCAGTGACAGGAGGGACTACATGGTGTCCTCCCCATCCCCTGCTCCTGGAAGCCACTGTGCCAGGCCAGCAGCAGGTAGGCTTCTGCAAAATGGCCTGAATGTGTGGCTATACCCACGTTCTAGACTCACGGCCTCTGCTGAGTGTCCTAGGCTGTGGGCTGAGACCACTTGAGACCTCCCCTTTGGGGACTGTTTATGGCTTAGCTGCAGCCACCAGGCTTCAGGGATGCTTTGGGCCTCCAGCTCTGGTGGGTGAGCCCTGAGGACCAGTGGCAGTTTTGATGTTCTTTCCTGGAGGCTTCCTACAACTTCTCCTAGACGGTATCTTTCCAGCTGCAGATTGCTTGCGATGTTCAGGCCTCAGGGGATGTGGACTTCCTGTTCAAGCCGGGCGCTCTCCTTCCCTGCCTGGTTCTACTGAGGGAGCATTATTCTGACTCAGCTGTTTAGGAATTTTTATCACTGTTGAGACACTGTCTACCACATAGCCCTGGCTGGTTTCAAACTCCTGGACTCCATAGGTCCTCCTGAATGTTGGAAGACAGACATGGTCCCTGCATCCAGCCTTCATGCTTTCTGAGAACCATTCAGGTCCTCTATATGGCCCCAGAACCTGCATGGGTGGTGGCTAGGAAGGAGGACTGGGGACCAAATCTCTGCTCCCCTCACTCCAGCCCCAACCGCCGAGGACAAAGCCGCCATTATCATCCAGTGTGCCTTCCGGCAACATCTGGCACGAAAGGATCTGGCCCACCGTGAGAAGGAGCGCCAGGAGTACCTGGATGAAATGGAGAAGCTGCAGAGAGAGGTGAGCAGGGCCCAGCCACAAGGTGCCAGGACCCGAGGAAGAGGAAGAGGGAAGGTCTGGACGGAGTGTGAAGGGAGGCGTGACCTGGTACGGGGACCTCAAGGTTGTGGGCATGATGTCCGGATTGCACAGTGACCGTGAGTTGCGGACACTGAGGCAGCGTTCTGGGCGTGGTGGTGGTGGTGGGGACGGTGACCACGGGTCATGCATGTCTTGCAGGCCTACCTGGCCATGGTGCGCCGGGAGCAGGAGGAGGCGCGGCGGCAGCGCGAGCAGGAGGAGGCGGCGGAGCGCGCGCGCCGGGAGGAGCTGCAGCGCCGCCGCCGCCTGCTGGAGGCCGCCTTCGAAGGGGACCTGGGCGAGATGCGCGCGGTGCTTAAGGAGGTCCGTGCGGCGGCAGCGGGTGGGCGGGAAGGGGCGGGCGCCAGGGTGACACTGGCCTGCGCCCAGGTGGATCAGCTGCTGACGCGCGAGGGCGTGGGCCAAGACGAGGCGGGCAAGGCTCGGCGGCTGCAGAGGCGCGTGGCCACCGTGGAGTGCGAGGACAGCCACGGGAACACGCCTCTATCCGAGGCGGCGGCGGGCGGGCAGCCCATGGCCATCCAGCTGCTGGCGGAGCTGGGTGCCAACCCCAACAGCAAGGTGGGCGCGGTGCGCGCGGCGGCGGCGTGGCCCGGTCCCCGCACGCGCTCAGGGAGCCCCTTCCGCAGGGCGCCTTCGGCCGCACGCCGCTCTACCGGGCTGCCTTTGGGGGCCACCTGGAAGCCGTGGAGGTGCTTCTGAAGCTCGGAGCAGACCCCCGGGTGTACGCGGACGACGGGAGCACTCCGGAGCAGGTGTGGCCCTGGCATGCACATCCCTATTCCAAAGGTTTCTGGTGTGGTGGTGCACATCTGGGAAAAAAAAATGTCGACGGGATACAGGGAGCCCTAGGTTCTGCATCTGGTTCCATCCCACCAACCATGGAGCTTTAGCCCCACCAGTGCTCTGGCTACCCGAGCGTACGGCTGCTGTGGTAGATTAGGAAACAGTCCTGTGGCCTCAGGCCTCAGAGGTTGGCCAGGTATCACAGGTGCTTAGGCAACTGGGGATGCACCGACTGGTTTGCTCTTCCTCTGTCTTCCCTCTCAGTCAGTGGAACTGCCTCCCAGCTGGAGGGAGTGCTGTGATGCCCATGCTGAGCACTGGGAACATGTGCTGGTGAGGTGCACTCAGCAGTGGGGGCAACTTGGAGAAGCCAGGAAGTGCCTCTACCTTCTGTTTGTTTACACAGACAAACAGACAGACAGATAGACACACACACACACACACACACACACACACACACACACACACACACACGGACCCAATTCATATCCCAGGTTGGCTAGGAACAACCCTGACCCTTCTTCCTTAGACTCTACAGTTCTGGGGTCACAGGTGTTGGGTACCACCCCTGACCTTACCTTTATTTCCTTTAGGTCACCTGAATTTAAAGCTAGTTACCCCATATCTCACCCCTAAAGCTGAGGGTGCTGCCAGAAATGGCAGGATGGGTCTCAGGCCTTTGGGGCAAACACTTGCTTCTGCGCCCCTTGAAGGGACATCAGGTTCTTTGCTCAGCCTGGGACCCCCAACCTCAGGCGCCACTTCCGGCTTTGCTTCCTGTGGACACTTCTCTGGGGTCTAGCCTAAGCTCCTGGGCTAGCAGGTGAAGTCTACAGGTGAACAGTACAGCAGGAGTCTGGGAGTTCAGAGAATGCCCAAGAGCCCGTACCCGGAGGGCACAGAGGGTCAGAGGACTGTTGGGCAGCCACGGGGCTGGTAATTGGGGAGGTATCCTAAATCTTAGCTGTCAAGAAGGACACCCATCTCAACCCGAGGTACCAAGAAAAGAGTTCTGACCCAAGTCTCATACGTGACACAAAATCAACTCAGCAGATCTGAGATTTCAGCATAAACAGTGACCCACTAAGCTTTTAGACACAGGGAGTATCTCTGGGCCCTAGGGCATGCAGAAGCCTTCTTAGATACCACACCAACAAGACAGGAGGAAAAGCTGGGCTTCACCAAGATGAAGAGCATACTAATCTGGCAGAGGAGACACCGTGATCACAGAGGTGTTTTCCCAGGGCCAGATTTATCCACTGCACTCCAGATGTGCTGACCCCTGTGATTTCCCCAAATATGGGGAACTCAATGGCATCATTAGTGGTAGGTAGTGGGGAACTCATTTGCACTCTTCTCTGAAGGAAAAAGAAAGAAAGAAGAAAGGAAAGGGAAGTTTCCCTTCACAAGACCCTGACAAGAAGTAATGGCTAGCTACAGGGAGAAACCGGTCGCTAATCATATCATACATCTGACCAAGGACACTCCCCTGGGGCATAGAAGCAAATTCCATCTCAACAGCAAATAAACGTTGTCCTGCCGTGACAGGCAGGGAGAAGAGTGTCCTGTGTCAGCACACACTGTGACAGCTGAAGTGACGGAAGGGGTGAACCGGTGCTGGCAAGCTGTAGACCAACTGGAGTCTCATGCCTTGCTGCACACACGAACAGACTCTGAAGACTCTGCAGACTCTGAAGATCAAAACCCACCGTGTACCTCAGCGGCTATGTTCTTGGGCACTATGTTCTTGGGACTGAAGCTATGTTCACGAAATAATGTCCACTGAAGCTTGCGTGGTGAGAGCCCCAAACTGGACACAGTCCGGATACAGATATCCTTTCATGGTGAAAGCTGGTACACCCACCACTTGGACCGCCTTTCAGCCAGGAGGATGGAGGCAGTGATTGGCAGCAACTGGCATAAGCCTCCAGGGAACTGTGAGAAAAAGCCCCTTGCACAGCACCAAGTCCACGATTCCATCTCAGAGTGGCGGAATGATAAAAATGGAAGGCAGATTGGTGGTTTTTGCAGAAAGGAGAAGAGAGGTGGCTGTGGTGATGGTGGTGGGGGGCAAGGACAGTGGCATGCTGAGGTGGTGGGTACGGAAGCGTGTATTGAGTGAATTTATCAACTCGTTCTTATGTTCGCTGGACTTGGGCATCAGTTAACTGAAGTAACTTGCTACATGCCGTGTGTTATGTCTTCCTTTCAATTAGCTCAGTCTTTTGTTTGTTTGTTTGTTTTTGGTTTTAGTTTTTCGAGACAGGATTTCTCTGTGTAGCTTCGCACTGTTCCTGGAACTCACTTGGTAGCCCAGGCTGGCCTCGAACTCACAGAGATCCTCCTGGCTCTGCCTCCCGAGTGCTGGGATTAAAGGTCTCTAGCTATCCTGACACTTTATTAACTCATTAAACCACTATCTGCTCATGGGACACCCATCAACTCATCCTGTCACTCTCTTGTGATCTTTTGGTTTCCATTGAGTAGAGAGAGCTCCTCCGCCCACAGAACCCTCCCAAGTCTGTAAGCTGTTCCCACACACCGGAAGGTAACAGCCCAGCTCTGCAGGACTACATATAGCCGTGAAGTTCCTGGGCAAAAATCTTGGCACATAGTTCTCAATAAATATTCTTTTAGATAAGTGCCCATGGATAGTCTACTCCACAGTATACAACTGAAGGGAAATGTGAGACGTGGAGCAGGGTAGGGAGCTATCACTAGCGTGGACAGGCGGATAGTGGTGATTTTAAGAAAGGTGTCGGGGAAGGATCTGTCCAAGGAAGTGTCCAACAGGAGGGATTTAGAGGCGAGGACATGGGTGCTATGATGTTCAAGGATGGAGCTGACCAAGGAAGATACTGGACAAAGGTGTCAGTGGCATACCATCTGTAGGTGGTGGGCCAGTGCCATCTGATGTCGTTCAATGCCAAGGAGCTCAGATCTGTGAAGGGCAATGCTGGCAATGAAAGGCGCAGGCAGCCCTTGGTGGTGCCTTGACTGAGGCTTGCAGCAACTGGGTGTTGATCTGTAGGCTATGAGAAGCAGGCAGTCCCTGGATTTCTAAAACTAAATTTGGGCTCCATGTAAAGCAGCCGAATCTGAAAGATTATGCATTTGTCTCTGTTGGGTTTTGAGCTGAGATGGGGCCAACCGACAGGGCCTGACTTTAAGGCATCAGCATGAGGGGGCTGGACAGACAGACATACTTTGTGGGGGTCGGCCATGTCCCGACCCTTACAGAGGCTCACAGTCCTCTATGTTGACCCTTCTCCATCTCTCCTCCAGTCTCTGTGGATGGTGGCCGAGTCCGCCAGGCCTCATCATCCCTGTTCTTCCTGTGACCTCATGAGCATCATCTCTGCTTTTCACAGCCAGGCAAGGAAGAGGACATTGAGATTGCACGTGTTAAACACCATCACACCCAGGCCTTTGTGGCTCTTCTTGTGTCCTAGAAGGGTAGATCTTCAGGTGGACAGCAGATGATAGCAACTCCGGACAACCGTGTCTGAGCCTGTAGTGTGGGTTAGCCTAGAGGCCTTGGTGGCTTCGAGTGAGTGGTAGATGGAGGCGAGGAGCCTGGTTGGTGGACAGATGGAGAGGGGTATAAAGTGACCCTGGAAGCTCTGCCGCTGGAGCTGGGTTAGCCTAGAGGCCTTGGTGGCTTCGAGTGAGTGGTAGATGGAGGCGAGGAGCCTGGTTGGTGGACAGATGGAGAGGGGTATAAAGTGACCCTGGAAGCTCTGCTGCTGGAGTTTTGGCCAGGGGACCTGTGGTCGGGGCTTTGTGATCTCTCAGCTCCCAGGCATGGCACCCTGGCCTTTCCAAATCCTCTAAAAAGGAAGTGCCTCCTTCCTAGGTTGGCAGAACACTCAGAACAACATGGCTCTAAGTACCAAATGCCTTGTCCTTAGGTGGCCTCACTGGTTACAGTGGCCAACGTGCTGCAGTCATGGGACCTGAGCCTCACAGAAGCTATGCTCCAGAACATGGAGGCTGAGAAGGAGCGCAGGGCTCAGGAGGCCCAGAAGCACAAGGAGGCGGAGGCCAAGCGGTGCGTCAAGAGGGGAGGAAGGGGGGAGGCCAGAGGGGGGGGGGGTGACTGCAACAATGTGGACGACTTTGACCAGCCGGCTTCTCCCCACTGAAGCATCAACCTCAAGGTGCAGCAGCTGGCTAAGGAGCAGCAGAGGTGTCACAAGGAGGTGAGCCGTGACCCAGGCCTCCCTCCAGGAAGAAAACCAGGGGTGAGGGTGGGGGTGCGCTGAGAGTTGAAGGGTCAGGTGGGGGTGAGTTGCTGCAAGCCTTGTCTGCCCACAGCTACAACAGGCCTACTGTGAGCTCAATCGGAGGATCACGGAGCATGATAAGTGTGAGAGGAAGTGCATGGGCAAGACGGAGCTCACACTGCAGGTGCCACTGTGCTTTCTAGATCTCCCCATGCCCTACACCAGTCTGGGGGCTCCCCTTCCAAACCTAAGGCGTCACTTAGTAGCAGTGGCCTCCTTGGGGGCATGGGTGGAGCCAGGAGGTCCTGGCAGGCACTGACCTCTTGTGTCTGGGCAGCCAACCCCACCCCCAGCCCTCCCACAGAGTAGGTGGTGACACTGAGGGGACGGGGAGAACAATGGTCAGCGCGGCCCCCTTCTCTAGGCCATCAAGGACGCAGAAGCCCAAGTGGACAGGCTGCGGCAGGAGGCACAAAAGGCTGAGGAGATACTGGCCATGGCCAGGCTGGAGCTGCGGGAGCAGACCCAGGAGGGTGGGCATGGCTGTGGTGGGGGGCAGTTGGGCGACCTGGAGAGGTGATGCCAGGGAAGGGGTTTAGCACTTCCGATGTTCCTCAAACTAAAACCTCCACAGAGGAGACAGAAGCCCCTGGGCTGCGGTGCAAGGTCACGGAGCTTCACGACGTGCTGATGAAGGACGTAGGTGACCGAATCCGAGCTGATGGACGGTCAGTATCCAGGCTGGGTGTGGGTACAAGTCAGAGGTGCCCACAGACGGCAGTGACCAGGTGGCTGCCTTCAGGTGGCCTCTTGTCATCGACCCTTCTGGCCAGGCAGCCACTTTCCTGAGATATCAGGACACCAACTATGTGGACACCGTGAACCCGGAGCACTTGAGACCTGAGACAATCCGGCTGGCTCTGCTGGGGGCAATCAGGTATGGCAGGCAGGGCCCGGGACAGCCCCACCCTGGGCCTTTACCTGCCTCCTCACCAGACACACCTGCAGGTACGGGAAGCCACTGGTGTTCGACCTGCGTGAGATGGACTTGTTCCCAGTAGTGCAGCAGCAGCTGGAGGCGGTGCAGCCTGGCCTGGCCCAGGCGCTGTTGAGTCGTGGGCTGCTGGCACAGGAGGGTTATCTGTCCCTGCTGCGGCCCGCTGACGGACCCGAGTATGACCCCTCCCAGTTCCAGGAGGCTCGCCTAGACCACTTCCGCCTCTTCTTTGTCACCCGAGTTCAGTGGCCACCAGCTGACCAGCTGCAGACCCTGCTCCCAGTGCGTGTGCAGCTGTCCAGTGGGGGACTCTAGTCGTACCCCAATAAAGCATGTGCCCCAGGCATTTATGTGAGCAGTCCACATCCCCAGCCTGGACCCAAGCAGCAGGACTGGCTTCTGAATCCCGTAGGGGAACAGGTGGAGAAGGGCGTGGGAAGGCATCCTTGAGCACTGGCACCTTACAGGGAAGTCAGCAGTGGGGTGGGAGCATAAAAAGCAACAGAGGGTAAAATGTAGTTAACTTTATTCTCCTTAAACCACAAAATAGAGTCTTTGGTTGTACAAACATCACTAGTTACAGTCTCGCCACGAGATCCCGGCTACGGGGGCAGTTAGTCAGAAGCCATAACTCCTGAGGGGTCTCTTTAAAATGCTAACACCAAGGCTAAAAGACTTGGGGTAAGGGAGGTGATGAAGCTAGCAGGCTCCCCACCCGAAGTCTGGGGAGGAACTTGGCCCTAGGAGGGTACAGGGCCCAGGCCCCGGCGTCCTGGCCGCATGGCCCGACGGCTACTGCACAGCGTCATGTCTTCGGGGCCCACAGTGCCAGGTGAGGGCCTGCCAAGGAGCACCAGAGCCACCTCTCCATCTTCTTCCTGTGGGCCTGGTAGAGAGAGGAGTAGAAAAGCCGTGAACCAAAGGCAGCCAGAACTCTGGGCGCCTGGGCACCCACCCCAGACAGGCGTCAACTCACCAGGACTGGGAGATGGTTCCAAAGTCCTAAGCTCCTCCACGAAATCTGGTGACTGGTGGGGAGACAGGCTGGTGAGGACAGGTCCCAGGCCTGTCTGAACTTAATGCATGCAGGCTTGGCTGTCTGAGGCTAGCCCAGAGAGCCAGGAGCAGGGTCAGGGCAGATGGCCGAGACCAAGGTGGGTGGGGAGGCCCCCACGCAGGAAACACACAGAAAGGAGTGAGGGAGGGAGGGCAGGTGACAGGCAGGAGGAGCAGGAGCATGCCGACGGGCCAGGTGGCCTCCAGTACCTGGATGTCATAGACAGGTCTGGAAGAAGGTAGGGCTGCGAAGGCCCTGTAGTCAAACTTCTTTCCAGACAAAGGCTTGAAAGGACAGCGTGAGGGGAAAGGCAGAGAGAGCAGGGGGGGGTGAGACTGGTGAGGAGTCTACAGCCCTGCAGCGTCAGACCACGGGGCCTGAGGAAGGCCTAGATGTGGGATCCTTACCAAGCGTCCAGGGGAGATACTGGTCTGGAGGCTGAAGTCTGGGGGAACAAGAAGAGTGTTGGAGGAAGAGCTCACATCAGGGGGGCCCTTTGCTGGCCCCCCACAACACACACCTTCTAGTGGAGTGGGGGACGGAGTGGGTGCAGGTGAAGGGGCCTCAGCCAGCCGCTCCAGGGCTCCTCGCTTGCCACGGCCTTCCTGGGACTTGCTGAGGACCATCTGTGCGCGGAGGGCATCCTGCTCTAGAGACTTCATTCTGTGGACCCAGAGAGTGAATGCTGCTCAGTGGACCTGATGTGCAGTGGGCAGGGCCTGGTGGTGGCGGGGTGCTCACCTGGCTGCCCTCCACAGTGCCCGCTTCTCTGCCTCTAGCGCCCGACGTTCTGCAGGAGACAGGGCTCGCTCTGGGACAGGAAGCTCAGGGCTCTGCATGCGCAACCGCTCCTGATGGCGTCGCTCAGCCTTGGCTGTCCTCACGGGGACACTGACTCCCAGGGCCGGGGGTGAAGACGGGCTGGGGCTGGAGAAAGGGACAGGATGCATTGTGGGAAACGGGGGCATGCAGCAGACAAGCCAGGCAGTGGGGCTCAGTCTCCCGCGCTCACCTTCCTGAATGGCCTGGCACAGCCCAGGGCTGCTCAGCCTCCTGCTGGTCATCTGGGGACTCCCTGTCTGAGGTGAGCCCCATGTCAGGCCCTGAGGTTACCGCCTCTTCCCGAAGCATCTGTGCCCTCTTCTGCTGCAGCTTGCGGGCTGTGGGCAGGCAGACATATGTCAGACAAGGCCAGGCCATCATCCCACCCAGACCTCTCCTCAAGTCTAAGCTCCTCACCTTCCTCCTCCTGCATCTTCCGCAAGTCATCAGCACCCACCAGGGACACACGCTTGGGGGGACCCTCTGCCTGCGGCACCCGTACCTCCAACTCGAAGTACTTTTGCCGTTCACGGAAGGACAGCTGCTCTGGGGAGGCTGCGGGACCAGGTGTTGGAGGCTAGAGGGGGAGCAGGCCCTCAGACTTGGCTGGTGTTTCTCTTGGGGGCACTCACCTTGGGCACCCACCCTACAGAGCATGCAGTAGCAGCAGCAGGGCACCACTGCACATACCTGGGTAGCACTGTCCTCCGGAGGATGCACAGTGGGCACAGCCGCGAAGGCCCTATAGGCCTGCTTCACATTGGCTGGCAGTTCATCAGGGGAGGGCAGCTGGGGAAAAACCCCTAAGTGAGGCTGGGGCAGCTGTCCCAGTGCAGCCACTTCCCAAAGAACCATCAGCTGTATCCTCCAACTGCCTCTGACCCACACCCACCATCCTGCTCACCACCCTCACCCACTGTGAACAGGACACTCACAGAACAGGGACCACCTCTGCCCCCGGGGGCCGGGGAGCCCCTTGGCCAGGCCTGAGCCATTGGCTGGATCACCCCCGGTTTTGTCTGCAAAGGGGAAGGGGGTGGTGGCAGAGGAGAGCAGGATCAGAGGTCCAGGAGTGGGAGTATGAAGAGAGAGAGAGAGAGACAGACAGACAGACAGACAAGGCAGGCTACAAGGGGACATTCATCCAGAACCTGTCTCGGAGGGGTTGAGGCTAGGAGCTAGGCTGGGAATGACCCTGTGCCCACCCCCACCCTGCAAGGCATGGCCAGGAAGGCCGGAAGCCTGGCCCTCTCCATGCAGTGGGAAAGGACTAGGAGAGACCCACAGACAAGAGGGACAACTGTATAGAAAAGATCTTATGCTGTTTTTGGAAGCCTTGAGCTCCTCCAGCAAGCTCCCTGCCTTCACCAGCTTTAATCAGGAAGGTGTCCCTAGACAAAAACACATCAGACAGCAATACCCCAAGGGGTCCCTGCATACCAGGACCCAACTGCACAGGTGCCCACAATGAGGCACTTGTGACTGGGATGCTCACTTGCTGGCTGCCAGGGGAACAGGGGGCCTCAGTCATCTTCCCTCCAGTGGTCACAGATGGTCCCTTGAGGAAGAGGGTAGCAGTTGGGAACGAGGGTCAGCTGGCCTAGCAGGACCCCAGGGCAGGAACTGGTCTGCGCATTTACCCTGGCAGCATAGGGACAGCCCTGTGACCTAACCTGACCACAGCCCAGGAATGCCATCAGACAGGCTTCGATGACCAACCATGAGACCTCCATAAAGGACTCTCCTTCCCCAAGGCTGGACACAGGTGGCCCTGGCCCTCAGCCTCTGCTCTCCCCAGGGCCTAGGTTGGACAGTCAGGGGCCTGTTGACAGCAGATTACTACTACCAAGGGTGCAGCCCTACTATCTACAAGGAAAGTTGGGAGTAGATGAACAGACTGAAACCAGATAGTTGGACACAAAAAGCCTACCCACCATCAGTACCTGACCCGGGCTTCTTTCCCAATCATACATGGTCAGAGAAGCATCCCAATCTATAACTGTCTCCTTCTCAAATTATGCTGGCTTCTCTGTTAGGGCTGTTTGGAGTGGGGAGAGATGGTACCCAAAAATTCAAATGCCCTTCCTGACCCCTCCCTGTTTCTCCACTGCTCAGCAATGCCCCAGCAAGCCCACCCCTTAAGTACTCACATTCTGGCAATGGTCTCCCATCATCTTCTGGGAGTGATAGTTTAAATACCTCTTGGAGAACATATGAGGACCGAATGTCCTTTCTGCTTGCCCCCAGGCCCACAACTGTCTCAAAGGCCACGGCCCTAGCTGAGGTCCCTGAGTGGCCACTCCCAGACCAGCTGTTGGTGCTGCACCTCCACACCCACAGGGCCTCCTTCCACAGGCTGCAGCTGCTTCAGCCCACCCCTCCATGGTAGCCATGTCCATGAAACCCCAAGACTGAGAGGAAGGAATGGCAGCTGCCTCTCCCTCACAGCCTGCCTGCAGCAGCAGGGCTCCACCCTCCCCAGCCAGCTGCGGGTAGAGACTGGGGAAGGAAGAGGTCAGGGACTTCAAAGGACCCCTTGGCACATGAGAGGGGATCACAGCAACAGCCACAAAGAAAGGTCAAAAGCTTTACAGACAAGGGCTGGCATGTAGGTCAGTGGTACGGTGCTTGGGTACAGCATTCATGAGGCTCCATCCTGTATCCCCAGCACTGCCAAACAACAACAAAATCCCAAATGTGCCTAGCTAGGAGGCAGAGCTCTAGCTCAGACCTACAAACCCTGCCTGATCCAAGACAAAGTTCTCTGCATGGTGACCTTGGCACTCAAGCTGGCAGCAGTGGCTCCCACGGGGAAGGAGGAAATGAAGACAAGGGGACTGACAGGCAGACAGGTAGAGCAGACAGGCCAACAGTAAAATCCAGCTTCACCACTTACTCTTTGCAAACTCCCAGCACTGGGCACAGCAGCCAGCACCCGGTAGTCCAGCTTCAGGGGCTCCAGATTCCGTCCCTGGAGAACAGAATGGACCACAGTGAAGAGGGGATCTATGTCCCAGGAATGTGACTGCCCACCACGCCTGTGTTCACCATTGCCATGTCCTGACAGGAGGCTACCCAGCACTCAGAGCTGGACCTGTGGGACTCACCAGAGTCTCTGTAGACTCAGGCTCCCAGGGTAGGGTTTGACTGGTCAGCTCTTTCTCCTACAAGGAGAGCAGACACGGTCAAGAACTAGTAGCTCAGAGCCAGTCCCAGGCTGCCAGCCACTTTGATCCTGACCTTGCCTGGGCCTTCAGGACTCAGTTCCCGGTCAATGGATGAAATGCTTTCCAGGCTATTCCGGTGGCCAAGGCCTGCTGCAAATGGGTTGGCGATCACTCCTGGAGACACCTGAAAGGAAAGGACTGGGCTGAGAGAAGAAACTTGCTGGCAAGGTCCCACTTCTGGGGCAGGCTGAGGACTGGACCCAAGACCCCATATCCTGACAAGCTGGCCACTGGAGGTTCTGTGACAACCTGCTGGTCCACCCATGACTCTTGTGTACCTGTCCCCAGTCTTCCAGGGACAAAGAGCAGTTGGTTCATGGGGTCACTGTGGGTGTAGGTTAAGTCTGTAACACGACAGGAATGTGAAGCAACCGTGCTCAGCCACAATGCTTGGCATGGGGATAAAACAAGCCGACTGTGGCCACTCTAGGAACAAAGGAGGAATGGCTGATAAGATGGCACTGGGAAGAGAGCAGCCAGAGGCAATGATCTTAGAAGCAGGGTAACACTCCCAGATGGATAGGGTGCATTTAAAATGTGTAGTCTGGGTGCTGATTAAGGATTCAGAAATACTGTAAGGTGAAATTCAACTAGCTCTGGGACTGGAGTCTGGGATGGAGAGTGTGTGTGTGTGTGTGTGTGTGCGTGTGTGTGCGCGTGCGCGTGCACGCGCACGCGCACACAGTGCTGGGCAGGGAGCAGGCAGTTGAGAACATATGACCTGGGCCTAAAATGTGCATAGATGAAAGGTAAACATAGGTGGTGGAAACGTAGCATCAGCTGCCTTCTATCCACAAAGCACGAAGGACCAGCTCAGGCCTCTACCCCAGAGGAATACAGGAGAAGGAGGTGATAGCAGAATGGAAGGCAGGTAACAGTCTCACGGTTGCCATCAGGGTTCCTACTATATGCACAGTGTGGCCTCAGACACAGCCCAGCTGTGAAAGCTGATCCAGAACACTGGAATGACAAGAGACCGAGGGAACAAACAGGGAGCAGCAGCTCACACTGGGAAGATGGAACTTGAGGTCAAGAGTGTCAAACAGGAGCAGGGGACAATGAACAGCAGAAAGCGAATTCACGAAGGTGCAGTGGTCACAAACTGCAAACACTAAACAAGTGAGTAGTTAAACACACAGGGCAAAGATCACTAGAAATAAGAACGCTGGATAAAACAATCACAAGGGTAGACACATTTGTCTCTTGCAGACTCTGACAACACTACTAAATCCAACAATAAACAAGGTGCTACCTTCCTCACTTCTGAAGTAATTTAGTCAAAAAGGCACTGGGGAGGCCCAAGAGAGGCAGGCTCAGCGGGGTGGGCAGGGCTGTCCTACAGAGGGACTGAGCAGAAAGCAAAAACAGCAAGGATGAGGAAGTCTGGTTTCCCACGTCAGAAGAGGCCACGTGAGTAAGAAGGGCTGACCTGTGGTGCTGACTGGAAAGGCGGACAATGCCATGAAGTGACCCGAGGCTTCCTACAGCTCCAGAATAACCAGACAGTAACTATCACACACTGCCCTCATCTCTGGCCATGACACCCCAAGAGCACTGCACCAGACCTTGGCTTCTACACACCACTGTTCACCAAAAGAAATCAGTACTCCTGGGGAAAACAGCCCGCCCCCCAGCTGGGCAGGAAAGTGTGGGATGAGGCCAGAAGTCAGGAAGTGCTTAGAGTAGATGGGTGGTATCACCCAGCCTGAAGTCCCTTCCAGGAGACAAAAGTGAAACAATTCCATCATTAAAGTGACTGTGACTGGGGCTGAAGAGACGGTGGCTCAGCAGGAGAAGCAATTGCAAAGGACCTGGGTTCAGTTCCCACCACCCACATGGTAGCTCACACCTGTCCAAAATTCTAGTTCTAGGAGAATCCTATGCCTTCTGCTTTCCATAGGCTCCTGCATGCACACGGTAAACATATTCATGCAAGCAAAAAACGTTCATACACATAAAATAATAACTCTTAAACAAGACAAAACTGACTAATACACACTACCACTGCTGTGGATATCGCTCTGTATAAATAAAATGCTGATTGGTCAAGTAGCCAGGCAGGAAGTATAGGTGGGACAAGAGAGAAGAGAATTCTGGGTGGTAGAAGGCTGGGTCAGAGAGATACTGCCAGCTGCCGCCATGACAAGCAAGATGTAAGGTATTGGTAAGCCACGAGCCACGTGGCAACAATAGACTAACAGAAATGGGTTAATTTAAGATATAAGAACTAGATAAGTAAGAAGCCTGCCATGGCCATACAATTGGTAAACATTAAGTTTCTGTGTGTTTACTTGGTTGGGTCTGAGTCTATGGGCCTGGCTGGTGAGAGAGATTTGTCCTAACTGTAGGCCAGGCAGGAAAACTCTAGCTACACTACCACCCATGGAAAGAGTCTGCACTGGTGATGGGTCGGGAGATGGGAACAAGATGCCACCAGGAGAGAGCCGGTCCTCAGAGCACATGCTCAGGGACAAGCCAAGGGGTAAGGACTCACTCAGACACCAAGCCAGGGGCTCAGGTGGACTCAAGTGAAGAGGACAGGAGGGCCAGGTAGTTTTCAAGGTAGTTCTCTAGCTGGGCTGGGCTGGGGTGGGGTGGGGTGGGGTGGGCTGGGGTGGGGTGGGGTGGGGTGGGGAGTGCTGAAGCAGTTGCTACTGCGTGGGCATTCCTGCTGTACCACTGGGAAGTCAAAAAGCCCTAAGTCTAACAACTGCAAGGCAAGCACCATCTGGATTGGAAAGATGGGCCGGTGTGATAAAGAGGATGAACTGACCTACAGGGAGAACTAGAGAAGCAACAGAAAATATCCTCTTTACACCAAACACATGGGGAAGCAAAACTGAACGATTCCTTTGAGAGACCACAATGACTCAGGCCCGCTCGGGCGGGAGTGAAGTGGGATGTGTTGAGTTGACTGACCCGTGGCACCCTTCCTAGGACCCACTAGCTGCTGTAGAGAGAAACTGACAAGTCCAGCAGCTGCAGGTCTGACAATAAGCAAGAGCCTAGATCTACGGAAACATCAGTTTATATATCAGATATAGCTGGCACCCCCCATTTCCCACCCCACTACACCCAAAAGCCTGAGGGGGCAGAAAGATGCAGGTCAAAGCCACTCAATAGCGGGTCAGACAAGCCAGATGACTCAAGTGGGTAGTGTGAGGAAAGTGAGGTGCTGGGTCAGCAAGATGGCTTGTGAGGAGAAAGGCTGCCAAGACCGATGACCTGAGTTCAATCCCCAGGACTGGCATGGTAAGGAGAACCAACTCCACAAGTTGTCCTCTGACCTCCATACACACATAAACAAGTGTCATAATTTTTTCTTTTTAAAGTGGACTGTGAGTAAAGATATATGTATGCTCTTCCATGCCTAGAGGGTTCAGAATGGGCAATCTTGTGGGGACAAAAGCCACCAGTGCCAGGTCCTCAGCTTTTCTATGAGAAGTCAAGAATCATACATTATAGTAAAGAGTCCTGATGTGTAAAGAATGGTTCTTTCCTCCCAAGCATGCTGCTACAGCCTTTGGGACCAGGCCAGTCCCACTGAGCATATATGTAAGGCCCCTTCAGGAAACCCGATGTCCACTAGAGAGGGCTGTTTTTACGATTACAAGCAGAGATAGCTCCCTCCTTTTGAAAATGTTCTTAAAGAAACTACAACAAACAGTTGCTAAAGTCTGGTACAAGGCAAGGCCACAGGTTGCAAACAGACAAAGAGGGAAGGCCTAGGAAGGAGGTCCCAGCATCACTCTGTGATGGCTGTGAGCCACAGGGCTTCTGCCAGGAGACAAAGCGAAGCCAGCCAACAAGGGGTCCCCGGCACCAACAGGAAATGAGAGCCAGGAAGAGGCTCAAGAAAAATGACAAAATGATCCCAGAGTCTCTGCCAGTTTTGTGATGAAACCTGGCATATCTGTTCAGAAGAGAACACAGAGCAGACAAAACTTCAAAGGAACAAGAAAGAGAGGGTGATGTAGCTGATCAGTAGCAGAACACACTATAAAGTCACTGCCTCTGCACAGCGTGGCACTGTCCTGGCAAGCTTCACAGAACACTGTGACCAAGTCCAGAAACAGGTCCTAGAGTGCACGGGCCCTACCACACAGCCAAATCCTGCTCCCCACCACTGTGGGGACAACTGACAAGTATTTTCAAAATCAAAGTATGTTGGGCAGTGGTGGCATGTCTTTAATCCCAGTACTTAGGAGGCAGAGAGGCAGGTGGATCTCTGTGAGTTCAAAGCCAGCCTGTCTACAAAGCAAATTCCAGGACAGCCAAGGGTGTTACACAGAGAAACCCCATCTTGAAACAAAACAAAACAACCAAACCCCACACAGTCCAACAGGAGAAGCCTTAGTTCATAAAGTTTGTAAATTTTTGCAATCAAAGGATCCCACCCCAGAAGGGAAGCAAACACAAGGTGGGTGCTGGATCACACAGATGTAACTCTAACTTCAGAGGGCAGGGGAACTGCCAACCTCGGCTACACAATGAGACTTGTTTCAGATAGACAAAGTCTGGACCCACAGCATCAAGAAAGAAAAAGCTCAGTGGAAGAAAGAGAACAGCTTTGTGCTGAGAAGCTCACAAGGGGCTCCCAGGGCTAGGAGCAGAGGTCAGTGGAGCCCTCCCTAGCATGTGCAAGGTTCCCCTCCTAGGGTGTGGGAGCAGAAAGTCAACTATGCGAAGGCATCTTGAGATGAGACAAAGACTGAGAAGGGGCTGTCAAGGCAGACAGCTGCTGTGGGCAGGAAAGGACTCTCAAAGGCTCTTTCTTGGTCAGCTGCCCACTGCCCAGAGCTCCTCACTAGCTCGGCTAACAGAAACCTGCCTTGCTCCCCAGACAGGATCCAGATGAAGATCCAGCCAAGACAGGCTTTGGCAGGACCAAGCATGTGCACATAGACACACAGCTGCTTCCCAACACTCCTGAGCCACCCAGGTACTTCAAGAACAGCCTGGGTCACAACAGCAGGGAGCAAATGCACAGCCAAGGGAACCCAGGACCACGGCAGCCCTGCAGCACTGAAGTTCATGCTCTTTCCAGAGGGCTTCATTCTGAACCAAAAGATTCAAGTGTGCATGAAGCAACACACTTTGCACACATGTGCTGATGTGCGTAAACAAAAGGCGGGGCTTCTCTAGTGACTAGATCACCCAGGGAGAAGTCACACACAAAAACTCCCCCAGGACACAGGACTCCCTTGGGGAGAAGCAGGACAAGGGTCAACCTTAAGCCAGGGAGTAGCACCTCACACAGGCTGCAGCCCAATACCCTTCCAGACGCAAAGACAAAGGCTAACTTGTTTCCATCCAGTGATCCTCACCAGCTAGTCTGGGACAAGATACAGGGTCTGTGGCCAGAGGGTATCTTTCTGCCAGCATTGGACCGGAAACCACTAATCCAAAAACCCACTGCCAAAGGAGACCAACCTAGGATGGCTGCCTGTCCCCAGTGTTGAAGGAATAAAAGCCATGGGGAGTGGAAATACAGCCACCAGCACCCTGGAGACCCGCCCGCGTGGCTCGTGAGGATGTCCAGGAGTAGCAGACAGCCAGTGCACATAAAGACTCCTTGAAGCCTCACTTGGACTACAGGGAAAGATGCTGAGGGTCCTAAGGACAACAGGTAGAAGCAGGACAAGGAGAAAGCGTGAACCCCAAGAGGAGCAACGAGGCTAGAGACCTGTCCAGGGTGCCTGCCTCTCGGGCCTAGTTCTGATGGCTGGATATTCTCGTTCTACTCCAGGAAGCTAGAGCAGAAGAGGCTCTACCCTGTGCCCACGCCCTGGCTCTGCCCTGTGGTATAACGAAAGAAACCAGTGACCAGAGGTTGGGAGTAAGCTCCACCAAGGGACTGTCAGAAAGACATCCTAAGGGCCAGCAGAGCCAGGAAGCTGCCTTCCTGCTTTCGGGGGGGAAGGTACAGGGCTCCTTGTTCTCTCTGACCTGCTAGCTGTCACATGCCCTCAAGTACTGCCTTCCCAGAGCCCTGTTACAGCTCTTCTCTCAGCTCCTTGTCAGTCAGCTACAGCCTCACCTACCTCTACAATGCCTGCCCACCCAGACCACAGCCTCCAGACGGTACAGTGACAGGGCTCAGAAAAGGGCCTGCAGAACACAGTACCCACCACTCCCACACACGGTTGGTTGGTTCATAATTGCCAAGTACTTTCCAGACCCAAGTGCGGACACTAGACGCTGCCAGACTATAAAGGTCAGTGCTAGGACAGCACCTAATCCCCAGGTAGGCCACTAACCTCCAGGGCCGTGGTGGTGCTGGTATCAAAGCCGTCACAGACAAGCACGGTAAGGGTGTCACCCACACTGCGCAGCAGCTGCACTGCCTCAGCATGTGTGAGGCCCAGCAGGCTCTGCTGGTTCACTTCCAGCAGCCGCAGCCCCACACGCAGCCGTCCATCACGCCCGGCAGCCCCTGTAGGGCTCACCTGTAGGGAGAACAGTGTGAGACTTCCACCAGGCACCTATCTGTGGCCCCAGGAAGGAAGAGCCCTCACCTTGGAGATGAAGATGCCCTCATCTGTGGGGTCACAGGGGTTCCCTGCATGGCCCTTGGCGCCTCCTCGGATGCTGATGCCCAGCTTCTCCCCAGGAGCCTTCTGAATGCAGAGTTCCCGCATGCCTGGAGGTGGTGGGTCCCTCCGCACAAGCAGACACAGCTCCAGGCAGGGCCTGAGAAGGGCACTGACCGCCTCCTGATGTGTGGCCTCCCGAACATCCTGCCCATTTACTGCTAGGATGCGGTCCCCAACCCGAAGGCCACAGCGAGCAGCTAGGCCCCGAGGAAGCACCTATAGGGAAGACAATACCCAGTAGACCAGTCACTGATGCCTGCCCAGACTGCCTGGGGTGGGTGCTTCCTGCACGAGTTGCCTGCCAGAATACTTACCTTGGAGATGAATACACCAGGATCCTGGACACCAAATGGGTGGCTGGAGTGATCAGAACCTCCTACGATACTAAGCCCCAGTGGACCACCAGCTCTGGGCAGGCAGATTTCCTGAGGACATAGGGTGGGCCTCAGTCAGAACAGGGCAGGGGTGAAAGGAGCTAACTCTGCAAGTACCAGCAGAATGGATGGGCCCATGCTGCCCCATCTGCCTGTGGGGCAGTCTGCTACCCTATCATGCACACAGCCTGACATCTCCACATCCTCACTGACAGCAGGCAAGGAGCAGAGCAAGGCTCCTGGCAGATTATGCTAGGGCAGATGGGAACCATCACGGAGGCTGACTGGAGAACCTTAGTTTCTTGGGCACATGTAGGAAGGACATGTACTACTTTCTGCCTAGTGTGGCTACACCTTATGATTAGTGGATCCTGGGTGGGCTTTTACTCTACACCTGGAGCTGAGTGGATGCTGAGCAGGACATGGGCAGATGTCTTACCTCCACAGGGTATGGTCCTTCCAAGGCAGTGGCCAACAGGCTAGGGGACAGCCTAGATAGCACAGGTTCCCCGGGGACGGCAGTGGTCATGGTAGCAGCAACAGTAGCAGTAGGGGTTGGGGAGGAATGTGGTGGGGGGCTAGGTGGGTAAGTCCCTCCAGTCTCTCTCTCCAGAAGCAGGGAGATGGTAGGGGAAGCAGCAGTCAGCAGGGAGACAGCATGGTCGTGCCTTGCCTCTGTCATGTCCACTCCATTGATCTACAGGGACACACTCAGGTCAGAGAGGGCAAGCGAGAGAAATGAAAGACTCTAGTCAGGACATACCTGGCCCCACTCACCGAGAGGACTCGGTCGCCAACCTGTAGAGTGCCTGCCCGGTGGGCAGCCCCTCCCTCTGCAATGCGGGATATGAAGATGCCCTGTAGGGACAGAGAAGCCACACTGAAGCCATTATATGGGAAACCTAACATGCCTCCGTTCATCAGGGACGGACCCTCCTCCCCGCTAGACCACCGCCTCACCCCATCACCAGCCCGGTAAGGTGTGGAGCCTTTTCCACCAGCAATGCTGAAGCCCAGCCCCTTTTCACTGCGCACAAGACAGGCAGCATGGCGCTGGCGGAGGGGTACAGGAGTCTCAGGCTGAAGCAGGGGCAAGCGCAGGCCACCTCCCCGACGTTCCCGGGGACTATAGTCATCCTCAGGGCGTAGGGGGGTGATAGTGACTGCGTTTTCAGGTTCCACCATTCTTTCCCTCCACACTCGCATCTGCACAGCAGCACCTGCTCCTCGAAGTGCTTCCACAGCCTCGTGGTGCTCTGCATCCTGTAAGGCCACACCATTCACCTATGGGCAATAGAAGACAAAAGCCGCAGCACAAATCAGCATCCAGGCACAGCCACCCCGACATCCTGACAGTATGCTTATGCTCTTGTTTTTTTTCAAGACAGGGTTTCTCTGTGTAACAGTCCTGGCTGTCCTGGATCTCACTCTGTAGACCAGGCTGGCCTCCAACTCACAGAGATCCGCCTGCCTCTGCCTCCCGAGTGCTGGGATTAAAGGTGTGCACTGCCACCACCGCCTGGCGCTTATGCTCTTTTTGCCTTTGCGCCAGGATCCAGGCTAGCCATGAGGCACGGGCAGATGCCTGTGGCCATTCTACACTAGTGCTCACCCAGAAACTGTCATCCGCTTGGCAGAGAACATGCAAGGCTACTGTATTAGGATGCCAACTCCACATGCTTCAAGACAGAGCTGGGATTGGAGCTGAGCAGGAAAGCGTACGGGACATCAGCCCCACCTCCTCTCCCTCTTGGTCTAGAACCCCACAGCCTTCTCTCTCTTTCTTGTCCCCCAGGAAGAGCAAACCTTTCCTCTGGGTTCTTCATAGGAAGATCAAAGCTTTCCTGAGTTCTCTAATGGCCAAGTATCCAGGCAGAAACCTTCAGGGTTTCCACACAGGATTCCCACCAGTATTGCTGAGGTCTGACCCCACCAGGCTACTTCTGATCTGCCTGGTGCCTCTTGTCTAGGCTGAGGGCTGCTTCTTTGTTTTTACACTCACCCCTTGTAGTACTAGAGATTAAACCCAAAATGTCATACATGGCAGGCTAGTGACCTACCACCGAGCTATATCCCAGATGGATAGGAAATTTGGCGTGGAGGGCTTCTAAGCCTACTGTTTAAGGTCTCAATAACTTTACCCAGGTATCTTTGGGCCCTGGGCTTCTGGATGGGGAAGATATTGTCCCCACTTCCTGATGGGGATAGCCAAGTAGCCCAATGATCAAGACTACGTGGACCTTGAAGGGCACAGCTGTCCCTTGCCGTGAGGCAAGGAGGTCACTACTTACCTCAAGGAGCTTGTCACCCACTCGGACTCCAGCACGGGCCGCAGGGCCCTCCTCAGACACTCGAGAGATAAAAATGCCCTAGAGGACAGGTGGGGACTGGTCCACAAGAGCAACAGCAGAGGCAAGCCCCTCCTCATGGCTATCAAATGTGCAGAGCCAGACAGCCTGGCCTGCTTCTGCACAGGATGTAAAGACCCCCACATGCACAGTGGAGAACAGCAGTCCTCGAGGTCAGAGGGGCTGCACTCAACTACCGGGAGGGCTCGAGCACAAGAAGCTAGAATTTACAAGTCAACCTTTGACCCCAGAGCTGGCATGAGAAAATGGGGAAGGAAAACCTGTCTGTGAAGGGAACAACTCAGCTGCCCTATAAGCTGTTCTCAGACTCCAAACATCCTGCCCGACCACCCGCCTGGGTCTGTTCAGTGCCCTGGGGTGACCCATGCATCACACATGCTAAAGGATGGTGAGCAGGACATCTAGAGTGACCACTGACACACCTTAGAGAAAGAGGAAGTCTCTGGAGGCTAGAGGGACAGGTGTGGGCAAGAGAGAGCTCACGGAGACTGGGACCTGGTTATTAGCGAGGCAGTTCTTACCTCATCGTCTCCTTTGTAGGGGGTGGAGCCTTTGCCCCCCGCAATACTGATGCCCAGGCCCCCCGTCTGCCGCACGATGGTGAGTGTCAACTGGAAACAGAGTGGACATGGATATCTGAGAAGACCTGGAATACCCAGGGGCTCGCAGCAGCAAGAAGGGTTGGTTGGCTGCTGACAACCCATACAACTCATCCCTGGGGAGCTGTGCCGACTTGGGTAGTAAAGAGAAGCAGGGAGGTTCCTACGATCCCGGGCAGGCACAGCTTCTGTGAGCTAGCCCATGCAGTACAGAGCTAGCTGTCCTCCAGAAAGTGAAGCTTGGCCTTGCTTCTATCCATAAGGATACCTGAAGGCTCACAGTAGGATAGAGGAAATGGCCCAGTACCTCCACTCATCCCCTACAAGGCCAGCTGCCCCAGTGTGGAGACATGCTTGCCCAGCCAGGGGAGCAGGAGGCCCTGGGGAAGTGGAGCCAGAACCCCGGTCGTGTGGCAGCTGCCAGGAACGCTTCTGGGAGAAGGTCTGAGTTTGAGCCATGGAGGTGGGGAGAAGTGAGAGCCCGCAGCCCAGGAAGCAAAAGTCAGCAGGAGCCCCGGGCCCAGAGCAAAGAGCAGCAGCGAGCAGTACAGACCTCTTCCTCCTCAATGCGAGCAGGCTCTATCAGCAGGTTATTGGCCTGGTCAAACGACACCCCCTGTTAGGACAGGAGCAGCGAGGCATGCAGGTTAGCCACCGCTGGGAACTGCCACCACCTTACCCAGCCCTCACCACAAGTAGGCAGGACAGAAGGAAGATGTCATCAAGCTCCTATGATCTGAGTCAGCCCCTTCCCACCTGGATCCCCCATCTGTAGATCATGAGCAACTCTGCAGACCACTTCTATGGTGTGGCTCGGCTGGCGAGGGTGAAGGGTCCAGAGGGGCAAGTCTATTCCTGGTTGTCTCTGACTGACCCCCAAACTGCCCCGGATATCATGTATCATCAGCCCATACTCTCAGGGTGGGAGCACTATAAGGCAACAAGGGTTGGACTTTTGCTAGCTAGGGCTTTCCCTGGCCTCGAGGAGTCTCCAGTAAGTGCAAAGGTCCTTTTGAGCCATCAAAATCAAACATGAGGATAAAGAAGAGATGCCACCGCTCTATAGATTTGCCTGGATCCCAGAAGTCCCTGACAAGGCATAAGAACTTCCACCAGATCCACAGGATGGGCCACAGGCCAGCGGCAAGGCCTCAAAGCTGGTCACTTCCTGAGGCAGGAAGGATCCTGGGAGAGCCAGCAGCTCATGAGGAGGACCTTGTCCAAGATTCCTGAACACACAGGACACAGAGGGGCCCTTAGCTTCCGAGCGCTTTGGCCTCCTACCCCACCAGGCAGGCCCAGGGAGCTGCCAAGAACTTTATAAAAAAGATCAACGGCAGGGAATCCTGGGACTACGTGATGAGGACATGTGACAACAATACCCATTACAGTACATTCATTACTCTTCTCCTAACAGCCAAGGGGGCAGGAGACCAGGGCCCGACCTGTGTGCCTGTCACATTAGGGCTGCATGTCCTCCATGCTGTCACCTGCCAGGGTTCAAAGCAGCCCACTGAGCCAGTGGAGCCTGGGTCAGATCGGGGTATGAAGGAGACATACCTTGACGGAGGGGGCAGAAGCCACAGCCTCTTCTTTGTCGTCTTCTTCTGTGGTGGCTTCACCTTCTTCTTCAACCCTGTTCTCTTCCTCCTCCTCCTCCTCCTCCTCCTCTTCTTCCTCCTGGGCTCGAGGAGCCCAAGGTGTGTGGGGGCCATTGTGCCAACCTCCAGCGGGGCCCTCCTTGTCCGTCTGCACCCCCTGCAGCAGGGCTACAACAGCTTCAGGTTGTGGGAGCTTGGAGATCTTGAAGTGCTTCTTGTAGTGGGGTGTGTCTTTGCGGATGAGCCTCTGCCGGCCACTGGGCAGTGTCCAGGGAGCCTCAGGCTGGCCCTCTTCACTTTCACCATCTTCCCTGGGCATCAGCGTGTCCTCTGCGAAGTGCACTGTGGGCTAAGTGGTAGAAAGATGAGGGTGGTACCCTGGCCCCAGCTCACTCCTCCCAGGGCCCAGCTATGGGGCTGACTGGTTGAGCCATGCAGGTAACAGCCAGAAGCTGACCAGTTCCCTGTTGTGAATGTAGAAGTACACAGAAAATTCGGCTGTTAAGACCAGAGGACACTGCTCCTTCCAAACACACATGGCAATTAGCAAATGGACACTTCGGAACATGTAAAGACCAAGCAGGTGGAAGCATATACTGGGCCAGGAAAATGAGGACACACACCATCCAGGCAAAGCATAGAGGTGCGAAATTTGAGTGCACTGAGCTTGGCTGAGAAGTGAACTTTAACCTACCCTGGCACCCTCACAACCACCACCCTATACCACACTGGGCACTAACTCTGCCAGAGGAAGCCCTTCAACATTCCACTGATGCTAGGCAGCATCTGGCATGGCCCCAGCCACACATCCCGCTCAGGAAGACGTATAGGATGAGAAGCATTGATCCTAGAAAGCCCTTCTTCTGGCCTACAGGCTGCCTTCCTGTCGGCCCTTACCTCATCATAGTCCTCCTCTGTATCTTCCTCCTGTCCAGGTGTGGCCTCTTGCTGGCCTGGCCCCTGTTCCTCAGCCAGTAGGATCCCAGGCTCTCCTTCGGAGCCCGTGCTTGCCGATGGGGCAGAGGCACCACTCAAGCCAGACTCGGCACTCAGCCTCTTTTCCTGTAGAGGAGTGGGGTCAGGTGCACGGAAGGTTGTCACCAGAGGTGACATAATATCCCCAGCAGGCTCACTGTTTGCAATCACTCCCTGTCTGCTTCCAGAGTCATGCAAGGTCATGGTTCTACGGCCCAGACCTCAGCAATGCCTCCCTTCTCCTGGATTCAGGAGGACAAATACAGAAGGTTCCAGGAGGCCATCATCAGTCTGAAACGAGCCCTACGACTGCTGTCTAAGGTGGGAGTAGCCATGCGTGGCCAGTACATGCCCTGTCTGCCTAACCGCTATATCCAGGTACCTAGACCCATCCCACAGCCCTGAAGCTTAATAAGCAAGCGACCTGCACTGCTCTAGCACCAAACTCCTTCCCAGGTACAGCCAAGGAAAGGAAAACAGAGCTCTCCTTCGGCCTGACCCCTAGCCAACCTCATCCTGTGCCACCAAAACATGCCTAGCACTTGGACCCAGGAAACCCCAACCCTGGCTATGCCCCTTATTCTGACTCCACAGGTAGGCACTACCTGAGACCCAAACACCTGCATGCACCCTTTGGCCAGCCCAACCCCCAGCTGCTGCCTATGTGGCCCCAGTCCAGTTCACCAGCTTATCTCCAGGCCTCTTCCCATGGAGCCTCTGCCCTCACAGCTCCACTGTCAGGATGGACGGACATATAGGGCTCCCAATCTTCACGCCTACCTCCTCTGAAGGTGAGGGTGGGCCAGGATCAGGCTTGCAGATGAAGACTTCATTCCGGCGCTCTTCAATGCCCCTCTTCATCACCTTGAGCTCACTGGGGTGAGGTGTGGCCCTCCGCTGAAGGCCCTGCCATGGGGACAGGGATGAGGAACAGAGGCCGGGTAGGGTCAGGCAGGAGTGGGATAGACGTGTACCGCCCAGAGTCCCCACCCCGCCATACCCGCTTCTCAGCTGCAGCTTCCTCAGCATCCTCGTCACCTTCAAGTGTCTCCACGAACTGGATGACGCTCACACGGCTCTGAGGGGCGTCACTACAGCTCTCTGAGGGACTGCTCTGCTGTTCAGGGTCTTCTGTGGAAGGCACGCGTCAGGGACCCAAGCTAGTCTCTCTGCCTCAACCACCCAAAACTCGAGACCCGGCCATCAGCAACCTACCGAGGCTTGGCAAGGGCTGCTGGGGCAGCAAGTAGCAGGTAAGCACCTTTTCCCCAGTCTGGGCATCATCCTCAGTCTGGAAGCGGAGCATGGGTTGTGCCTGGTTCTCGGCCAGCCACAGTGCCTTGAGGTTGAGGTGGGTGAGCGCAAACGGCAAACTCCGCAGCCTGGAGGCCAGGCAGGCATGGTCAGCATACACAGGGGATGCAGCCTGGTCCCCAGGGGCCACACAGACACTCACCGGTTCCCAGCTACATCAAGCACATGCAGCTCAGCTGTGTGGGCAAGCTCAGGGGGAAGGACAGCCAGGCGATTGTCTCTCAGAGAGAGGACACTGAGGGCCGCACAGCCTCCAATTTCAGGGGGCAGCACCTCAAGATGATTCCGGTCCACATTAAGGTTAGTCAGTTTGGTCAGCTTGCCCAGAGAGCGGGGTAAGGCCTGGCCGGGAAAAGGAAGGATCTGAGGCTGACAGAAACCCTGAGGTACGAGGAAAGGGAGCCCTTGGGAAAGTAAAGGTCTCCCTTGAGGTAAGCTGACTAGTTCTCTAGGCCCCCACAGCCCTCAGGACCTATGGCTGGACATGGACCCAGTTTGCACACCCGTTTTTGTTTTGTTTTGTTTACCCTCAAGGACACCAAACGCCCTGCCAAGCCACTTAAGACCCCAGGCTGTCTTCTCTAGCTCTCTCCTACAACCACCTAGCTCAGTCTACCGGTAGGCTATGTGTCTGTGACCCCACCATCCAGGTGCTGCCTTCCACTCAGAACTGCTCTTTCATTTCCAGGGGGCTGTCTTCTCTCCACACACAGGAACATTCCACACTCCCCCCATGCCAGCCTGTCTCTCGGCCTGAGGCTACCATCACAGCAGACCTCTCTAGCCTGGGCGCTACAGCTTCCACTCTCCCTGGTTACAATGGGGCCCACATACTGAAGGGCAGTCTTCTTTCTGTCCACTTTACCCTTGCCTTCTTCCCAGTCCTCCCTGGCACTGTACGTGTCTGGAGAAGCACAGCCAGAGTGCTTTAACTGGCAGAGTCCTGTAGGGTCCCAGAAGTCCTAGGCCATCTCCTATGCCAGTGAGCTCTTCCTCCTGACCCCAAGGGTGCCCTAGCAAGCACTTCCCTCGGGATAAGAAGCACATGCCACTGCCGTGAGGCACTTGTGTCCCTGCTACATATCAGCACTGACTGCACTCAGCACACCCCAAAGGGCTTGGGGACTCGGGGCCGCCCTACCGTCAGCAGGTTCTCTGTGAGGATCAGCTCAGAGAGGTTCTCACAGTCCCCAATGGCCTCAGTCACCTCGCACAGCCGGTTCTGGTCTACCTTCAGGATTGACAGTTGCTTCAGCTGACCTGGCATCGAGGAGACACGGTGACTAGACTGAGTCAAGTCAAAGGTACTTGAGTATGTGGCTCCTCAGAATGGCTGTAGCCTGGTCCCACATTCCAGTGAAAGATCACCTCTCTGAGAACTCCAAGGTTCCCTATGCTTACCCCCCAAGGCTCTTCCCCATCCACTGACCCTTGTAAACCCATACTCGACTCCTGTTACCACAAGTGACCCTGACCCTTGGGTAGTAATTGGATAGTGGGGTCCCTAACCCCGGCCTTATCTTAACCTTCCCTCACTGGACACCTCTAGCCTGGGTAAAGTCAGGTCCTATCCCAAGACACTGTTTGACCCCTCATAAGGCCAATGATGAGAGTGAACAGTCCCCAGGGCCCTCTGGGCACACTGACCGATGCCCTCGGGCAGCCGCTGAAGCAAGTTCTGGGAAAGCAGCAGGTCCGTGAGCAGTGCCAGCCCACCCAACTCCACAGGTAGCTCCTCTATCCGGTTCTCTGACACATCCAGGCACACCAGTCGCCGTAGATTCCCCAGCTCCTGAGGACAGGCAAGAGGTCAAAGGGCAGCATGTAGGGGATAAAGCCAGTCCCCCACCCTCACTTACCGGAGGCAGTGCTGACAACTGGTTTCGGTCTAGCCACAGCTCCCGCAGGTTAGGCAGAGCCCCCAGAGTGTCAGGCTACAAGAAGAGACAGACAGGAGAAACCAGTGTGACCTCCTCCGGCAGCTACCCCACCTGTCCTTCCCCAGGCGGCCCTCACTCTACCAGCACTTCCAGATCATTGCCTCCCAGATCCAGCTGTTCTAGCTTGACCAGGAAAGACAGGGACCTGCAGAAGAAAAAAAAAGGCTTGATATCCAAGCCCCAACATAGAGATAGCTCTACCACAGTCTAGGTGGAGGCCCCAAACTTACGCAGGAAGAGATTTAAGCAGGTTCTCCCGGAGTTCCAGGGTCACCAAGTTGGCCAGGCTGAAAGAGACCAAGGACCAAGGCTGAGGAAGAAAGGGCCAAGACAAGTACTCCTACACTCAGACCCACTCACCAAGGGGGTTACTCACTTGCCCACATCTCCAGGCAGCGTCTGCAGGGACACATCGTTCAGGGCCAGGTGAGCCAGGCTGCGTAGCTGTGTGAAGCCATCTGGAAGCCTAGGGAAAGGAAGCAGCAGACCTTAGATGCCCACAGAAGGGTTTTAGAACCCCCCACGGCCTAAAGCCAACTCCCACTATGGATGACACTTACCTGGACAGGGGGTTCCCACTGAAGTCGGCAATCTCCAGAGCTTTACAGAACTTTATGCTCTCGGGGATCTCAGGGATGTCTGTGTGTGGAGAGGGGTTTGCCATGAGGATGCTATTGCCTCAGGTGATCCCAGGACCCCCTGCTCCACCCTACTTCCACACAGCCAGAGTACCACCCCCGCCGCCGGCCTGCCCACCGTTCCGGGACACATCCAGCTCCACCAGCTGCATGAAGTTAGCCACTTCAGGAGGTAGCCGCTGGATCTCGTTGTCACTGAGGCCCAGCTTTCGCAAGTTCAATAGCCGGAAGAAAGGCTGTGGGTAGCAGAAGATGCGATTGGTGAACATCTACAGCCAAAGCTCTAAGGGTAGTGAGGAGTTTCTAGACCAGGAGGATCATAGCCACAGGTCCCTGGACCTCTGTGTGTCCCAGGTCACACAAGGTTCTGGCAGTCTAGCAGGCAGAGAAACATACACAACGTACATACATACCCCTGTCCACTCGATGCATGGTCTCCCTTGTGTTATTTGCCATATGCACCACTACTGTGCTGCTTCCCAGATAACATGCCCAGCTGAAATACCATCAGCTCCTGACTAGACAGTTCCTGCCCTCTGCCCTATGGGCCACTCTTTGGATTCTACCCACTCCCCAAACTGCTTCTTCCACCACAGATAAACCCTTCGGGTATCCCAGCAACGAGCAGCAACAGCTGGACAAAGACCATCAAGAGAACTGTAGTAAGAATACCAGAGAGAAACACAGGTACAAAATTTCAAGATTCACACACAGGCACTATAAAGATCCGTGAAGAACAGAGCTGGTACAAACAGACCTGGACCGGGGTCACACCCCATGCCACCCAGCCCTCAAGAATATCAGACCACTCAGCCCCCATCTCACAAAAGTAAATCTTTCATAACCTGCTTCCTCTGGTCTTTCTGGAGTGGCCTCAGAACAACAAAAACCAAAAACAAACCGACAGGAAGGAACACAGGCAGTCAGAGGTGGGCCCTCCGCTGAGAGGTGACAGAATAGATCTGACACTGTCCTCTTAGGAGGATCCCACTCAGCTTCGAGCCCAAGGGGGAAAAAAAAGGAGCTGAACACAGTGCAAGAAAACCAGGCCCCTACCTCTAAAGCAGCCCAGCAAGCTGTTGCTAGCCAAGGTCGACCTCGCAACCTGGTCCCATCCACCTCCTGTGCTCTCACGGTTTCTCTGTTGGCTCCCCTTTTAGGCTCAGTATCCACCCGGTCCCCAGACAGGCTGCCACCAGGTGCCAACACAAGCGACTGGGGGAGGGTGGGGCTGGCTGGGGCGGGGCTGGCCAGTAGGAACCAGCAGGGCCGGCTGGAGGTTGCGGTGCCGACCGAGCCCGGGCAGCGCCTGCTGAGGTCTCGCTCCAGCCGGCCGTCCCAGAAGTCACACACTGCCCAGAAAACTGAGCGCGGGACTGCAGGCGGGGCAGCAGGTGCTGCGGCGGCCGCTCACCTTAGGTAGCTCGCGCAGCTGGTTGGCATCGAGCAACAGCTCCTCGAGGCTGCGGCTGTAGCGGTAGATCTCCTCCGGCACAGCTTGAAGCGAGCAGTGCCTCTTATCCACCGACTCCACGTGCCGGTTGCAACGCCAGAGCGGGATGCACTTGAGCATGATGCGGGCGGGCAGTGAGCGCGGGCTCGGGAGGCGCACGGCGGGCTCGGGCCGGGGGGCGGGGCTCGGCCCGCATGAGCGCCGGGCGCGGGCGGAGCGGCACGGCCCGCGCGGGGGTGGGGCGGACCGCCGGGACCCGGACTGCGGCCGGGGTCGGCACTAGGTTCGGCCGCGTTCAATACGAGGTATAGTCTCGGGCGGCGGCGCCCAGCCGGCGGCGCGGCCTGACCCGGCAGCGCTTTCTCAGGTGCTGTGGGCGCGGCGGCGGCTCCGCATCCCGCCCGGCCTGCTCACCTAGCAGCTCGTCCGCCCGCAGCACCGCAGCCGGAACCGCCGCCGCTGCCCGCGACAACCGCCCAGCCGCGCAGCCCGCCGGGAAGCCTAGGCCCGCCCTCACTGCTCGAAACTGCAATTCCCAATAGGCCCCGCGGCGTGGCGCCTCTGACGACCCGTAGCGGAATCGCGCAGAGCATGTCGGGAATTCCGGCCCAGCTCCGACGTGACCCGTTACCGCAGCTGTGACAGGCACTCCCTTGACCCTGGATCCAATGGCCTCTCTCAGCACTACTCACGTATGCGAGGGCTGCAGCCAGCACTACCCACAAGTGGAAATAAATCAACGCCCGCCCCCATACCGCGGCCCTTCCGTTCACGCCTGCGCAGTATGCCTAACACCCTCCTGGTGTCTGGTGCCTTGTCAACAGAGAAGCAGACAGACGAGATATCCCACACATAGTGGGCCTGGGTCAAGGGACCAACTTCAAGACAGGGATTTCAGGGCCAGCAGTATCTGCACCTTTATGTACACTACAGAATGGGCTGGGCAGAGTGCCTGGTCCCAGGGACACCACTGTTAACACTCTACAAAACCCAGAGGAAATAAGGGGTAAGTGCAAGTCCAGGAAATGAGGCCAAAGTCACGCGGAGAGGTCGCTGTTATCAAAACGCTCCTGGTCATACACTTCAGCCACCACCTTACGGCCAGCAAACCAGCGCCCATTCAGGGCCTGGATGGCCTTGTGAGTCTCTGAGGCCATGGAAAATTCCACAAAAATCTTGACGATGATCTCTGCATCCTCCTCCTCGCCCTGCTTTTCTTGGTAGATAATGACCCGGTTCACAGCACCAAATTTGCCACACTCCTCTGTCACCTCTCCCTCCAGGTCGTCGTCGATGTCCTTGGGGTCTACCATGTTGCGTAAAACCATTACTGTGGACTGTGAGAAAGGAAACTGAATGCTGTGGCCTATCCACCACACTCTACCCACTCTACCTTAGAGAGGCACTGGCACTGGCCCACTTACCTCCTGTTTTCTGAGTAGCTTCTGCATGACCATGTGTCGAGCACTGCTGCCTGAGATGCTCATGTGCTCCTGTTCACTCAACATCTCTGGCCGCTCTGACTCAGGAAATAGCTCCTCCTCTTCTTTCTCCTTCTTGGGTTCCAACAGACCCAGTGTTGGCGGGCTGGCTAGGATGGGGTTCACCACTCCCACAGAGGGGATGGTAACAGGAATGGGAGGGCGGGCTGGGGTAACACCTGCAGCAAAACCAACCAAGTTCGACAGTCACACACACCCTCCTTGAGGAGTAGAGGGCTGGTTGACTATAGCCAGCTTGCCCCGTGTTCAAAGTATTACACTCAAGTATGGGCTGGGAAGCTGAAGACAGCCTCGAGGTGAGGGGTAAACAATGGCGGAGAACCTGACCCACTCCCACTCACCTGTGATGACTCCAGGGGCCTGGGCAGCCATGACAGCCTGGGGTAGAGCGCCTAAGGGCTGGGCCAGTGTCAGCGCTGGGGACACTAGTCCTGGTGTAGCTAAAGTACCCAGCACTGCTGCTCCAGCCACTGCTTCCTGCAACCAAAAGGCAACCACAGTCAGTTTCTAGTCTGGCTATCTCCACCCAAAACCATCCAAAGAGCCAGTTCCCGAAGGATCAATGGGCCTGTCCACCCACTCACTGTCCACCCCCACCATTGTACCAGCTCTCACCTGAGCTGTAATCTTGGCTGTGGCTGCAGCTGCGGCTACAGCGGCAGCAGGTGGGAGACCTCCAGGCGTGGCAGGTGTTAGCAGGGGCATGGGGGGTGTGACAGCCTTGCCCACCCTTAAGTACTGGCCACCCAGATCAAAGAGGTTCATGGAAGATACAGCATCCTGGGACGACTGGGCCTTCTCATATTCTGCAGGGCAGGATGAGCAGTGAGGAAGGCTGGCCCCAGTACCAGGGGGGCTCCCTCTTCTCCTTGGCTTTCCCCAAACTTACCAATAAAACCATAGCCCTTGTGCTTGCCGGTTGTGGGGTCCCGGGCCAGTGTACAAGACTTGATCTTGCCAAAGGCTTCAAACACACTCTTGATGTCATCATCAGAGAGGTCCTGATGTACAGAGGCCACGTAGATGCGGTTGAAAGCCCTAGCCTCCTCAGCCAGCTGGTCTATGATGGGCTGGGCCTGTCCTATGTTGCTGGGTCTGCCCACCTGAGGAGGTCAAGAACAAAGTCTACCATCAGCCTAGGCCTGTGGTGACTGCTTGTCTGTATGTGAGTCCACAAAGCACTCCCTGCATTCTCAGCTACAGGTCCAAGACCAAACTCTCTTGTTCTTACCTTAATGTTCCTGCCCCCAAGCATCACTGAGTTCATCTGCTCCAAAGCTAGCTGTGCAGCTTCTGGGACTTCGTACTCCACGAAGGCAAAGCCCTAAACACAGAGAGTTGCCATCAGGCCAGGAAAGCAGACAGGAGGGCAAGCTAGGGCACTGGGGTACCTCCTTACCTTGTGCTTCATGGTAACAGAATCCCAGGACATATCAATGCTCTTGATGGGGCCAAAGGGAGCAAAGGCCTGACGAATGGTGTCTTCCCCCAGCTCGTAGTAGATGGAACCCACATAGACCCGGCACATGATAGCCAGTGCCCGCTGCCGCTGAGCTGCCATCTGCAGCAGGACAGAAGGAGAGAGCCACTGGCTTGTCAGGAAGGCAGGAGACTCAGCAACCCTCTCCCGTCCTGGCCCACCCACCCAACTCTGCTGTGGGAAGGGCTCCCCACACAGCAGTGAAGTGCAGGCTGGGCCCTTGCAGCCAGGGCTTAGGGGTCAGCAGGACCCCATCCCAAGTAAGGCCAGGCCCAACAGCAGGACATGGAAGTACCCAGCCCACCCAGGTCCCAGACAGACTGTGGCAGCAGAGCTGACAGGTGGTCAGACGCTAAGGCCGAATGCCCTATAATTCAGCCCACTTCTCCAGTCTGGGCCAGGTACCTGGGCTAGGCTGGGGGATCCTCCCACTAGTCCAGCCAAGTACTGGGACAGAAGAGGGAAGGAGGAGCTGTCCAAGCCAGAGACACCTACTGGCATGGAGGCCAGAAGAGAGGGCGGCAGAAGACAGGGCAGCCATTGCCCAGAAGAGATCCCAGGGAAGGAATTTGGGAGCCCAGACAGGGGCTCTCTGGAGAGAACAAGGAGCAAGCTGCTCATGCAGGGAAACATAGGTGAGGACTCAGTGTGCTCTATACTCTCCCATCCCAACACCTCCCACAAAAAAAAGAGCTGCTTGGAGCACATGACTGTAGCCATAAGAGCTGGCCCAGGTAAGAGCATCCCAAGGCAGCAGAGAACCCAATGAAGAAGCCTCAGGGATCCTTGGGACTGGGAAGCTGGCAGGACTAGCAGTGAGCTGGGCCACTGTAATGAGGGACCTCCCCATGCCCTGGGAAAGGCTCCTTCCAACACTTTATAGATGTGCCAGGCAGGGGGTTCTAGAGCCACAGGGAGGGCCCCATGTGCCAGGCAGGGCCTTACTCCTTAACACAAACATGGGCTCCTCTCACCCTAACAAAGGTCCCAGTGGCAAGAGACCAGTTTACTTCTTCAGACATTAGCAGGCCTAGGATAGCCCAGTCTCCCTGAGACAGGACTAAAAGGTCCACCAACACAGGACTCACCCAGGTGGGGCCTATCTTTCCTCACATTAGGAGCTCCCTGAATTGGAGGCCATTCCCTCAAACTGGCTCCTGACAAGCCTCAGGCTCTTGCCCAGGTGAAGGGCCTCAAGGAGAGAGCCACCTCTTCTCTAAGCCCCACACAGACATGAAGCCACATCTGTCCTTCAGGTCACAGTTGACAAGAGAGTTTAAGTCTCCCCTTCAAGGTGAGACTACCCAACTACAGGTCTCTCTGCCCACATCTCCCGGACCCCTCAGAGGGACAACAGCTCCCTTTCAGACAGGTGCTTCCCAAAGTAGACAGAGTATGTCTCAAATGTGAGGGCAACTCATCCAGGGATGGCCCTCCAAGTGGATACCCCAGAGAAAGGGCCATGTCTTTCCCACAGGATCTCCCCAGGATAGGGCCTGGCCACTTCAACTTGCCTCTGGGCAAGGAAGAGCCATCTCCCTCCCAGACTCCTCTGCTTACTGCAGTCATGGCCACATGAACTCTACCCCTTGCTGAGAGCTAGGTCTGTGACCCAAGTTGTTATTTGCCCTTCCCTCTCTTGCTCACTCAGGCCCCCAGCCCCCATCCCATCCATCCATCCTCCCTCCAGAGTATGATGGGGCCACAGTTAGGACCCCTCTCTTATCAGGGGGCCTGACCCCAACCCAAGAGCCCGGGCAGCCTGGAGACTGTCGGAGCTGGAGGCCCACAGGTACATCCCCCACATGGGGTGGCAAGGCACAGATGAGCCTGGCATTGGCAGCTACCCTCCCTGGCTGGCTGCCGCGGCTGCCCTCCGCAGTTACCTGGCCGGTTAGTTTTAAGGTGGACCCTCAGAGCAGATGGAGGCCTCCCCAGGGGCGGTCCCGGGGTGAGTGCCCACACCACTGGCCCCACCATGCCTGGCGCTCTGCTGTGCTCGTCCAGAGCTGGCGGGCAGGGCCGGCCAGGGGAGCAAGGTCCCCAGCAGTGGGCTGCACTGCCCCCCTCTAGCCCTGACTAAGGACATGAGCCCCAGAAGAAGTGAGCATTTCTATTGACCGATTGCAAAGGTGAGAGAGGATCTCCAAAGCCCATTGTCACTGCTGCCATCTGAAAGACAGTAAAGACAGAGTTCAGTCTGTTGGAGCCGAGCAGTCTCCCGCTCTCGTCAACACCTCACGCAGACAGCAGCAAGGCACGGAGTCCCCGCCCTGCCAGGGAGGCCCGCCTGCCTTCCCACACTGCTGGCCACTCTGGCTGGTCACTGGCACCTGCCCAGGGGGGCTTCAGAGCCCCAGGTGCCCCGCCCCACAGCCTTTGCAGCGAGACCGGCGAGGGCAGAAGGAAGGGAGGAGAGGGACGGACAGAGCACAGTGAACAGCCAGTATGAATGTCTAAGGGCTGGCCCTGGGGGTGGGGAAGGCTCAAGGCCAGGAACCTGTCAGCTTCACATAGGCTTCTTCCCACAGGTACACAGCCTCCAGCCTAGAGTAGGGCCCAGTGGAGCTCACCCTTAAACTGCCCCTTCAGTCGAGGGCCTCAGGGATAAAGGCCTGACCACAGGGGCAGAGAGGATCACAACCTACATGCTGCCACCATGGCTGTGCACAGCCTGGGTGTGGTGGAGACCCAGAGGCACCAGTGGTTAGACCAAGAAGGAGAACTGGGCAGAGCTACAGAGAAGGAGTGGGAAGGGGGTGGAGAAGGGCCTTATCAAGCAACAGGAGAAAAGGCCAGGCCACTCATGCCTCAGAGAGGACCCTGGTGGTCCAGAGAATGAATCTTGAGAGTCTGAGAGTGATAACACCTTCTGGGGGCAGTCGGCCACAGGCACAGGAGGAGGCAGAGAAGAGGAGGAGACGGTGGAGGTATGGGGAGGGGCAGTGGAGGTTTCCTGGCCCAAGCTGGGCAGGAGGGCCTCCAGCAGAGCCAGCCCCAAGATAGTCTCAGTGGCCTGCAGGAGGGTGGTGGGGCTCACCTGCAGGTTGGTGAGCTGTTGCTGCTGGTGCGCGATGGTCTGCTTCACTAGCACACTCTTGATGCTCTGCTCCATTGCATATTTCTTGGCCTGTAAGAGATGGCAGTGAGGAGCACTGGGGAGCCCAGCCTGCAGGGGGATGGCCTCCCTCACCAATCTTGCTTGAGCAGTTGTGCCCAAGAGGCTCACTCTCACCTTCTGGAGGGCCTCCTGCTGCTCGGGCGTCAGGGGAGGCAGCCCCAGCTTGGTGCCTGTGCTTTGCCCATTTTCCATCTTGATAGAATCTGCGCCCTGGAGTAGGAAACGGGAATTGTTGAGCAGCAAACCCCGATTTCTCATGTTCCAGAAACCCCACAGGCCCTCTATCCCTAGACTCTTAAACCAAAGGGAAACAAGCCCCAGTACAAGCTACCTCCTGCCTGGTTAGGATGCAGGCCTTCCCTTCAGACACTGCTACCCCCATTTAGGTTTCCGTCACAGGCATGACTCATGGGTAGGATATACTAAACCAGGCAGGTACCCTGTAGGGCCAGCAGTACAATGGCCTCCTCATGCAACTATCATAGGAGAGCAGTGTGCCCACTACCCCTTGTTGACAATCTGACCCCAGAGTCTCTGCCCCAACTCCTGTACAACAGCCAACCTCCAGAGGCAAGAAAGCAGAACCAGGATCGAAGATTCATTATTTACAGGCTACCTGGCACTCTAGCCTCTTGGTTCCCTCAACAGCACTTTCAAGGGCCTTGGGCCACGCCGGAACAAGGCAAGGGGCCTCCCTCCAATAATGCCCTTTGGGGCCCTGAAGACAGTCTTTCTACACAGCTCCCCAAGAAGGTAAGTGTTCCTCCTTGGTTCATGAGCCCTCCAAGAGGCTCCATCCCATTTCCATTAACACTCCTGTATGGCATGCATGTGTTCAGCACACCAGAAGCAAGGTGCAGAGCAGCACCCTAGCCAATTTAATGAAAAACACATGGGACTGGCCAGGGAAGGCTTCACACTTGCTACAGACATAATCAAATGCTACCAGAATTGTATTTACATTATTCCTATCAATGCCATTTCCAAGTTGTTTGCAGGAGAGTTAAACAGCCATGTGAACAGGGAAAGCCCAATGTCAGAGCCAGCAGACCCTGGGAGTAATGGACAGAGCCAGTCTATGTATCTAACCAGTTCAAAATACCTCTGGTGACACTTGTAGGCTTCCAGACACAGCCTTTGAGAGAAACAGCAGAGAAGAAGGCCCTCGGCATAGTAGTAACAGGCAAGACTGAAGTTCAAAGGAGGCAGGTAGGGTCTGGCTGACTCAAAACCCAAAAACCCCATCACGGATGCCAGAGTGCTGAGTTTCTGGTCAGAGGTCAAAAGGCAGGAAGCTTACAAGACCCCCTAGGGCAGAGTCCCAAGACCCCAAAGTCTTTCAAGAGCTGCAATGGATGGGACCACAGCCTGCAGTCTGGCTCATACGAGATCTGTCCTCTGCCCTCTCAGCTGGCCCCAGGCCTAGGCTGTGACACTAGAGTAGGCTGTCACCATGGAAATAAAAGCCAGCTCTTCTCAGCCCCCTAGAAACTTTTCAATCTCTTCTTTGTCTTAGTGAACAAAAGGCCCTTCTCCCACCAACCAATGGCACACTGGCCAGCCAGTCAGGACAGAGAGCTTTAGCCCCCACAACTTCCCAAGATCCAGGCTGCATACCAACATCTCTCTCTGCACCACCCCCCCCCCATGCACACACCAGTGCCTGGGAGGCCTAGTCAGAGGCCACCACACTACCTTGTTGAAACCTTGAGGGACTCTGGAGGCGGGAATAAAGAACCTATCACCTAGCAACAACAGAGCCCAGCTTCACGTCCCAGAAGACTTATTCCCATGGGCCAGTGACTAGAGAACAAAATTCATCAACACCCACCAATAAGCTCAGAGAAGCATGGGGGTGGGGGGGATTCCCCCAAGACACGTGTGCTTTGATTTACATGTTATTTTGTTGTTTTATTTACATGAAAACAGAGAACTAAAATGGAAATCCCTATTTCTGGCTCTAGACACAACATTGCCCATTGCCATTCTGAAACAGGACCCATCCTTCTGCACAATGCTAATGGCTCAAAGCCAGCACCACGGAGGGCTAGACTATAGTTATTCCCATCATCCCCATCTCCTCCCCCTGCTGCCAGGCTTCAGCTAGATGGACTCTCACAGAAAAGAGGCGAAAGAGAAGCCTGCTGAGGAGGGGGCAGGGCAAGGAAGAAGCTGGTCATTGGACTCCCCCGACCACATGTCCTACTTGCCCCTGTCAGGTCTCTCTAGGCCCAAGGATGCATGGTCTGACGAAAAAGATGGTTAAGGTTAATACCTGTGGAGGTTTCCATTTGTCCCCTGCTGCCACCACTGCCGCCGCCGCCGCTGCGGCTGCTGCCGCAGGTTCGGACCCCCCTCCTTGTTGGCCATTGACCTGCTGCAGGCAGGAAGGAAATGTAACAATAGTCATATAAAAACCCATCACCCAGACCTTCTCCTCTTCCAAAGCTGCAGGCTGCCTTCCCCATCTAGAACAAGGGAGGCTGGGCAAGGGCTCAAGAAGGTCGGCTGAGTATTCATTACCAGCACCAATTGCACCTTGTACTGACTGCCCTTAGACCCTCTACCCTGCCAGCACATCTGCAGCCACCCAGGGTTCTGACAGAAAGCAGAGCAGCAGCTGGAGCAAGCTGACAGTCTCCCAGGAAGGGACAAAACGAAAAGGACAGAGAGCAAGCAGTGTTCCAGCCCAAGGCCAAGGAAAGCCACCCTTTTCTACTGACAGACTGAGCCAGACTGGATGACAGGGTGACCAGCTGGCCGTACCCTCCTATCCTTCCCGAGGCAGCAGGAGCACTGCTTCCATCAAACGCTATACACACTTGGGCCAAGCCTCTAAGCTCAACCTTTATTCCAGTAATTCCACAAGCTCTGGTTCAATCTAGGCTTCCTACTCCCAGCAGCCAAAGTACAAAGATGTCCTGGGAGACAGCTGAGAACTTAGCTCTCTACACTGGTTAAGACCTACCCCAGGGGGAACATAGAGAACACTGTGGTCCAAAGGCAGCCCTTTAATATGCAGCTCTTAATATGGCCTAGTAGAGTAGAACCCTGCCACCCGACAGACCTTGGTAGAGGTGGGCAACGTATAAGAGTAGGATGATATGATGGACAGGCCCTAAAAACCACCCCAACTTCTCAAGAGATTGCAGTGTGAACAGAAGTCAGAATGTGCTTACACTACCATCAGCTCAAGAACATGCTCCACAATATCAAAACACAGAGATGACTGTGCCCATTCTTGGAGACAAAGCCAAGAGGCTGGCCAACTTGGATAAAGTGGGTCTCTCAGGTCATCAGACTACTGAAGGAGACAGCAGCACAGCCTGGTTTTATATCGCAAAGACTGTACGGCCGACCCAGCATGTACCTGGAGCTGCTCCTGGTGCTAAAACGTGAGTGCTGCACTTCTGCCTAGCTCAGCGCCACTGTGACTTAGAAATGCTATCCCAGAGCAAACTAAAGGAAGGTGATTCCTGCAGCACACACAGGCATCCACACAACAGAAGCTGCTTTCTACCACCCACAGTGGAAGCATGCTTCAGGCATCAGCCAGACACCAGTGAGAAAGCTGACCCTGGGGCACATGTATAACTTCCTGCCTCTCCAAATTACTAGCCACCCAGGGTCAGGGATAGTGCTGAAAGCAGCAGACAATGCATATGAGCATTCCAGGGAAAGCTCACCTATGGACACTTGAAGGGAAAGGAAAACCACCCAAATTAGCCCATTTACCACAGTAGAGTAGATTCTCCAACAATCTAGAATTCTGTTCTAACCAGTCACTGGGAAAGCCTAGAGAACTACCATTTGTTATCCCAGATAGTCACTAATATGCATCTTAGCTATTTGTCTCAGGTCTAAGACCTAACAGTCACAGGCTGTCACCTTGGGCAATGGAAACAGAGGCCTTGCAGTCACAGTGCTCCCCAACACTAGGCAGTGGTGCACCAAGAGAGGGGAAGCCCCCTGAGGGACATTGCTGCTGAGAGTCTCCAGTGCACAAGCCAAGCTCTGCCCTCCACCAGCTCAGAAGTTACTTCCATTACACAACATGTTAAATAACCTGAGGCAAATCACCTAAAATCTAGGCCTCAAGCTCCTCTTGTGCAGGGGCATGGCCTAGCTCTCAGGCAGCATCGGAGATTCTACAGAACCACGTTCCATGAAGCCCCTCAGTCTCTGGGAAGTGAGCCACAGGTTCTAGCAGTTATTAGCACCATTGACGGCAGGACCAGGGCCCTAGAATAGGACTGGCTTCAGGACGCTGTCTTCCATCTGTTCGGGTCCCCTCACAGGGCGCAGTGCTGCTTCCTGGGTAGCCAGGCTTGTACTGAGCACTGTGGATGCAGCAAAACAAGGAAGAGACAAAGACAACTCTAGGGGCCTCATAGTCAACTGAGGACAAAGACTATTCCAACTGCTTCAATGGTGAGACTTACTGCCCATGTCCATCTGCAGCCCATCTCAACAATGACACTACCTGTCTGGCACCAAGCTGTAGTGGAGCTGACCCTCCAGCTAACCTTTCAGCATTGCATGAACACTGGGGGTTACTCAGAAATGAGGCACCCACTCTCCTCCAGTGCCATTCAAAGTATCTTTGTCCCCGTCTCTTCTATAATCCAATAGCCCCCTAAGGACACTCGCCAAATACTCAACCATCTGGCTGTCTCTACACAAAAACCATTTGCTCCTGTAGCTTCAAGCAGCAGAGGATGATCTCTTAAGAAGTCAGCCATGAGCCGGGGAGTGGTGGCACACGCCTTTAATCCCAGCACTTGGGAGGCAGAGGCAGGTGGATCTCTGTGAGTTCGAGGCCAGCCTGGGCTACAGAGTGAGTTCCAGGAAAGGCGCAAAGCTACACAGAGAAACCCTGTCTTGAGGGGGAAAAAAAAAGTCAGCCATGATGTGAATGGCACACACTGTATCTATCCCTCACAAGCTAGAGCAAGTGCCCCTTTCCAAGTACGAGGGTGCAGCTCCCAGCTAGGGCCAAGCAATGGCAGCCTGTGTATACTACTTGACCCTACCAGTCCTGACTCCAGTCACCTGCTTAAGTCTTCTCAGACCTCGGCTCCATCCCTCTGGGTGAGGGTGGCAGTTAACAAAAGGCTGGGTTGCAGTGGGGTTAGGGCCAAGAGATAAAGTGGTTCCTAAAGTAAGTGGGGAGGAAGACCTGGGGCAGACACTCCCGGAATATTCCTGACTGGCCAGGGAACACGTTGAGCAGAGCAGGTCAAGGCTCGCCAGCACAAGACATGGGGTTAGCAAAGTCTCAGGATGTCCACAAGATCTGCGACCAAGGAAGGCACTGTCTGTCGGGTTCTCCAACAGAGCCAGGGACAGAATGACTACTCGAAAGATGTGGGAGAAGGTCCTTGCCCTCCTGCGTGGGGTAACAGAATCGGAAACCCGCATCTCTGTGCACCACGGCGCAGAGCAAATGCCATGGGTCCGCCCCTTCCGCGCCCCCAACACCAGAGCAGTCGCGAGGGCCAGGAGCCGGGGCCAGGGCTCCCTGATGCCGCCGCCCGCCTAGATGACTGTTGTCCAGCCTCAACATAGCGAGGACCGCCCCGCGGAGACTCAGCTGGGGCGCCTGCAGCCAGCCCACCCCGCCCAGCTGCCGGAAACTGGACTTCTCGAGCCGGAAGCTACAGCCACAGCCGCGGCAGGCGCGCGCCCGCTCCGCCCCCGCCCCGCGTGCCGGAGGGCCACAAAAGGATCCGTGTGAGGCCCGATCAAGCCGCTGCGCACCCAGGGATCCTCCACGCCCTGCCCGGGCCCACGACTCACTCCCACTAGCTGACGGCCACCCCCGGCCGCGAGAGATTCACTTACGAGAGCTATAGTCGCCGTCGCCATCTTGCGTCTATCGCGGCCGCAGCGCGCGCCACAAGCCCTAGCTCCCCCCGCAATCTCGCGCGATCTGGGCGCCGGACGCGGAAGTCTCGCGATAGACCTTTCCCTAGCTACGTGGACGGAGACCGGAACGTATTTCCGGGGTGGAGCAGGCAGTTAACGCACCAGAGTAGGTCTGAACGGAGCGGGGCGGAGAGGGGCGGGCGGAAGTGTGGGAGTAGAGGCCCGGAGAGACCTGCAGCGTTCCGCCCCGTGGCATTCTTTCTGTTTTGTTTTGTTCTGTGTTTTGGTTTTTGTTTGTTTGGTTTTTTTGTTTTGTTTTGGTTTTTTTTTTTTTTTTTTTTTTTTTTTTGAGACAGGGTTTCTCTACGTAGCTTTGCACCTTTCCTGGATCTCACTCAGTAGCCCAGGCTGGCCTCGAACTCACAGAGATCCGCCTGCCTCTGTCTCCCGGGTGATGGGATTAAAGACGTGCGCCACCAGCGCCTGGTAGTAGCTTTTTTTTTTTTTTTTTTTTTTTTTTTTTTTTTTAAGATTTGTTTATTTTATTTATTATGTATACAGTGCTGTGTCTGCATGGCCAGAAAGAGGGCATCAGATCTCATTACAGGTGGTTGTGAGCCATCACGTGGTTGCTGGGAATTGAACTCAGAACCTCTGGAAGAACAGCCAGTGCTCTTAACCTCTGAGCCATCTCTCCAGCGCCCGGTAGTAGCATTCTTGACTCAGTTCCGTCTGCCCATTTTACCAGCACCCTTATTTCACTTGAGTCCACTCGCAGAAAGCAGCTGAACAGAGCGGCTGATCCCTATTGTTCATAGACAGCTGAAACAAGAGACAAAAGGACTGATGCATCGTCTTTGTATTGCCCGTCTTTAAAGTCAGGACTCCGCATTTATTTGAAAACACCATCTCTTTCCTAGTGAGAGAGTAGCCTCCTAAAACGATGACATGCAGATGGACCCAAGAGATAGTTCCCCAGCCAGTCCTGTGCATACAGTCCTGTGGGCATAATGTGTACGCTGATCCCCAAGTTCTGAGCTATGTTTAAATCCGTATGCTCATCTGTGCTGTGTGAGGAGGAGCTGTCCTGATATTTGTCTCGAGTTGCACCCAGTCTCAAACCCCAAAGGCTTGGCCTGCAAGACACTACATCTGTAAGCTCAGGCACCTTTGACTGCCCCGTAGCCATTCTGTTTTCCACCCCTGAAAATTTTAGAGATCTCCTTCCAAAGCCCTTTTCATACCATAGGAGAGTGGTTGACATATTGTGCACCCCAATAAACTTATCTGGGAGTCAGAGAACAGCCATAATATTAAACATAGAAGTTAAGCAGTGGTAGCACACGCCTTTAATCCTAGCATTCCAGAAGCAGAGATCCAGATGGATCTCTGAGTACAAAGCCACACTGGAAACAGCCAGGCATGGTGACTCACGCCTTTAATCCCAGGAAGTGATGCCAGAAAGCAGAAAGGTATATAAGGCGTGAAAACCAGGAACTTAGAGCTGGTTAAGCTTTTAGGATTTTGAGCAGCAAGCACAGTTCAGCGGAGAGGCATCCAGTCTGAAGAAACAGGATCAGCTGAGGAATTGGCGAGGTGAGGTAGCTGTGGCTTGTTCTGCTTCTCTGATCTTCCAGCATTCACCCCACTATCTAGCTCCTGGGTTTGTTTTTATTAATAAGACCTAAGATTCCTGCTACACAGGAGCTATATGGAAAACAAAGCCTCCGAAGAGAAATGCTTGTGAGTTTGAAGAGGGTGGACACTGCTGCCTCAGCAGACTGGTTTTTAATGGTTGTGTCTGGAATTTTCCGGAAAAGCGCAGATAGGGAAAAACAAACAAACAAACAAAAATGTAGTTGTCTCAAGACTTCTGTCTGTACTGCATGGTGCTAGAAGGTCTGGCTCTGCCCACAGTGGCTGCAGATTAGTTCCACTCTGGAAAAGAAGCATTGAGAGCCAGCTTAGCATCGCATTCTTAAGCATAGCCAGCCAGAATGACCAAGCACAAGAGGATGAGGAAATAAGACAGAGGGAACCGGGGCGATAGAGGAAGCAGAAGAATAAGACCAAAAACTGAGAAAGCAATATCATCAAAGATACCCAAAAGATGTTGCATTAAAAAAAAGAACATAAAGATCACCAAATGAGATCTCTTTAAAAAAAAAAAAAAAAAATTGGCCAGGCCGTGTGGTGTGCCTTTAATCCCAGCACTCCAGAGGCAGAGGCATGAGGATCTCTTGAGTTCCAGGCCAGCCTGATCTACAGAGTGAGTTCCAGGACAGTTGGGGCTGTTACAAAGAGAAAGCCTGTCTCAAAACCACCACCACCACCACCCCAAATAGAAAGATTGAAAAGAGCCCAATGTGACAGTGGGCCCACACTTGAATCCCAGTACTCAAGAGGCAGAGACAGGTGGATCTCTGATACAGTGCTGGGATCAAAGGTGTGAGCCACTGCCTCCAGCTCTGAATTTCTTTTCTTTTTTTTTTGTTTTTTTTTTTTTTTGAGCTGAGGATCGAACCCAGGGCCTTGCGCTTGCCAGGCAAGCACTCTACCACTGAGCTAAATTCCCAACCCTGAATTTCTTTTAGACTAGTTCAATCTTGTGTAGCTCAGGGTGGACTTGAGCTCCTGATCTTCCTGCTTCCTCTTCCCAAATCCTGCGGTTAAAGGTGTGTACCACCACTACCTGGCCTCTGTGGTTAACTAGTGGCTAGCTCCGTCCTCTGATCTCCAGCCAAGCTTTATTTGTCAGAACACAAACAAAATATCATATAACACACGCTTACACATACAATAAAATAAATCAATCTTTTTTAAAAAGGAAAAAAGTTGGGGTTGGGGATTTAGCTCAGTGGTAGAGCGCTTGCCTAGCAAGCGCAAGGCCCTGGGTTCGATCCTCAGCTCCACATACAAAAAAAAAAAAAAGGAAAAAATTTAAGACAGTCACATACAGACAGATAACTGTTCAAGGACATGGGGAGGAGATTTGATTGATATCAAGGGAATTTTTTTGTTTTTGTTTTTGTTTTGTTTTGTTTTGTTTTCGAGACAAGGTTTCTCTGTGTAGTTTTGGTGCCTGTCCTGGATCTCACTCTGTAGACCAGGCTGGCCTCAAACTCATAGAGATCCATCTGGCTCTGCTTCCCAAGTGCTGGGATTAAAGGTGTGCACCACTACCACTACCACCACCACCTGGCTCAATATGATCTTAGATTTCTAGCCTTAGGCTTTGAGAAAATTAATTTCTGCTGTTCAAGTCACCAGGTCTGTGGTATCTGTTATGACAGTTCAAATAAGCGATATAATAACTGCTCTCTCTAATGAGAAGGAAATCCAGGTGGTGGTGGTGCACGCCTTTAATCCCAGCACTGGGGAGGCAGAAGCAGGCGGATCTCTGTGAGTTCAAGGCCAGCCTGGTCTACAGAGCGAGATCCAGGACAGCCGGGGCTGTTACACAGAAAAACCCTGTCTCGAGGGAAAAAAAAAAGTTGAAAGGTCCCAGAAAACAGAAACAATAATAACCACATTGCTCAATATTCCCTAAGATTTAGAACCAGCCGATGAAAATGGAGGCCAACACCCCACCCCCACTCCCCACCCCCACCCCGGAATCCCACCCCTACCCCAGCACCCAGGGTGTTGAGAGGGCTGGGTCTTAACCAACCACCACCAGGGGGAACCCCAGGCACCACCCTCTGGTGGTAGCTTCTATTGATAGTAATGTACAACACTTTCCAAAAAGATCTTCGGCAAGCTGCTAAAACTTTAAAACTTATTGAGATGTTGAGACCGTCTTCTTCAAGAACTAGCCGAGGTAGGGGTTGGGGATTTAGCTCAGTGGTAGAGAGCACTTGCCGAGGCTAGACTACATGGTAACAGCATTTGGCTGCTTTAGATATCTTGTGAGTCAATGAAGAGTCAAGATTTTTAGTGAAAGCGGCTTCTGAACGCCTGTCACAGCATGGCCCAGAACATGGTTGACCCCTGCTCTGATTCTCCTGTCCCTGCTTTATTGTCACTGGGAAGGACTTGTATCCACTCCTAAAGGAGTGGTCCAGCCTGTAAACACCCTTGTTTCAGTGTTCGCTGGACCAGGTTGTTTTTGTTTGTTTTCCAGACAGGTTTTCTCTGTGTAGCCCTGGCTGTCCGGAAATTCTTATCTGCAGACCAGGCTGGCCTCCGACTCAGAGATCCTCCTGCCTCTGCTTCCCAAGTGCTGGCAATAAAGGTGTGTGCAACCACCACCCAGCTCCGACCAGGGTCTTAGAGTTGCCAACAGGCAACACCCCTCTCCTGAGTCTTGCTCATGTAAAACATCTGAACCCCAGGATTTCACAGAGTTGTTTCTGAAAATAAGTCTTGTCTCCCTGCTCTACCAGAGGCCACCCTGGCAGCCAGAAGTCCAGATCAGTGCCTGTTCCAAGTGTCATCAGAGAGGCTTCCCTTAGCAGCTGATGGGAGCAGATACAGAGACCCACAGACAAACATTACACAGAGAGAGAACCCAAGTTGGAGATCTCCATCGGGTTCCTCCCTTTGGAATTTGGGAAACCCCTGAGGAAGAAGGGGAAGAATTGTAGGAGCCAGAGAACATGGGCCCCAGAATCAACTAAGCAGGGCTCCTTTTTTGGGGGGGGGGGGTTCGAGACACGGTTTCTCTGTGTAGCTTTGGAGGCTGTCCTAGATCTAGCTCTGTAGACTAGGCTGGCCTCGAACTCACAGAGATCTGCCTGGCTCTGCCTCCCGAGAGTTGGGATTAAAGGCATGTGCCACCACTGCCCGGCTAAGCAGGGCTCCTAAGGGCGCCCAGAGACTGAATCAGGCTCCCAGAACCGGCATGGGTCTGTGCTAGGTTCTCTGCGTATGTTGTGGTTGTTAGCCTGGTGTTTTTGTAGGACTCCTAGTAATGGGAACGGGCATTATCTCACCTAGCCCTGATACGAGGGTTTGCGCCTAGTCTTATTATATCTTGTTATGCAGCGTTCGGAAGATATCCCCGAGAGGCCTGCTCTTTTCTGAAGGGAAATGGAGGAACAGTGGATCTGGGGGACTGGGGCGGCTGGATGGAGGGGAGAGGAAGCTGCAGTTGAGATGTGTTAAAAACAAAAAATAAAATAAAATAAAAAGAGTCTTCACTTCTGCCTTTGAGCCCTCTCATGAGTAGCCCACTCTTGAATGTGTATACACATAAACACATGATAAATAAAAGTAGAACAATAGAAAATACAAATGTACATCTCAATAATTTATCTAGGAAATAGAGAAGTCAATAAACAATTTACTAAAATGTCATTTTTCCTTCCTTCCTCTTCCTCCTCCTCTTCTTCTTCCAATGGTGAGTTTCTGATAATTTCCAAAACAGCAGGCAAAGACAGGAGAGACAGAAGAGCTCTTACACAAAAGGTCAGAATTCAGAAGCATGGCAATTCCTGGAACTAGAAGAATGTATGTAACATGACACCCTGAGTGCTGAGGAGAAAGGGTTTTCAGCTAAGCAAACTTCTTGTACCTCGGTACATTTTCAGTCATGTATAAGATTAGAATAAGGACAAACAGGCAAAGATTCCATAATTTCCCATGTATTTTTCTTGGGCACTTTGAAGGATGTTCCTTTTTTGGGGAGGGGGGAGAGGTAAAATAAAGGAAGAGGAATGTATGGGACCCAGAGAGAAGAGAACAGCAAGCAGTAGAATCCTGGAGCAGGGCAACACATGCCAACAACTGAACCACCCATACAGAACAAGCAGGCTGAGGCACCAGGCACTCACAGTGGAGAGCCAGGAAAAGGAGGGATAGTGGTCAGTTTACTTGGTCCTAAATATTGAGAGGACCCCCATCATGACTTAATGGCAAACACATACAGAAAACTAAGGAGAAGAGATGGTGAATGGCTTTGCAGGCAAGGGGGCTTGCCACCAAGCCTGATAATCTGGGTTCAGTCCCTTGAACCCACATGGTGGGAAGAAAGCAAGCGCCCACAGATTGCCCTCTGACCTCCTTCTGTGGTATGGCATACACAAACACACACACACACACACACACACACACACACACACACACACACACCCCAAAATGAATGTTTTCTAAAAACTAAGCAAAAAAGAAAATTATTAACTTCAGAGAAAACAAAGTTGTGCAAGAAAGAAAATACAACGTAGGACACCTTGTTCCTTGCAGAGACCTACCTACACTACAAAATTCAGACCGCTGTGATGCCCATCAAACTTGGAAGATGCTGGGTCAGAGGGTGAGCAAGTGATGAGCCCTACAAGTTGCCCTGTGGGGACACCTAACATATAAAAAACCAGGAAACAGAACCAAAAGCATGCTTGTGTCCTGGCGTGGTGGTACACAGCTTTAATGCCACCATTGGGGAGTCTGAGACAGGCAGATCTCTGTGAGTTTGAGGCAGGCCTGGTCTACGGAGTGAGTTCCAGGCTGAGGCTGGCCTGGTCTACTGAGTGAGTTCCAGGCTGAGGCTAAGAGACTGGAATTTGTGGAAAATCGGGGTAGACAACTGTATTCATTATTTACTATTGACCCTGCCCCCCCTCCCCACAGCAACTCTGCTTCTAAAACAATATGCAGTAAGGCATGATGGCTCACACCTATGAACCCAGCACAGGCCTGGTCTGGATACTGAGCTCCAGGCAAGCTGGGCTATATGGCAACACTGTATCTTCTCTCCAAAGATAAGCTGCACAGAGACAAGATAAAGCACAGCACTGATGCTTTCAAGTTCAGTTTAATCACTTGTGCAATCTGTTATGGATTTTCCAAATAAGCTATGTCAGACCATACATAATCAGTGTTCATTCACTTTATTAAGTGTCCCATGACAAATCTGCTTTATTTTAGGTTTAGGTTTTGGTTGAGATGCTATGGTAGGTAACACAACACGCCCCCACCCCTGCCTGTGCCACATCCATTCTGTAAGCACCAAAACCCAGGATGACTAGTCTCCATCAAGAAAGGTACTCTGCAGGTGTGATTCATCTCCAGGCCCTGAGAGGGATAGCATTCTAGATTATCTAGGTGGGTCCAACCTACTCACAAAAGGCCCCAACCTTCCAGGCAGTGGGAAACCAGACAGCTAGTCCATGAGGGAGGTTCAACCTGACGCTGCTGGTCTTGAAGGTGGAAGGTGAGTTAAGAAAAGTTGGTGGCTTCTAGAAGCTGAGAAGGGTTCTTAGTTGGCAGCTGTAAAAAAGTAGGAATTTCTGCCTTACCATGGCAGGGGAGTGAATTCTGCCAATAGCGTGAAGCAGCAGGAGGTGAGCCCCACCACCACCCAACCCCCCTACCTCCCAGAAAGGAACTTAGCCACTGATGCCCGGGTTTTAATCTAGTGAGAGCCGGTATCAAACTTCTGATGTACAGAACTGTATTTGTGTTGTCCCCAGCCACTGGTTTTGTGATAAGTGTGACGGCAGCGATGTGGAACTATTTATAACACAGTCGTGAGCTTTCTTGGTTTCACACATGAAGAAGTGTTTAAAAAGGAACTTGAAGGCATTAAATTTATACATACGTTTTAAAAACATTTAAGACTTTAAATCTGAAGTTGGAAGACAGGCAGTTCAAGAACCAAGAGATCAGGGTGGTTGTGAGAGGAAGTATCTATCAGGACTTTGAAATGAGTAAGATTGAGATAAGTTGGGTTAGGGAGAAAGAGGGAGCCAGAAGCCCACGACCTCAGAGCTCCGACACACAGCTTCCCCAGCAAGGAGGTGCAGAGGACACCTGACCTCGGAGCCCTCAGGAATGCAGAACAGACAGATCCTGCTGGAGGACTTTGGGGAGGAAACAGGCCCTGGTCTCAAGTTTGTGGAAGAGCAGAGAGAGGGCTCAGGGCAGGTCTGCATGGGATTGGGACTGGTCTGGGTGGGACCAGGGAGTTTGCCGGGGTCCAACTCTAAGCTCCCTAACCTCTGATTCTCCAACCAGGTCTAGTCTGCCTGATGCCCAGTACTGTGTTTGACACCTGAAGGGAGCTCTATTACTTTTGAGTTCGGGCTCCTTCCCTGGGTTCCTATGTCACCTGAAGGCATGGTTGTTGTCCAATAACAGATGGAGTAGTTCCCCTAAATGACCTGTATCCTCTACTCCCATCTAGGCTTGGGGCTCCATCACCACCCCAGGGACCCTCACTGCTGCAGAAAGCTGGGAGTGGGGTGGGGCGGTGTCTTCACTAGCAGGGCCTGTGTTCATTGGCTCCAGGGAACACAGGCAGAAGGCAGCTCTGAGCAGTATGGGGGCTCTTTGCCAAGTGGACAACCCTGAACCCTGGTATCCCTGCTGGGCTGCCAGGACTGGGAAGGTCAAGCCTGTGTCCCACGGTACTTGAGAAAGGTGGTCTCCAGGAAGGCTGCTAGTTTCGTCCGGTCGTCCTGCAGTGGATGGGTAGGAAAGCATGGGAGTACTGGGCAGTTTGGTCCACCCCTGCACCTTTCCAAAACTGCAGTGCACCCGCCTACCTCGTGCAAGAAGCCATAGTGCACTAGTTCAGCGGCGAGGTCCTGGGCACTGTCGGCTGAAGAGAGGACATAGGACAAATGAGTTGTGGCACCGGCCAGAGCCTGAGTCCCAGTCCACCACTGGGTCCCCTATCAGCCTACTTGGGAGCAGGTCATAGGTCAGCTGCCTATGTAGCCGGTCCTCCAGCACCAAAAGCAGAGTGAGCTGTGGATGAGATGGCATGGTCAGGGTGGAGCCAGCGCTGAGACCTCCCCATCTCTCTCCCCTAGTCCTGCCCAGGGCCCTTGCTCACGTGCCACCGGGCCTTGTCCTCACTTCTCTCCAGGTTGCACTGCATCTGGACCACCTGAGGAGGGCAGGGAAGCTGCGTTAGCCACAGAGTCCTACCTAGCCAAGGAGCCCAGAAGGATCGGCAGAGAGCCCCCAAGTGGTAAACCTCCCCAAGGGAAGTCCGGAAAGCCCATGTCACTGCACCAGCACTGAGGTGTTAGAGAAGGCTTCCCAGAGTAGGCCTTTGGTTTGGAGAGAGAGGGAGAGAGAGAGAGAGACAGAGACAGACAGACAGAGAGAGAGAGAGAGAGAGAGAGACACCGTGTCCCAGGATGTGACTGTACAGCAAAGCAAGGTGCCCGCAGGAGCAGGCTGGGGCTCTCTGGGCAGCCAGGATCCGAGACACCTTGACTACTGGTAATTGAACCTAGGGTGCACTGTGGAAGGAAGGAAGCTAGGAGGAACGTGATGGCCTCTGGCTCCAGATGAGGAATGGAGGTTGCCGAAGCCTCTGGAACAGGGCATGAGACAGGGTGGGGAAGGGCTGCAAAAGCTAGAAGGAAGCCTCTGGGGGGAAATGGGTGTCTCAGTTTGATTACGGCTTCCACAAAGGGGTCAGCTTGGTCTCTGGCAGCCTGGAGGAGAACTGGCATGGGGGAAGACAGGCCCCCGGGGACAGGCACCCATTATCTGGTTGTGGACAATTCTGAGAGGCAGCACAGTGCAGCGGGAGTTGGGGCTCACCTTCCTGGTCTCCGAGTCAAAGGGTTCTGGCGTTGGGGTTTTGGCCTTCTGGGCCTCCTCTGGGGGTGGGGCTAACACACGGGGAAGTCCCAGGGGACGGGCAGCCGCAAAGTTCATCAGTGGATAGATCCCATTCCTAGAGATATATACCAGGGATAACTGGGGGCTCAGGCCTATCAGCACTTGTCCTCAGTCTCAAGCCAGCTCTCACCTGACATCCTCTAGGAATTTGTCCAGCTCCAAGAAGGAGACCTCTGAGTACCTAGAATAGGGTGGGAAGAAGGGACATGGGGAGTGTCAGGCCAAAGGCTAGCCCAGGCAGCTAGCAAGGGAGGCCTCATGTGGTCACTGCTCACCGCCATTGCATTGGGGGTCCATGGGGCTGGGGCATCTCAGCCAAGACTGCGTGGAGGTCCATTGCCTTGGTCTTTTCTTCTACCACATTTTCAGGCATAAGGTCTGTGAACCATAAAAACGCTCGGGGAGATGGACCCAAGCTAAGGGTCCTGCAAAGACCCTTCTATGTTCTGACCCCAGGTTCCTGGCCCACCCCAGCGCTCCTGCCCTCACACTGGTGCTGGATGAAGCAATGAGCTGCCAGCAGCTTCAGCGAGTGCACCTCAAAGAGCACTCGGTGGAAGAGAAGGTTGTGGGCGGAGGGCCGGCGGGCAGGGTCCCGGGCCAGGCAGGAGAGGATGAATTCCTAGGTTGTAGAGAGGAAAGGCAGGTGGGTGGAAAACCCTCGCTCTAGAGGAGGTCCCTGAAGACCCTAGACCCCAGGGGTCCAATCACCACATCCTCCCTCCCCAGTGACGCTGCAAGAGCCTTCCTGTATGAATGCACAGAAGAGAAAGGCGTCCCATTAGCTGCTCAGCATCTGATGCTGTAAACTTGAGGACAGGCAGCAAGCCCTGGGCCTCAAACACCCACGCTCCACTTCCATTCACCCTTGTGAACTTTGTGAGCTCCCAGAAGTCTTTCTTCCAGGTAGGCCTCAGAGCAGCAGCTGGGAGACCTTCAGATGCACTGACTGATCAGGCTATACCTCTAGCCTGCCTAGAGCACTTAAGGGCAAGCTGAAGCATCTGCAGCCAGCCCCGGAGGGGCAAGGGGAGCTCCTCACCCGCATGTTGGGGTCACTCAGTGAGTGCCTGGCCCGAGCAATGGCCTCTTCTGTGACCCGGGTATCCCCATTGGCTTGGATCTCCAGTACAGCCATCTGGGTACAGGGACAGATTGGGCATGGTGAGATGGGGTGGAAGCCCAGAGGAGAAGAGGCTAGGCAGAGAGCGGAGGGTACCTCCAGTGCACACATCCCAAAGGAGAAGATGTCCACCGCAGTCCCATCATTGACTTCTGAAATGAGAACAAGGCAGGGTTGGTCAGTCGGATGTGCCAGCAGGTCAGGTGCCCTAGAGCCTCTTAAGGACTCACCGCCGTACTCTGGTGGGAAAAAGTGCAGGTTTCGAAGTTCCTCCCGCTCAGCACGGATGGGGCTCCGTAGATCATCAGGAAGCGCTAAGGAAGAGCGTGGGGCTGAGCAGACCAGTTTCTCCATGGTCCCCACACCCCAGAGGCCCCACGCACCATTGGAGAAGATGCGGTACCACACTGCAATGGCCAACGCGGAGAGAAAAAGCAGGCGTCAGCAGGCTGGCACATTGGGCAGTCTCTGCCCTGGGCTCCCGCAGGTTCCCCCAACCCAGCCCCCTGTCCCGCCCCGCCTCGCCAGCACCAGAGCCGATCTTGATGAGGCCATTGTGCTGAATGAAGATGGTGTCACTGGTCAGGTTCCCGTGGATGATCGGGGGACTGCAGGCGTGCAAAAAACTGCAAGCATAGAGGAAGGGAGGCAGGAAGAACCGGGTCAGAGGGTACCGGAAAGGTACGGAGCAGGGGGCAAGCGCGTGGGCAAGCCCAGGTCCTCACCTGAGTGCCGACAGGATCTGCGTACACCAGCGCTTCCAGGCCTGGCAGCGGACGCACGATTCCGTCGGGTGGGCACCAAAAGGCTGCTGAGCCTGCGGAGCCCGCCGCCCGCTACCCCGCTCCTGTCCCGCGGCCACTCTGAGTCCCCCGCCCCACTACTGTCCCGAAGTTTTTTTCCGGACTCCCTTCAGTCCCTAGCCCACTCCCCATACCCGGGCGTTCATGGCCTTGTGGTTCTTCTTGGTCTTTTTGAGGAACTGCTTGAGGCTGCCAGACGACACGTATTCTGTGATGAAGATGACCTGCGGGCAGGCGGGCTCCGCCGTTGCGGGTGGGTCCCCATGCTGCCCCACCCAGCCTGTGGCTTCACTCCGCCCTACACCCGCCCCTAGCTCACCCTCGCGCGGGCCTCAGAGGCGTCCAGCCAATACTTGTGCAGTTTGACGATGTTGGGGTGGTCCACCAGCGCCAGCTGCTCAAACATGGTCTGGATCTTCTCCTAGGGAAGGAGGATGGTCGTGGGGGCAATCATGATATGGAGCAAAGGGGGTATGGACAGGCCTCACCTCATGGGCCGAAAAGGCCTTCCTATCCCCGAAGTGGAGTTCGTTCCACACGACTTCTACCCCCTCCTCCGTGTCCATGGCTAGAAAGGTGCTCTGGATCCCCGGCATGTTCCCTTGGTTCACCTAGGTGGGAAGGATGTGTGTCTTGATACGAATAGAGCCAGGGTGTGGACGTGGTCCCTGTCACAACCTTCCCCCAACCACGAATGTGCTGCCAGCCCTGCCCAGCTCAGTGTGAGAGCTGGGGGTGGTGAGGCTGGGGATCTACCCCCTAGGAGGATAGGGGTGGTGTCCAGAGGTGGACCAGGATGCGAAGCAGGTCTTAGAGGTTGGGGACGATCCCCAGAGAGGTAGCGGGGGTGGGGGGGTCCAAGAGGCACGTGGAGGTGGTCCCAGGATGACACCGGTGTTCAAGAAATGGGGGCTTCTCACCAGGGCGTCAGGGGAGACCGTCAGGCTGCCCGGGCACCACGGGCGGCCCCCGTGGCCTCCAGCCTTAGGCTACGGGACGGCAGCGTCACCCGCACCGGTGCCCACCTGCTCCCGCCGCTTCTGCCAGCGGCCACACGGGCTCTCCTCCAGGATGTCGCTCTCGTCCTCGCTCTCGTCCTCCCGCTCCCGCTCGCGCTCCCGGCCTCGCCTCGGCGCCGGCTCCGGGGCCGCCATGGCTCGGCGGGCCCAGGCCGCCGCCCTCCGCGCAAGCCGTCGCCCCGCTCCCGCCCGCCCTGGCCCAGAGCCCGGCAGCCCAACCTGGAGCCCAGCGAAGCAGCCGCCGCGAGCCCTCCTCGGCTCCGGGAATTGGGAGGTGCGGGCTCGCAGCGGACCCGAGGGAGGAGCTGCCCCGCCCCTCCGGAGCCGCCTCTGCGGGCCGGTGCTGGAGAGTAGCTCGACCGAGGGCGGCAGAGCCCCGCCCCGGACACGCCCCGTCCACCCAGACCACGCCTGCTCCCCCAAAAGCTCCGCCCGTACGAGACGCGCCCCTCAAAGGCACCGCCCATTCCTGCGGAGGCCTCTCCGAGGTTACCCTAGGAGCCTTGCTCTCCGTGCGCAGCACGCCGCCGCCGTGGCTGGCCTCCTCGGGAACCACTCTGGTTAACCCTCGGAGCCAATTCTTTTTTGCATTGCATCCTATCACATATGCCCTGAACTCGACCGGATGGAGAGGGTCCGAGAGTCTGGATGGGGCAGCAAAGGTCAAGGGCATTTGGGGGCAGGCACTTAAGTGGCAGGAGACCCTCAGATTTCAGAACTGGGGCCAGCTCTCCCCTCTGGTAGCCAAGGGAACACAGTGAGAACACCACTAAAGGTGACGGATGAACACACCAGCAAACTGATAGGATGCGCTTTAAATCCTGACCACCTGTCTCTCCCTGTCCCAGAATTCCATGCTTCTCTTTCAGTGAACAAGCCCATAATGGCAAGTTTCTCTTTTTTTTTTCCCCAAATGTGACCCTCTCCTTTCCACTCTGGGCTCCCTTGAAGCAGTGGACGCGCGAAGAGGGAGCACTTCTCACCTGCCACTTCCAGCAGAATTCCCGAAAAACCTTTATCCACCCTCACTCTCACGCTTGCCCACCTACCCACCTTCACTTCCCCTAGCTATGTAGAGACCATAGCCTGCCTGCCTGCCTGCCCTCCGGATGTAAACACCAGCTGGGCGCTGACCAGCTCTGCTCCCTCTGCTCCTGACTTCTATCATAGCCCGCTCAGAATGCTGCAGCTTGCCCTAGTGGGTAAGGGCTGCCCACAGAAACTAGAAAAGGGCCAATGCTTGGAAGTCAATTCCCAAGTCCCTGGATCCACCTATTAACGTCTTTTGAACTGGGGCCCTAGCCACACTGGAGAGTCTGCACTAAGAACATAAGTAAATGATGAGGAGCCTTGTACCACGCTGTTGGCATAACCTCTTGAGGGTTCAGACTACAGACGGAACCCAATTAAAAACCCACAACACTGAAGGCTCATCCCTTAACAGAGGGCCCATGTTCAATTCCCAGCACCTACAATACTGTTCATAACTACCTGTTACTCCAGTTCCAGGGGATCTGATGCCCTCTTCTGGTTTCCATGGGTACCAAGCACACACAGTGGTACACGTACATATATGCAGTCATTCACTATTATAGATGTATAAAATAAATCGTAAAAACAATCCACAACACCAAGGCTAGTGGCATTCATACATTACTGCTGGTAGAAACACATGTTGTCTAAGAACCATGGGGAGAGGGCATCTGGATGCCCACACAGGCTTCCCTTAGGCTCCACCCCACATGACCTCTGCCACCAATGTTTTTTTTTGGGGGGGGGCGGTTGTTTGGTTGGAACTCACTCTGTAGACCAGTCTGGCCTCTGACAGAGATCTGCCTGCCTCTGCCTCCCAAGTGCTGGGATCAAAGGTGTGCACCACCATGCCCAGTCTCACCACTGTTTTTCATAAGCAGCCTTTGTGGTGGGCAAACCTGCCCTGGGCTCTGACTGTTTGCTGGACTTGACAGGCCCACCCCACGGGCTCTTTGCTCCGACTGTGTCTTATGCACAGAACACCCTTTCTGTCATCCTTTGAGTCCACGTCCTTCAGGTCTTGACTCAAGTGTCATCTCTCAGACAAGACTTTCCTGGGCTCCATCTTTGCACAGCTCCTTTCCTCTCCAGCCTACAGTTTTTCCCCGTGACTTTGACACTTGACCTTCATGTGTTACTCGGCTTCATCTGTCCATGCTGGAGAGTGGCAAGGATAGAGGGTCTGCTCTTGGTGCCATGGACAGTGTTCAGCACACACCAGGCCCTCATCTGTGGGGCGATGATGTGCGGGAGAGTTTGCATGAGGGTTAGGTGGGTGGTTCAAAGGGACTCTTGAAGTGGCAACATTTGAGCCGAACCTCAGTGCATTTTTCTCTCTCCTTTCTGCCAGTCACAGGTCAAACAGATGTGTGCATTCTAACCTAACGCCTGGGCAATGGCCTTATTTGAGACAACTCATTGGCTTTAGGGAGGGCTCTGGAATCCAACATTTGGCATGGGGTAGAAGAGTAGGCACACACACACACACACACACACACACACACACACACACAAAATCTGTGGAACCATGATCACACCTAACAGTGACTTTGAAATCTTCAGAAAGATGACAGGATCCCATGACGGTTCCACTTGGACTATGATAAAGCCATTAAGCTGATTAACACCACGAAAAGATCGACTTTGGACTACAAACTACTCAGGAAAATTTTGAGATGGCTAGCTGAGATGATCCAGCCTGACAGACTACTTGAACAAGGACTTGAAACAAGCCCTGCACCTTCTCATTATGCAGCGGCTGGACAAATGATACAGGACTTGACAATTAACCCAAAAAATAGAGTTTTATTTAAAAAAGAAAAAGGAGAATATAGATATGAGGTAGATCACTGAATCTACACTAAGAAGAAAAAGGGAAAAACAAAAAAAACTGACAAAAGATAGATTATTGAAGCTATTATGAAAAGAAAAAAGAGAGAATATGGATATGATCAGATAAAAAGGTCAATTACATCGGATCAATTAAATGGATCTACATTTAAAAAGGAACTACTTGTTTTACATAGGATAAGTAACGAAAAGTTTTTTGTCTGAGTTTATCAAATGTTACTGGACTGGACATTGTTAATATATATAATGGAGTTTTTTGTCTGAATCTGTCAAATGTTAATGGACTAAACATCGTTAATGTAATCTTGACTATGTATATTGTATATACTTATTGGATATGATTTTTCTTGTATTAGTTATAAGCTTTTTTAAATTTTAAACAAAAACAGGGGAAATGTGGTGGTATTGTGTTCCCTGAAATATTGTGTGTTCCCCAAAATAAACTTATCTGGGGTCAGAGAGCAGGACGGCCACAATATTAAACATGAGGATAGGCAGTGGTAGCACACGCCTTTAATCCTAGCATTCCAGAGACAGAAATACCTCTGGATCTCTGAGTTCAAGGCCACATTAGAAACAGCCAGGCATGGTGACACACGCCTTTAATCCCAGAAATCCAGCCTTTAATCCCAGGGAGTGACGGCAGAAAGTAGGAAGATTATATAAGGCGTGAAGACCAGAAACTAGAAGCATTTGGCTGGTTAAGCTTTTAGGCTTTGGAGCAACACAGTTTAGCTGAGATTCATTTTGGATGAGGACTCACAAGCTTGCAGTCTGAGGAAACAAGACCAGCTGAGGAACTGGCGAGGTGAGGAAGCTGTGGCTTGTTCTGTGTCTCTGATCTTCCAGCATTCACCCCAATACCTGGCCTCGGGTTTGATTTCATTAATAAGACCATTTAAGATTCCTGCTACACCTGAGGAATGCTCTTGGTCACCTTCCTCAGCCACTGCTCCAGATCCAGTTTCCCTCCAGTCCCTGCCTCCACTCCTATCCATCTTCACATTCTGCCAAGGTCCTTGCTATTTATCAGATGTCCTCTTGAGTTACCCCTTTGCTGTGGAATAATCTTTGTACACTAAGAATATATATTACAAGCCGCGCAGTGGTGGCGCATGCCTTTAATCTCAGCACTCGGGAAGCTGAAGCAGGTAGATCTCTGTGAGTTCGAGGCCAGCCTGATCTACAAAGCGAGTTCCAGGACTCCAGAGTTACCATGGAGAAACCCTGTCTCAGAAAAAAAAAAATGTATTACTCTCATTCGCTATACCTATAAAAAGCTATACCTATAGCTGGGCAGGAGGAGGTTAAGTGGGAAAACCAGACCATGAGGATGCTGGGATGAAAAAAGAAGTCAGAGGAGTCACCAGTCAGATGGATAGCACGTTGGACACACAAAATGGGACAGAGGTAAAAGCCATGAGCCTCGGGTCAGCACATAGATTAATAGAAAAGGGTTAAGTGGTAAGAGCTAATTAGTAACAAGCCTGAGCTATTGGCCAAGCATTTATATTTAGTCACTGAGTCAGTTAAATAGCTGCCGGTTATTTGGGAGCAGGCAGTTGGGACAGAGAAACTCTGCCTACACCCCTTCTCAGAAATCATCTACCCCCTTGACCTCTTGCCCTGAGCTTTAGTACCTAGTGCTTTTCTTCTGCCTCTTGTGGATCTACCATGACTCCTCAGGTGTCCCTTCAGGGTCTCTCCAAACCTCTCCCTGCTGTAGGGTAGCCAGATGAATTCCTGTTTCTTTCCCTCTGTCAGGTGGCTCTCAGGGCTTGGATAGGTGTCCTCAGAGGCCAAGCATTCCAGGTAGAAAGAGAGGAGGCTCCTTGCCTTGCCACTTGGCTTTGTACTCTTAGGAATACCTTCCAGAACAGCAGGCTGGGTTTGGAAACTTGCCTCCAAGAGCAGAGGAAGGCAGTGGCGAGAGGCTGGCCCCTTTGGGATGGGTGGCGAGACTGTGGCTTCGGTTCTCGCTCCAAGGAAGCCAACATTGATCTCCTGGGCTCCGCCGGGGAGCCCTTTGTGGCCGGAAGCTTCCTGACAACAGTGGGGACAAGCCACCCTCCCTGCAGCTTCTCAAGTTTGAAAGTGGTTCCTAGTGAGTGTGTGCGTTTGAAAGCGATCAGTTAAAAAAAAAAATCAGCTGTTTCAAGAGATTTCAGGAGAATAGACATCTATTGAATCTTTAATTATGACTAAGAAATAAATAGATGCAGCAGTGCTAAATGGAAGCAATGGATGCTACAGCCAAGTGCTTCCCAGGTCCAAGTCCCTCAGTGGTGAAACCCATCACCATACCCATCAAATTGCCTTCAAGAACAACTTGGATGTTTACATTTTTATTCAACAAAATGTGCCAAAAAGATCAAATTGCACTTGGTCGACAGAACAGTAGAGGCAAATAACTATGAAGCCGTGTGTTGGGCACACCTCTCAGTGGAAGTTTCCAGCTCTTCACGGATTGTCAGTAGTCACAGCACTCAGAGCAGGAGACACTGAACGGCACTCAGCTGCGTTTAGAGGAGGTGGAGGCGAGACAGATGTGAAGATACAAGTTATTTCTCCTCTTGAGATGACTTGCTAGATGCCACAGGGAAGTATTATTTATTTTTCAATATTGACTAAAAATAGATAGAAGTGGAAAACAAAAATTTAACTTGTATAATAAGTGACACAATGTAACATTCCCCCTCCTCCCTCTTTCTTTGGTTTTTCAAGACAGGGTTTCTCTGTGTATCCCTGGCTGTCCTGGAACTTGCTCTGTAGACCAGGCTGGCCTCAAACTCACAGAGATCTTCCTGCCTCTGCCTCCTGAGTGCTGGGATTAAAGGTTACACCATCACCGCCTGACTTTTCCTTCTCATTAGAGAGAGCAGTTATTATATCGTTTACTTGAACTGTCATAACAGATACCACAGACCTGGTGACTTGAACAGCAGAAATTAATTTTCTCAAAGCCCAAGGCTAGAAATCTAAGATCACAGTGGGGCAGGGCTGGTTCCTCCTGAAGCTCTTCCCTTGATATGTAGATCAAATCTCCTCCCCATGTCCTTGAACAGTTAATTATCTGTCTGTATGTGACTGTCTTAACTTTTTTTCCTTTTTAAAAAAGATTGATTTTATTGTATGTATAAAAGTGTGTTATATGATATTTTGTTTGTGTTCTTACAAAGCTTGCCTGGAGATCAGAGGGCAGAGCTAGCCACTAGTTAACCATAGAGGCCAGGCAGTAATGGCACACACCTTTAATCCCAGCATTTGGGAAGAGGAAGCAGGAAGATCAGGAGTTCAAGTCCACCCTGAGCTACACAAGATTGAACCAGTCTAAAAGAAAATCAGAGCCGGAGGCAGTGGCTTACACCTTTGATCCCAGCACTTGGGATCTCATGCCTTTGATCCCAGCACTTGGGATCTCATGACTTTGTTCACAGCTCTTAGGAGGCTCATGCCTTTAATCCCAGCATAATCGTGAGGTGGAGACAGGAATATAAGGTGGGTGTCCCGATTCAGTCTGATTCGTAGAGACAGGATCCTGCATTAGGTCTGAGATTTCATAGAGGTAAGAAGTCTCTGGTGACTGGCCGCTCTGCTTCTCTGATCTTTCAGCTTTCACCCTCAATATCTGACTCCAAGTTTTTTGATAATACTGATTGGGATCTCGCAACAAGAGTGCTTTGACTGCATGGATTTACATGTGCTCAAGGAGGCCAGCAGAGGGTCAGGAGTTACAGAGTTGCCTCTACATGTGTGCTAGGAGTGGAAGGGGTCCCCTGGAAGAGCAGAAAGTGCTTTTAGCTGTTAAGCCATCTCTCCAGGCCCTGACCTCCTCTTCCTTCAATCAGTCACACCGGGTATGAGGGTGCATACATGTGACCTCACACTGAGAAAGCTGAAGTAGGAAGATTGGGAACTTGAGGCTATCCTGAGCCATATAGAAAGTTCTAGACTACCTTAGTGACCTCAGTATACCTTAATTTCCATTTAATGATCCTGTCTCCAAATAGTCACACACACCCCCTTTTTAAAGACATGGTTTCTCTGTGTGGCTCAGGCTGTTCTGGAACTTGCTCTGTAGACCAGTCAGGCCTTAAACTCAGAGATCCACCTGCTTCTACCTCCTGAGTGCTGAGATTAAAAGTGTGCGCCACCGCCGCCACCAATGCCACCATTGCCACGTGGCCAAAGAGCTGGGCAGTGGTGGCACACGCATTTTTTTTTAAGATTTATTTATTTATTATGTATACAGAAGAGGGCACCAGATCTCATTACAGACAATTGTGAGCCACCATGTGGTTTCTGGGAATTGAACTCAGGACCTCTGGAAGAGCAGTCGGTGCTCTTAACCTCTGAGCCATCTCTCCAGCCCCTAATAAACATTTTTTCTTAAATTTTTCGAGACAGGGATCATAGAGATCTGTTTGGCTCAGAGTAATTTTTATAACTAGTTACTTTTAAATCAGTATGGTTTGTTAGTGGGTTATTATAATTTTTTTGTTGTTGTTTCAAGCCTATCCTTTAACTGCTAAGTGATCTCTCCAGCCCTAGAAAGATATTTTTAAAGACTTATTTTTATTGTTTTTATTTGTGTGTGTGTGTGTGTGTGTGTGTGTGTGTGTGTGTGTGTATGAATGTGAATGAATGTCATCTGTGTGTCAGGTGCCTGAAGAAACCAGGAGAGCCAGATTTGCTGACGCTAGAGTTACAAGTGGCTGTGGGCTGCCTGATCTGTGCCTTAGAAATAAACTTGGATCCTCTGGAACAATGGTAAGCACTCTTAACTTAGAAGGATCTTTAAAGTTTGAACATAGAAGGATGACATGTTGGCATCTGCCTGCAATCTCAACACTTGGAAGGGGGAGGCAGGAGAACCAGAAGTTCAAGATCATACATAATTACATAAGGAGTTCCAGGCTAGCCTGGACTACATGAGGCTGGGTCTCTAAAGACAAACAAAAGAATTAATCATAGAGGTCTGGGGAGTTGGCTCAGAAATCAAGAGCCCTGACTGTTCTTCCAGAGGAACGGGTTTTGATCCCCAGAGCCACATGGGGACAGTGCCACATGGGGACAGCGCCACATGGGGACAGTCCCACCCAGGGGCATCCGTTGCCCTCTTTGACCTCTGTGACTACCAGGCATGCATGTGGTACACAGGCATACATGCAGGCAGGATACTAATATGTATTAAATACAATTAAAATAATTTAAAATTGAACATAGAAGTCGTTTCTTTTCATTATAACAAGAAATAAGAACAGCACTAAATTCTTAGGTTCTTTTTTGTTTGTTTTGTTTTGTTTTGTTTTGTTTTTCAAGACAAGATTTCTCTGTGTAGCTTTGCACCTTTCCTGGATCTCGCTCTGTAGACTAGGTTGGCCTCAAACTCACAGAGATCTGCCTGCCTCTGCCTCCCAAGTGCTGGGATTAAAGGCATGCACCACCACTGCCCTGCAATTCTTAAGTTCTTTAAAGAAATAAAAGGAAAATGCTCCTGGGAATGTGCTAAGAACCCTTGGCCAGGTTTGGGTTGGATATAAAGAGTACCTTGCCTATGTCAGGGATTACAGTGTAGCTATGGATATCAGTCCAGCCAGAGTTTTAGCAGCAAAGGCCTCATTGTTTATAAATGAAAGACTGACACACAGCATGCAAATATCCCTGAAGGCCCAGAAGAACATATGGAATATTTTGAAACTGTGCACAGAACAGGAACAAACCCCAAAGAATCAAAAAGCAAGGTCCTATGCAAGGGCAGCACGTGAGCTGGAGAGAGGGGTTTGTTCTGGATCCACTCTATGTAGGGCTTCCTTCTCTCGCCCCCCACCCCCACAGTAAAATAGACTTTGGTAATAAACTTGGCTTGACTTACAAGCCTTGCTGTAGATCAACAAGGCAGAGGCCATATCTGGTAATAATCCTCAAAACAATTCAAACAGACTCTGGTTGGTCATCTTCAGAGTCACTAGACTGAAGGTGGCATTGTATACCTTATTGACAATACTTTAGGTCTATACCTATGTTTGTGTCCTTGGCTCTCTCCGGGACCTACTCTACCTGACTTATTCTTGCTGCCTTGCAGAGCTCAACTCTCTGCCCAACCACTTTTTGCTTCTCCGAGGCTCTTGGATGTCTATAGGGTCATTGTGTCTTGGCTGGGGCTTTTGAGATAAAGCCCAGCATCTTGTATATACTAAGCAGGTGCTCTGCCAGTCAGCTACATTCCCAGCCCTGAAAACTTCTTTTTCTGTGGCTCTGACTGTCCTGGAACTCACTATGTAGACCAGGTTGGTCTTCAATTAATTCACAGAGATCTGCCTGTCTTTGCCTCTCAAGTGCTGGAGACACTTAAAGGTATGTGCTATATCACACCCAGCTTCTTGGAAATGTCTTCTTCTTCTTTTTTTTCTTTTCTTTTCTTTTTTTAGTTTTTTGAGACAGAGTTTCTTCTTGTAGTTTTGGTGCCTGTCCTGGATCTCACCCTGTAGACCAGGCTAGCCTCGAACTCACAGAGATCTACCTGGCTCTGCCCCACCTAACCCCCAAGTGCTGGGATTAAAGGTGTGTGCCACCACTGCCCGGCCAGAAACTTCTTAAAAGTAGATATTAATGTCTGTTCACATCTGGCAAATTCCAGTTCATCACTCCTTCCAACACTTCCTCTGCCCATTTCCCAGCCCCTTCCCTTTAGGAATGGCTTCGTGAACACTGGGAGATCCTACTGTGTGCCTTGCTTCTCATCTCCTCTCTGTGCATGTCTGTCCCATGACTCCCTCACCGAGTGCTATGCTTTCTTTCTACAAGGCATACTGCACTGTCTTGAAGTTCACCCACATCTGCTGGCAAGTTTTGTGACATGCTGGCTTAAACCTGCCTGTTGTTAAATCTGTTTAACTCTATTTATTGTGGTTTGTTTGTTTGTTTGTTTTGTTTTGTTTTGCAAGACAGGGTTTCACTGTGTAAAACTCCAGAAGCCCTGGAACTCTCTGTGTAGACCAGGCTGGCCTCGAACTCACAGAGATCTGCCTGCCTCTGCCTCCCGAGTGCTGGGATTAAAGGTGTGCACAAGCACCGCCTGGCTCCTTACAGTAGTTTTCAGGGTGAGGGTTTCTCTTTGCAAAATGCCCAGTTTCCTGGTGACGTTTTCAGGTTGGCCTCACGAGCGTGGTGACCATGGCTCATGCCTGTCCCCTGCTCCATTGTTTCTAGGAGCTCTCAGCCCTGCAGCCATAACTCTTGGTATGTCCTCAGATTATGTGGTGGGCACTACTTAATTTTATTTGTTTTGGGATGAGAATCTCAATATATTGTCCAGGTTGCTTGTGAATGGCTCAAAAATGACCCTTTTAGTTTAGACTTTCAAATGCTGAGACTAGGGAAAACAAGAAACAAAACTGTACCACTGTTTCCCACTGCTTTGAAAATTGCTTCCAGGAGTAAAGTGAAGGTGCCACATGGCACACCTTCTTCCAGGGAAATTTGTTTGTGAATGCCATTTGTCAGCTGAACTCAAAATCTCATTTTCTGAAGACCACCATTGGGTGTTTGTCTAGGTGGGGAGTTGGTATACCAATTTCTGCTTCCTGGGTCCTGAGATTTTTTTAAAAAAAAGATTTATTTATTTAGTATACAGTATTTGCCTGTATGTATGCCTGCAGGTCAGAAGAGGGCACCAGATCTCATTACCATGTGGTTGCTGGGAATTGAACTCAGGACCTTTGGAAGAACAGCCAGTGCTCTTAACTGCTGAGCCATCTCTCCAGCCTGGGGCCTGAGATTATTATGTGAGCTGCCACATACAGCCCTTGGGATCTTTTTAAAAGATGTTTGGGGGTCTCCTCAGTTTCCCGGAACCTCTGCTGATCCCAAAGTAATTGGATACCTAAGAAGTCCAGCTCCTTCTGTGTCCATTACAGTTCAAATTTCTGCAGATGTGACTGGTGGCAGGTCCTCAGGACACATAGGAATTAGGTGTCTCCTGACCCCCAGTGTCTCAGTCCTGGTGTGGGATGGAGGACATCCATGTGTTTTGCTGTGAAGCCATCTGTCCCCATCTGGGCCCTGCATCAGATGAGTCAGTTTCTACCCCAGCCTCCAGCACACAAGGGAACCTGGAGGGGTTTACCCAGCTAGATAGCATACTCCTCTCTCTCACCCGGATCGCCACAGGTATGCTCGGATCTGGGTAATCCTCTCCCTGCTGGGTTTGTGGAACAACTCCTCCTGGGCCTGGTCAAATTGAGTGAGGGAAAGAGGTCAGGCATTGGACGGCCCCAATCTGTCCTTCATGTCACCAGGAAAAAAGGAATAAACAGTATGCTGGTATGTTGGCAGCTGGACAAAATGTTGTGTCTGACCTGTAGGGAATGAAGCAGCCAGAACCCACTTAATACCGGCATTCAGCCTTCAGCGAAATATCTCTCTCTCTCTCTCTCTCTCTCTCTCTCTCTCTCTCTCTCTCTCTGTGTGTGTGTGTGTGTGTGTGTGTGTGTGTGTGTGTGTGTGTATGTGTGTGCGCGCGCACGCACGTGCATGTGCATACACACGCATGTGTGGTGTTTTGCACTCAAACTCATGATTTCCCTGCCTCAACCTCTGAATGGGGGAGATTACAGGTACAGGCCTCTATGCCCAGTATAAAGTCAGTTTTGAGCACAAGCTATTAACTAATGTGTGACTTTGGATAGTTTCTATAGCAACTCTAATTTCCTTTTAGCTAGAAGGATGCCTTGGTCTGATTTTTTTTTGGGGGGGGGGTCTTCTATTAAAATAAAAAGAGGAAAACTATAAGCAGGTTAGAAAGCTGTTCCATGGAACCACTGCTGCAGACGTTTTGCTATCACTCCAGGATACATTGTATACACAATCTCCTCTGAGTCTGTTATGCCCCTTTGACAAAAAAGAATATAAAAGAAAGGAAACTGGAATGTCGAGAAACCAGCAACTGGCCAAAGAGGAGGTGGCTGGTGGTCGAAGGCAGTACTGGGAGCTGAGCAGCAGCTGGAGCCTGTGCCCGGATTCACTCTTTTCCGAAGCCATGCTCACTTTGTGAGTACAGGTGTCTACGGCAGGAGACATTTTGTTAAGGGATCTCAGGATTACAGGACTGGCTTTGATGAGCGGTGAACACAGGGACTAACAAACGCACAGGTGGGCTGCTGCGCCTCTCCAATTCTGACCCCACTCACCCTCCCCCTTTTCAGACACACAGCACGCCGCCCACCGACTATCCCAGAACACCTTGTGCCTACTTGTCAGCACATTCAGAAGCTATTGGGCACAGACAGCAGAGGTGGACCTACCCGCATGCATTGTCCAAACCCTGACCGTCTCTTAGGATCCTGAATTTCCTGGAACAGGATACAGCCGGTGCCATCCTTTCAGTGGCTGACAAGACCTTGCTGGGTGAGGCTGCAGCTTGTAGTTGGTGCTTGCAAGTTTCCAGCCAGTCACTAGAACTTGGCAAGTCATTGCTTCTCAAGTCAGAATAGCAATCACTGAGCCTCCACCACCACCACCACCACCCCGCCCCGCCCTCCACATGCCTGGTCAAGAGAGAGGAATGCGCCTCAGTCCAGATCTCCCACAGCTCATCTCTCTGGATAGAACAGCTACTTCTCTGGGGGGACTGGAATGCTCACAGTGGTGGCTGGATGGGAACACCAGATCACAGAATAACTGGTACGGTGGGGAGCCTCTTCTGTTGTACCTAAGGCCTTGACCAGAGGCTATCGGAGTCCGAGCACTGCAGTGGGTATGGCAAGTTAAAAGGCCTGAGAAAAACTTAACTCATTCTTCTACAAGCTCCAACCCAGTGGTTCTCAACCTGTGGGTCTCAACTGCTTTGGGGCCACATATCAGATATTTACATTATGATTCATAACAGTACCAGAGTTATAGTTATGAAGTAGCAAAGAAATAATTTCATGGCAGGGGGTCACCGCAAGATGAAGTACTGTATTGAAAGGTCAGAGCATTAGGAAGGCTGACAACTACCGTATCTAGAGTATAACAGGAATCCCCATTTCCTCCGTTTTTCCCAACCTTGTGGTGTCAGCACGGGTGTCATTATAAGGATCGAAGAGCCTCAGAATCTTTTACCTTTGTGGACAGGGCATTCAGGCACCGAGTCCTGGAAGGTCATAGTAGTATAGCAGGGCTCCTCTTTTCTCCAGCTGCTTTGCTCTGAGCATGTTATATGGAATTGCCTGGCATGCACTGGGATTAAAAGGTGGGGAAAGGTCCTGGCATCTAAATGGGCAATCAAAAGAGAACCTCTGGGGACCAGAGTTTGTGGGGGGTAGAAAATCCAGGCAGCCTATCTAGGGCTAGAGGAGAGACCCTCTGCTCTTCACACAGCTCACCCAAGGCTCAGAATCACTTCCAGACTGAGGGACACCCGTGGAGAAAGTGTCCCCACAGTACAGCAAAAGCGTCAAAAGAGAGTGGGTACTGACAGCAGCAGCAGCTCAGGAGGTGGCATCACCCATGGACCAAACCTATCCAGAATGAGGGCCAGCTGCACAAAAAGTCAACATCCTCTGGAGTCCTTAGCAGGTCATGAAAATAGACAAGATAAACAACAAAAATGGCTCTACATTCTAAGTGCTGGAATGAGTGGAAGGGTCTGGAGAGAGAAGACTGTTGACAAATGGCATTGATGATAGTCCAGGCATTAGAACGATTGGGAGAATGTCCAACATAGCGGGTTAGCGTTACGGCTCAGTGACACACACACACACACACACACACACACACACACACACACACACTTCAGAGAGACAAACAAAGCTTCAAAGCCTGGGGGAACAACATCAAGAGAGCTAAGATCACGGCCTGCGTTGGAAGGTCTGAAAGCCTACAGAAAAGCAGTCTGAAACGAAAATGTGGAAAATGTCCCAGATTTGATGAGAGAGATAAATTCCTGGTACAAAGGAGTTCAGCACACTCCCAATAGGATCAGCTCCAAGGACACTATTGCAGGTAGCCTGTGGAGGTTCTGCAGACCAGGAGGCAGCCAAGGTCACTTCGGGCACCCACACTACTGGATGAGTGGAGGGACCAGAGTACAGCCCCTGCCCTTACCACCTGACCCAGCTGGCACGTATCAGTGGTCACTCACGTTCTGAGGTACTTCCAGCATCTCTCTATATAGCTCAAATGTCAAGTTATTTAGTTCCCTTGATTAGTCTCTGCACTAAGGATTAAAGTTTTGGCAGGACATGGTGGTGCACAACTTTAATCCCAGCACTGGGGAGGCAGAGGCAGGTGGATCTCTGAGTTTGAGGCCAGCCTGGTCTACAGAGCCAGTTCTAGGATATACAGGGTTGTTACACAGAGAAATTCTGTCTCAAAAAAAAAAAAAAAGATTAAAGTGTTGTGAATACAGCTTCAAACACCTGAGATAAAAAATAAGAGCTTGTGCAGGAGGGTGGAGGTCAGGCCATGGAAAGATGGCTTTACAGTTAAGAGTACTGGAGCCATGTGGCGGTGGTGGCGCACGCCTTTAGTCCCAGCACTCAGGAGGCAAGGCCAGGGGAATCTCTGTGAGATCAAGGCCAGCCTGGGCTACAGAGCGAGATCCAGGACAGGCTCCAAAGCTACACAGAGAAACCCTGTCTGGAAAACGAAAGAAAGAAAGAAAGAAAGAAAGAAAGAAAGAAAGAAAGAAAGAAAGAAGGAAGGAAGGAAGGAAGGAAGGAAGGAAGGAAGGAAGGAAGGAAGGAAGGAAGGAAGGAAGGAAGGAAAGAGAGAAAGAAAAGAAACATAACTGGTGGACCCAGGTTCTATTCCCAGCACCCACACAATGGCTCACAGCCATCTGTAACTCCTGATCCAGGTGATCTGATATCCTCTTCTGATCTCCATGGGAACCAAGCACACATGTAGGAAATAAACATATATGCAAGGCAAAACATTCATATAATAAAAGCAAATAAGGGCTGGAGAGATGGCTCAGAGGTTAAGAGCACTGACTGCTCTTCCAGAGGTCCTGAGTTCAATTCCCAGCCACCACATGGTGGCTCACAACCAACTGTAATGAGATCTGGCGCCCTCTTCTGTATATATAATAAATAAATAAATCTTTAAAAAAATAAAAGCAAATAAAGATAAAAATGATAATAAATAGAAATAAAAATGAGATTTCCCCCCCCCAGGATTTATTTCACTTTATGTCTATGAGTGTTTTGCCTACATGCATATGTGTGTGCTAGCTGTGACCTGGCACCCTTGCAAATTAGAAGAGGGTTTTGAACCTATTAGAACTGGACCTATGGGTGGTTATGAGTCACAATGTGGTGATCAGACCCAGGCCCTCTGAAAGAACAGCCAAGTGCTCTCAGCCTCGGCAGCATCTCTCCAGCCCCTGTTGCTTTGTCCTCATGCCTGTCCTGCATCATTTTAGAACTCGGCCAGCAGGAAAGGCACGACCACAGGAAGACTTTGCCCTTGAATCTTTTTCTTTGTTTTGTTTTGGTTTGGTTTGGTTTTTGGTTTTTGGTTTTGGTTTTGGGTTTTCGAGTCAGGGTTTCTCTGTGTAGTTTTGCGCCTTTCCTGGAACTCACTTGGTAGCCCAGGCTGGCCTCCAACTTATAGAGATCTGCCTTGCTCTGCCTCCTGAGTGCTGGGATTAAAGAGGTGTGCCACCACCGCCCGGCAAACGGCAGACTCTTTTTTTTTTTTGGAGCAGAGGATCGAACTCAGGTCCTTGTGCTTGCTAGGCAAGTGCTCTACCACTGAGCTAAATCCCCAACCCCTGCCCTTGAATCTTTTAAACTTGAGGTCAAAATAAACCATTTCCTCTCTAAAACAAAAGCAAAGCCTCAAATTATTCAAGATAATGGAAATTCAGGCCACATACAAACATATCCAGGCAAATGATCTGGGGTGGGGGGAGGCGACCCACAAGACTGAGCAGCACACAAGACATCCTAAGAAGCTGATGGTTGCTGCTCAGCACACAATGAGGGGTCGATGAACACAGGTGACAGTGGGACAGCCATGGCCACTAAAACAGAGACTTAGGCTGAGGGGAAGTGAGTTCCGACCAAATTCATTTTATTGTCTGAAAATCATTTATTATCAAAAGACATGATTGCACTAAAAACCATAACACAATAAACTGCTGAGATGACTCAGGAGTATAGGGAGAAAGGAGAAGCAACATCATACTAAATACAGAGGGCAAGTCAAGACCCATTACATACAGAGCGCCCATATTCAAAGTGTTGAAGATCTGTGTGAAGTATGGTGGCTTATACCCAAAATCCCAGTGCTTACGAGAAAGGAGGATCACCAGGGGGTCTGAGAGCTGTGTAGACACAGGGAGAGAGCACATGGTACTGTCTAGAATACATTGAGAGCATGTTAAAAACCACTCCTTCCAAACCATGCTACCACCAAAACACACACACACACACACAAACACACAAACACACACACACACACACACACACACACACGCACGCACGCACGCACGCACATACACACACAAAAACACACACAGATTATAGTAAAAAACCAAACAAATGCACACACACACAAAAAAAAGAATCACCAGAAGTCTGTAGAGGAAAAACAACAAACACAGGGAAGCCATACATGGGAAAATAAAACCAAGAACCATAGAAAGAAATGAGAGTAACATAAAATTAAATCCTAGTAAAGAAGAGACAGAAGTATACAGAGAAAATAATTATCCAACTCAAGGACTACCCATGCGTGGAAGTAAATTTGAAAATTAACATAAAAAATTCAGCGCTTACAGATGGAGAGAAACAATAAGCCAGTCTCAGGGTCAGGAGTGGCTCTCTGCAACAGCTGTAGGTAAGTGAGGTTCTCATGTGTGTTGGGGTCAAAGAAGCCCTTGGTATCATCACCAGGGTCTGCCAAAATGCTGTTCATTTCCTGGTCAAAATAACCACGTTGGTAGGCTACATGCACGGGTACACGGTGGCTGTGCACAGGGTCGATGACACCACCTGTGGCAATCTGGGCCTCCAGCAGGCGAATGCCATGATTCTTGACTATAAGATCCCTCTGCATGGCCTGGAAGAGGGAGATCTGCTCCCCAGTGTAGGGGTCCGTGTAGCCAGTGACAGCGCGCTCAGCTGACAGCAGCTTCTCTTGGATCTCGCCACCCACCACACCTGCTGCTACAGCCTCATCCACAGAGAGTCTGCGGTTCATCACTGGGTCAATGATGAACCCAGTGGCCGCCTGTGCCTCCAACAGAACCAGGGCTGTGCCAGGCCTCAGTAAGCCCTTCCACATGGCCTGATAGATGCTCATCTTCTGCTGACGGCCAGGCTCTCCCCGGACGGGCACCAGGACACCGGCAATACAGCTAGTTCCTTCCAGGTAGTGCTTGACAGAATCCATCTTGGTCACCTCCTCTATGGTCTTGGTGCCCTGTGCCAGTTCCCGCAGGGTCTTGGGGTCTATGATCCCAGATGTGTGCAGCTGAGATGCAGATACCTGGCACCTCAGACCCCGGAAAGACACCCTGCTGAGCCGTTCTTCAGTCCCCTCGATGACCTGGGTGAGAAGGGCGATGAGGTCAGGCAGAGCCAGGGTACCGGCCAGGTGCTGGGCAAGGAGTTCCTCTCGGCGGCTCTCACTCAGGTACGAGGAGAAGAGGACTTGCCACACCGAAACCGGCTGGCCCTGGAACTGCCCACGGCGCACCTGCATGGTGGCAGCACGCAGAGCCTGCTCCTGATTCTGCCTGGCAGTCTCGCCAATGTCCTCCACCTTGTTCTTGTCTGGGAAGGTGCCTGAGCTCCTGGTCCCAGTCTGCTGTTGGTTACCGGAGGCATCAGTCAGCTCTCGATTGGACTCCTGAGTCTCCTCGGCTTCCTCGATGATGGTGGTCAGTCTTCGGGTCAGCATGGGCAGAGTCAGTTTCCCGGAGCCGAACTGGGCCAGCAGCTCCTTGCGGGTTTCACTGCTCACATACCTAGATGTCAGCACGTCCCAAACTGGCACCCCTTGGCCCCGGAGATGACCCACTTTGACTTCCATGGTGGCCTTACCCAGGGTTCCTTGGGGATCTACAGGGGGGCTCCCATCCTTGGTTCGGGCCAGCAGTGAGATGAGCGTGGTGGTCAGGTCCTGCACGGTCAGCCCACCAGCTTGGTACCGACGCAGCAGGTCCTGGCGCATGCTCTCGGGCACCTCGCGGTAGAAGAGAAGCTCCCAGACAGAGACGCTCTGGCCCTGGAAGTCGCCTGTGCCTGGGGTCACTCGGGCTTCCCGAAGGGCACGTCTCAGTTCCTCACTCAGGTGGTGCACGGCAGATCCCTTTTCCGCCAGCTGCAGCATGTATAACCCGGTCTCTGGATCCCGCACACAGCGTCGAAGCAGCTGGAGGTAAGTGAGGTTCTCGTGTGTGTTGGGGTCAAAGAAGCCCTTGGTATCATCACCAGGGTCTGCCAAAATGCTGTTCATTTCCTGGTCGAAGTAGCCACGCTGGTAGGCCACATGCACGGGCACACGGTGGCTGTGCACGGGGTCGATGACACCTCCTGTGGCAATCTGGGCCTCCAGCAGGCGAATGCCATGGTCCTTGACTATGAGGTCCCTCTGCATGGCCTGGAAGAGGGAGATCTGCTTCCCAGTGCAGGGGTCCGTGTAGCCAGTGACAGCGCGCTCAGCTGACAGCAGCTTCTCTTGGATCTCGCCACCCACCACACCTGCTGCCACCGCCTCCTCCACAGACAGTCTGCTGTTGTGCACTGGGTCGATGATGAATCCAGTGGCCGCCTGTGCCTCCAACAGTACCAGGGATGTACCAGGCCTCAGTACGCCCTTCCTCATGGCCTGATAGATGCTCATCTTCTGCTGACGGCCAGGCTCTCCCCGGACGGGCACCAGGACACCGGCAATACAGCTAGTTCCTTCCAGGTAGTGCTTGACAGAATCCATCTTGGTCACCTCCTCTATGGTCTTGGTGCCCTGTGCCAGTTCCCGCAGGGTCTTGGGGTCTATGATCCCAGATGTGTGCAGCTGAGATGCAGATACCTGGCGCCTCAGACCCCGGAAAGACACCCTGCTGAGCCGTTCTTCAGTCCCCTCGATGACCTGGGTGAGAAGGGCGATGAGGTCAGGCAGAGCCAGGGTACCGGCCAGGTGCTGGGCAAGGAGTTCCTCTCGGCGGCTCTCACTCAGGTACGAGGAGAAGAGGACTTGCCACACCGAAACCGGCTGGCCCTGGAACTGCCCACGGCGCACCTGCATGGTGGCAGCACGCAGAGCCTGCTCCTGATTCTGCCTGGCAGTCTCGCCAATGTCCTCCACCTTGTTCTTGTCTGGGAAGGTGCCTGAGCTTCTGGTCCCAGTCTGCTGTTGGTTACCGGAGGCATCAGTCAGCTCTCGATTGGACTCCTGAGTCTCCTCGGCTTCCTCGATGATGGTGGTCAGTCTTCGGGTCAGCATGGGCAGAGTCAGTTTCCCGGAGCCGAACTGGGCCAGCAGCTCCTTGCGGGTTTCACTGCTCACATACCTAGATGTCAGCACGTCCCAAACTGGCACCCCTTGGCCCCGGAGATGACCCACTTTGACTTCCATGGTGGCCTTACCCAGGGTTCCTTGGGGATCTACAGGGGGGCTCCCATCCTTGGTTCGGGCCAGCAGTGAGATGAGCGTGGTGGTCAGGTCCTGCACGGTCAGCCCACCAGCTTGGTACCGACGCAGCAGGTCCTGGCGCATGCTCTCGGGCACCTCGCGGTAGAAGAGAAGCTCCCAGACAGAGACGCTCTGGCCCTGGAAGTCGCCTGTGCCTGGGGTCACTCGGGCTTCCCGAAGGGCACGTCTCAGTTCCTCACTCAGGTGGTGCACGGCAGATCCCTTTTCCGCCAGCTGCAGCATGTATAACCCGGTCTCTGGATCCCGCACACAGCGTCGAAGCAGCTGGAGGTAAGTGAGGTTCTCGTGTGTGTTGGGGTCAAAGAAGCCCTTGGTATCATCACCAGGGTCTGCCAAAATGCTGTTCATTTCCTGGTCGAAGTAGCCACGCTGGTAGGCCACATGCACGGGCACACGGTGGCTGTGCACGGGGTCGATGACACCACCTGTGGCAATCTGGGCCTCCAGCAGGCGAATGCCATGGTCCTTGACTATGAGGTCCCTCTGCATGGCCTGGAAGAGGGAGATCTGCTTCCCAGTGCAGGGGTCCGTGTAGCCGGTGACAGCGCGCTCAGCTGACAGCAGCTTCTCTTGGATCTCGCCACCCACCACACCTGCTGCCACGGCCTCCTCCACAGTCATTCTACGGTTGTGCACTGGCTCGATAATAAATCCAGTGGCTGCCTGTGCCTCCAACAGTACCAGGGCTGTGCCAGGTCTCAGTATGCCTTTCCACATGGCCTGATAGATGCTCATCTTCTGCTTTTGGTCAGGCTTTCCCCGGATGGGCACCAGGACACCGGCAATGCAGCTGGTGCCCTTGAGATATTTTTTTACTTCTTCGTTTCTTTCAATCTGGTCTATTGTGGTTCTTCCCTCCTCCAGGTCCTTCAGAGTCTCTGTTGTGATGACAGCTGAGCTCAGCAATTCCTGCGCTGTGACCTGAGTTCTTAATCCTCGGAACCAGATCTGTCTGCGTTTTCCCTCCTTGTCTGCAATCATTTGCAGTATAATTTTCACCACCCTCTTCAGTGCCCGGGCTGTGTCCCCTTTGTATATCTTCACCAATTCTATCTTTTTCTCCTGTGACACATACTCGGAGTTCAGCAGCTCCCACACGGATCGCCTCTGGCCTCTGTACCTCCCCACAGTCACTTCCACCTGCTCTGCCTCCAGGGCCCTTTTTGTGGCCTCATCCACATACTGCATGTCCTTTTTGTCCTTGACCACTGGGAACAGAGCCCAGCCTGACTTCTCCCTCTGACACCTGTCCTGCAGCTCCTGGTACGTGACCTTCTCTTGTGTGTTGGGATCCACAAACCTTTTCCTCATGAGCTTCTGATCAGCTATGAGTAGAACTGTGTCATCACCCAGACAGCCGCGCCTGCAGGCTGTTTCCAGAGGGACTCGGTGGTGGTGCACAGGGTCAATGACGCCACCTGTGGCCACCTGGACCTCCAGCAGCCTCAGTGCCTCCTCCTTCCTAACTAACTTCTTCTCCATGGCCTGGAAGAGTGGGATCGTCTCCCCTGTGGCTGGGTCTTTGTAACCCTTCGCTGCCTTCTCTGCATTCACAAGCCTTTCTCTCAGTTCTTCACCCACCAGGCCAGCTGCTATGGCCTCCTCCACACACAGCCTCTGGTGGGTACGGGGGTCCATTAGATACCCAGTAGCAGCCTGTGCCTCCAGCAACTGAGCTGCAAATCCCACTGGGATGAGTTCTTCCTTGCTGGCCTCATAGAAGCTCATTACCTCCCGGGTGAGGGGTGCAGTCACCCCAGCAATGCAGCCGCTGCCTTCCAGGTAGATTTTGACATGCTCCAGCTGGTGGAGATCCTGGCACCCTCTCTCCCCACTGTGAAGCACATCCAGGGTCTTCTTATCAAGGATCCCAGAGTCGAACAGTTCTGCAGCGGTCACGTCACCATGGATGCCTGCCACCTTGACTATTTGGTTTTGCTTCTCTGTTTCTTCCACGGTGGTGGTGATAACCTCCAGCAGCTCCTCTAGGCTCTTGTCCTGGGCTCTGTACTCCTGCAAAAGCTCTCTTTTTCTTACTTCTGTAAAGTACTGAGACAACAGCAGGTCCCACACAGACACCGTCTGGCCTGCAAACTTCCCAACGTGCATTTTCACAGTTCTGGATCTCAGACCTTGCCTTGTGGCCTCATCAACGTATGTGTAGTTTTCTCCTTTCTTTACAATTTCCAACATGTACAGACCCGTCTCGGGGTCCTCCACGCAGCGCTCCAGCAGCTGCAGGTAGGTGAGGTTCTCATGCGTGTTGGGGTCGAAGAAGCCCTTGGTGTCGTCACTCGGGTCAGCCAAGATGCGGTTCATCTCCTCGTCGAAGTAGCCACGCTGGTAGGCCACGTCCACGGGCACACGATGGCTGTGCACAGGGTCGATGATGCCTCCTGTGGCAATCTGGGCCTCCAGCAGGCGGATGCCATGGTCCCTGACAATGAGGTCCCTCTGCATGGCCTGAAAGAGGGAGATCTGCTCCCCAGTGTAAGGGTCCGTATAGCCGGTGACAGCACGCTCAGCTGATAATAGCTTCATATAAGTTTCCTTGCCAAACATCCCTGCCTGGAAGGCCTGCTCTACCGTTAGCTTCCGGTTCTCCACAGGGTCGATGATGAAACCGGTAGCCGCCTGTGCTTCTAGCAGCACCAAGGCTGTGCCTGGCCTCAGAATGTGCCTTCTCAAGGCCTCTGGGATGCTCATCTTCTCTTTTGTACCCCGAATAAGGACCCCAGCGATGAAGTTGCCACCTTCCAGGGACCTCCTCACACTGTCCATCTCTGTCACTTCCTGGACCGTCCTCTTCCCCTGATTGAGCTCATCCAGTGTCTGCTTGTTGATCAGCTGGGACCTAAACAAGTCCCTAGCTGAAACCTGTTTCCGGAGCCCTTTGAAGGAGACCTGTGGGGGCTGCTTCTCTGCGGCCTCCACCAGAGTGGTGACCATACTGATGACCTGCCGCAGGGCCGCAGCCCGCCCAGAACAACAAAGTGCCACCAGTTCCCGCCGCTTTTCAGCTCCAACATACTCAGAATGGAGCAGGTCCCAGAGTGACACGCTGTGTCCTTGGAACCTCCCCATGCTGATGTGCACCTTCATAGCCCTCAGCGCCACTGCGGTGTGGTCATCCACCTCAAGTGCAGTGTCCTGGGGCAGTGGTAGCAGCCACAGGCCAGTGTCAGCATCCAGCACGCAGAGTTCCTTGAGCTGCTGGTATGTCACTTTTTCATGGGCGTTGGGGTCAAAGAAGAACTTATTTTCCTCCTCAGTGGCAGTCAGCACCTGGCTTGTCTGCTCATCCAGGAGGCCAAGCTTGAAGGCCACTGCCAGGGGCAGGTGCACTCCATGGACAGGGTCCACAACACCCCCCGTGGCCAGCTGGACTTGTAGGAGAGGAAAGGCCTCCCTCTTGAGGACAAGTCCCTTCTCCATGGCCTGCCACAGAGACAGGGAGCCTCCTGAGTAAGGGTCTGAGTAGCCTGTGACAGCTCTCTCTGCCCACTGAAGCTGTTCACTCAGCTCCCTGCCCACCAGGCCGGCCCTCACTGCACCCTCCACCGACAATCTCTGGTTGGTTAGTGGGTTGACAAGGAAGCCAGACGCCACTTGGGCCTCCAGCAGCTGCTGGCCCAGGCCTGTGGGCAGGAGGCCATCCCTTACAGCCTGGGCAATGCTCAACTTGGTCCCGGAGGGCTGCAGAAGCACACCGGCCACACAGCCTGTGCCCCAGAGGCAGGCCTTCAGAGCAGGCTGCTTGGCTACCTCAGCAGGTGATTCTATGCCCTGGGCCAATGCTTCCAGTGTCTCTTGAGTAATAATACCAGTGTCTCGTAGCCAAATGGCAGGGACCTCACCCCGTGGGCCTGGCACAGTGATGCGGGCCCGGGCCAGGAGCTTTGCTTCGTGTACCCAGCTACGCACGGTGTCCTGTAGCTGTGACACAGAAGTCTTCCCAACCCTCACATCCTCAAGGAAGTCCCTGCGCTGTTCCTCTGTAAAGTGGCAAGAGGTAAGCAAATCCCAGAGGGACAACCCATCCTCAGTGCCAGCTGATGCTTGCAGGGTCTTCTGGAGCTCTGTGTCAGTGGGGATAGCAGGAGCATCTTGTGTCAGGGGCAGGAGGTGAAGCCCAGAAGCTTTATCCTGGAGACACTGCTCCAGAAGCTGAGCATAACTGGTGTGTCCCCGGCCATCAGGGGTGGGAAAGGTCTCAGGAGAGCTGGACAAGGCCACCTCCATCTCTTGATCAATGCAGCCACGCTGGACTGCCACAGACATGGGGAGGTGGAGGTGGGTTGTGGGATCAATGACTCCTCCTGTGGACACCTGGGCCTCTAATAGGCGGATTGCCTGCTCCTTGGGAACAAGGCCCTTCTTCATGGCCCTGAACAGGGACACCTTTTTTCCAGAAAAGGGGTCTCTGTAGCCGGTGATAGAATGCTCTGCTCGTTTCAGCTTGCCATATATGTCTGCCCCCACCACTCCCCTGCTCACAGCCTCATCTACTGACAGGGTCTCCATACTGCAGGGGTCTGTGATGGCTCCAGTGGCTGCCTGGGCCTCCAGCAAGGCCAGTGCTACACCAGGGGCCAGCAGCTTCTGCTTCATGGCCTGGTAGAGGCTGACCCGCTGGTTGGAGGGCTGTAACAGCACACCACCCACGGTGCCTGTGCCCTGAAGGTACCTGTGGACATCATCCCTGTGAAGGAGGGAATCTGGGCTGAGCGCCCCAGTCAGCACCTGCTCCAGGAGCTCCTGGTTGATGATGTGGGCCTCGAAGAGCTGGTAGGCGGTGACCCTGCCCCGCAGTGCAGGCAACGTGATATCTGCCCACCTCCTCATCTCTTTCTCCAGCAGCTGAGTGACCTGCCTCAGTGTGACCTTGCGCTGCCGATAATGCCTCAGCAGCTGCCTCCTCTGGTCCTCTCTGAAGTATTCTGAGTTAATGAGCTCCCATGCAGAAACACGCTGTCCCCGGAACCGTCCATATTTCACAGATAGCAGTAGGTTCTGGAAGGCCTGCTGAGTGGAGCTATCTACCAGTTGGGGTCGCGTGCCACTAAGCGGCAGGAGGTGCAGGCCTGTCTCGGAGTCATGGACACAGCGCTCCAGCAGCTGCAGGTAGGTGAGGTTCTCATGTGTGTTGGGGTCGAAGAAGCCCTTGGTGTCGTCAGATGGGTCCAACAGGATAGAGTTCAGCATCTGGTCAAAGTATCCACGCTGGTAGGCCACCTCCACAGGCACACGGTGGCTGTGCACGGGGTCAATGACACCACCTGTGGCAATCTGGGCCTCCAACAGGCGGATGCCATGGTCTCTGACAATAAGCTCCCTCTGCATGGCTTGGAAGAGGGAGATCTGCTCCCCAGAATAGGGGTCTGTGTAGCCGGTGACTGCACGTTCTGCTGACAGCAGCTTTGCATATACATCGGGTCCAATGACAGCAGCCCTTAGTGCCTCCTCCACAGAGTATCTCTTGTTCTCTTTTGGGTCAATGATAAAGCCTGTGGCAGCCTGGGCCTCAAGCAAGATCAGGGCAGTACCGGGCCTGAGGAGCCCCTTGCTACGGGCCTCATAGATACTGAGGCGTTCCTGGGAGTCAGGCAGCAGTAAACCCGCAATGCAACCTGTGCCCTGCAGGTACCTCTGCACTGAGTCCAGGCTGCCCACATCCTGCGCTGAGGTCTGTCCCCGTTCCAGCTGCTCAAACTGGTCCTGGTTGATTATCTCAGCCTCCAACAGGTCTCCCGGGGTCACCGTGTTCCTCAACCCAGCAAAGGTGACTTTGGCAGTGGCTGTGGCCTGCTCAAAAATGGCCTTCAGCTCAGCTGCCAGCTCCTCCACTGACAGGGCCCCTTTCTGGTACTGCTGGGCAAGCGTTGCCCTCTGTTTAATGGGCACTATCTCAGAAAAGAGCGCTTCCCAGAGGGATACAGGCCGGCCCTGGAATCTCCCTACAGAGATGGAGGTTGTGGCCTTGCTCAAGGCCTGTCGAGTACAATGATCAATAAATGTGGGTCCCTGGGGCTCCTTTGCATGGGGCTCTCCAGGGAGAGGCAGGAAAGCAAGGCCTGTCTCTGGGTCAGTGACAGAGCGGGCCAACAGCTGTTCATAGTGAAGGCTATCATGTGTGGTGGGATCTGAAAAGCTCATGGCCTGAGAGAGATGTTGTTGAGTCTCTTCATCCAGGCAGCCAAAGCGCAAGGCAGCCTCCAGAGGCAGCCGGAATCTGCGGGCTGGGCATATAAGCCCACCTGTGGCCAACTGGGCATCTAGGAGGCGCAGAGCCAGTGGCTGGTCCACAAGCTCCTTCTTCATTGCCTGGAAAAGGGGGATGCGGGAGCCGCTGAAAGGGTCATAATACCCAGTTACTGCCTGCTCTGCAACCAGGAGCTGCTGATGGAGTTCTGGGCCAACCAGACCTTCCCTGACTGCCTCTTCCACCCACAGACGCTGGCCTGTGGCAGGGTGCACAAGGGTGCGGGTAGCAGCCTGGGCCTCTAAGAGTTGTAGTGCAATGCCCTTTGAGAGCAAGTGTTCAACTGTAGCCTGGAAGAAGCTCTTCTTGTGGCCTCCAGGCAACAGGACAACCCCGGCCAACCCTCCAATGCCCTCCAGATAGCGTTGCACCTCGGGGCGTGTGCCCACATCTGACACCACCAGTGTGCCCTCCTGCAAGCTGCGGACTGTCTCCTCATCCAGTACTCCGGCCTCCAGCAGCATGGATGCGCTGGCTGTTCCACTCAGGGTGTGGAAGGTGGTCTTCAAGGGCAATAGGGGCAGCCCTGAGCTGGGGTCTTGCACACACCTACCCAACAGCATGCTGTATGGCAGCTGTTCCAGTGTATTGGGGTCAAGAAAACCTGGGGCATCCATGCTGGGCTCTGACTCCACCAGGCTGAGCCATGTCTCCTTGTCTAAAAGGCCCTGCTGGCAGGCTACCTCTGGGGCCACTCGTACACCTTGGGTTGGGTCTACCAGGCCCCCAGTAGCTAATTGGGCCTCCAGCCATCTCCTCCCCAGGGTCCTATCCACAATTTCCTTCCTGATGGCCTGGAAGAGAGCCAGCTTTCCACCCCCATAGGGGTCAGGATAGCCAGTAACTGCACGCTCAGCAGCCAACAATTTCTCCTTTAGCTCCAGTCCCACCAGACCCTGCCTTAGGGCCTCAGACACAGGAAGCATGTGGCCCTGGGCAAGGTCCACAAGGCCCCCAGTGGCTGCCTGGGACTCAAGCAAAGCCAGCCCAAGCCCAGTAGGCAGGAGGCCCTGCTTCATGGCATCATAGAAGCTCTGGGTCTGCCCTGAGGCCTCCACATACACCCCAGCAATACTTCTAGCTGTGGTAGGTGGGGCAGCCTCTGCTTGGGGCCTGGAATGGGTGCTGGCTCCCAACTGGTGCTTCATGATTTTAGGGACAATGGACTGCTCAATGCCGTTGGTAATCACAACATCACGAGGAGGGAGTTGGCCGCTCATCACGGACAACTGGTAGTGCAGAACTTGCTTAAGGTTCACGTGTGACCTGTAGGGGATAGAAAGACTCAGTCAGGGACCCTGAGTGGCTGGGCAGGTGGGAAAGATATGACCATGGGAATCAGGCACAGGTCCATCTAAACTGAGAGAGTCCTGGATCCGTGAGGGCAGGAGGACCCCTGAGCGGCCACAGAGGTCCATGGTAGCTAAGGGCCCTCTAAGGGCATGAGGAAATCTCATTGTTGTGGGGAGAACGCCCTGACCTGCAAATCCCTTCAAGAGGGATTAAGCCCAAAGAACTCAGACAATGTAACAGACAGTGCGGTCACAGTTTTGAGACCAGGCTGTGGCCTACTTTAAGTTACACCATATTGTATAAAACAGTGGTTTTTCTCAGGCTGCGCCTTGCCCTACGAGACTCCATTTTACAATTTGGCTTTTGCCATTTTGAGGGAAGCAGATTGAAGGCCCTGGGGCGGATCCACAAACAGCCCCATCTGTCAGGCACCAGCTTCTGCACAGACTGAAATGACTTATTCCTGGAATAGAAAGGAAGGCACCTTGTAAATTTACCAGAGTGAACTGAGACTGTAGGCACACACGGGTATATTAAAACCATATCAGGGAAACCAGGCCCAAGAACTTATCAGACGCACCAATCTGAGAAAAGGGTATAATTCCCTCCCCATAAAACGATGAGCACCTAACACTGTGACGACCCAGCCTTACATCAACCAGTCACCGGATATCAAGGACTGGCAAGCAGAGGATGCCCCAACTGTGGCTGCAGCTTTGGCTTGACTCCACCCTCTGTCGTTGATGCACCCTACTTGACTCTGTGCCCATCCATCTTTCTGTCCCTCAGGACCCAGACCTGAACCTGTCATTTCCTGTTTTCGGACCCTGCCTTGGCTTTTCCCCTTGCCGACTCTACAGCTTTGTTCTCAAACCTACAAGCCTACAGCAGCTCCCTCCTGGTCTTATTTGGCATCTTATCCATAGACTCTCAGAACTTTGAGGACTCTCTTTGAAGCTAGCTGCAGCCCCTTTATCCTGTCTTCACTCTCTAAACCACACATATACCTATAAATACATAAAGAGATTTACTGCACGCTGTGTGACAGGTGGTAAAAGTTGCTTTAGCAACTAAGATCGGAGTATCTTGATTGCCTCCACCTTGGCCAGATTATGGAGTCAGTGGGATTATAGGGCAAATTCTTTGCATTTTGCAACTGCTGAACCTTGTGGAATTCGTTGTCATTCACTAAGTTTTGACATTGTAGAAAGACACAGACATGTTTGTCCACATTTCTGGCATAGTGTACTCATAACACACAGGGACCTGAGGTCAGCAAGAAGCTATACGCTCAGGACTCCCTGTAGATCATCTGGCCTCTACTCCAAGCCTCCAGGTTTCTAGTGCATAGGTCTTGGGGCCTTCCTAGTCATCCTCTTCCCCAGCCCTGCCTTAAACTCAGAAGATGTGTGTTGGGTCTTCATGCCTGCATGTGTCCTGGGTCACTTGGATCTAGGCCTCTAAGCTTCTGCCAAGGCTTGGGGTTTTTGAGCTGGGCTGAATTGATTGCCCAGAAAGGCAACTCAAAGTCCTAACCTGCAGGACACAACTGTAACCTTATATGGAAGCAGGATCTCTGTGGATGTAACTAAGATGAGATCATCCTGGAGCCCTGCTGGCCCCAATCCAATGCACCTGGCATCCCTAGAAGATGGCAGACTTGCTCAGGAAGAAGACAACCACCCTGTAAACCGAGCCTGTGCACTGTGCTCTCTCTCTCTTAGTCCACAGCCTCAGCACTGCTGGAACATTCTCTCTGCTTAGGAGTTTGTCCAGGCTGGTCCTCGCATGAACTTTGGGAGGGGCCTGTCTACCCTTCCCCAACACACATTTGTATTGTGGAACTTAACAGACTTTGAATCTGGTCACTGAGGTCAGATTCCTCCTGTAACAAGATTCTGCTCTGTCCTCATGTGCCCAATGAATCAAGAGATTCTTGGCCTGCCCTTGGACAGCTGTAGCTTGACCCAGTCAGTCCTGAAGTCCCAGCCTGTTCTGTGTCCTTCTGGACACAGATCATCCAATGCCCTTACACATCACACACACACACACACCCCTTACACTCTGTTCTTTAAGATGCTTCAATGGGTACAGCTGCCTGCCGGCTGTCCACTGGTCCATCTCACACCCCTCTAAGTCCTCATGGCTTTGCCACGGGACCTCAAAGCTCATCCTGTCACTTCTCAGCCAGACTTCCTCCTGCTCCTGTGGCCCAGGCATCTGCACTGTGCACACAGGAGCCAGCCCTCCATGCTATCATCAGCTACCTTCAAAGTTCCTCACCAATGTCTACACCACACATGAAATGGAGAAGACAGGGAAATGGGAGCAAGGTTGACTGGTTGGGCAGCATGGCCGAGGCGGGTGCACAGCCTATCCTGTGAATGACAAGTCAGGCTTTGATATCACATGGTTTGGTAGAATAGACACTGTCCAACTTAGGGAGGGTTGTGGGCAGATGGCCCCACTAACCCCTTCGAGAACTGCCCTACCTGAGGGTCTGTGACAGGTTCAGCCCTTTGACTTGATTTGGGGGAGACTCTGCAGGTCATCAAGTCATGGCCCGTAGGGTTACTACAGGGATGGCATTCCAGCCACAGCTTTGGTAAAATGTCACTCTTCATTCCCTCCCTCAGGCTGGTCCTGAGCCTTCTGGGGTGGGATAGGTATACTGGTGTTAACCTGCCACTCAGAGTCTCAGGCCTCAGGCCTACAGCCAGGCAGACTCCTGGACAGGGTCAACAGTGTCCATGACTAACCTGCAGCAGAGCAGCCAGAGCCCCAGGCTGCCAGCATCGGGGCCACCATTCAGCTCTCCAGGGGTGGGAGGTGTTCTCAGGGCACAGTGTGGAGCAAGGAAAAAGAGTGTCTAAGACACAGATGGCAGGGGAAAGATCACAAAAGACAGGGAATGACCAGTTGGACAGCGGTGGAGGAAGGCCCAGGCGGCTACATTGTTAGGGGCCCCAAATGAGAACAGTAAACCTCAACATGGAGCAGAACACTTCGCCAAGGATAAGTCCTAAGGCAAGGTGGTCAGGGTTCTAACTTGGGATGAATGTCTTGATTAATACATCCTAAACGCAAATCCATAGATTCCCTTGATGCCCATGTACTGTCAAAGATCTCCTCCTCACGGTCAGCCTACATCCTGCAGTGGCCAATGCCTCCTGCCTCCCACAACTTAGCCTCGGGGCCTGAAAGGAGGTCAGGAACTAACCCAAGAGGGAGGGAGGGGATGAGCCAAGAATCAGATTGGCCAGGGAAGGGTTTCCCAGAACAGGGGACAGACAGAACATAGTGGTAAGGACCCTTGGATGCATACACCTTTACCAGGCTGACTCGGAAGCCCATGGAAGGCTGTGCCTCTCTAAAGAAAGCAACCCTGGCTTTGGCAGTGTTCTTGTAGCAGGGACTGACCCCAGGGCTACCAGGCTAGTCTTGACTTATCCATTAGGAAGGAAGTAGTAAAGGCCCCTACGCACGAACGACAACAAAGTCCAGGTGCTGATGGCCTGAGGAGTCTGAGGAGAGGCAGTCAGATGGGTCTAGCCACACAGAGTCCCAGAAAGAGCTAGAAGATCAGGTATCCCTAGAACAGGTGAAGGGGCTATTGACAGACTCATAAGTGAGTAACAGCCCAAATCCAGTGCCTGGGGTACAGCTTCCACTAGCCTCCAACTCCTGAACGAGAAGCGACATCAAGTGCAATGGGTGTAAGGTCAGACCAGCTCTAGTGGAGGGGAGTCACTCACTGACCATGTTTTGACAGTGACTTGGAACCTAGGACACCCACCGGCTCCTACAGCCTGAGAGTACTGGGGTCTCGTGTCAGCCTAGGGTGGCCACAGGGCTACTTTATGGTTGTCTCGTGTAGTTAGGGAGAATAAATTAAGAAGTTCCTTGGCCATGGAGGATGAGGTATCCACTAGGGGCAAGCCAAGAGGACAGGAAAACTGGCCATGGCTCTTTTCACTGTCCCACAGAAGCTGCTGGCAGACAGGGTGTAGGGACAGCTGCTAAAGGTACAGCCTAGACTCTGGCTCCCAGGTGACACCCTGCAGTCTAGGTATCATCCCTAGGACACAGTATTTCTATTCTAACCATCTATTTTATTTCATGTGCATTGGTGTTTTGACTGCATGTATGTCTGTGTGAGCGTGTTGGGTCCCCTAGAACTGGAGTTAGAGACAGTTGTGAACTGCCACATGGGTGCTGGGAATTGAACCCGGGTCCTCCAGAAGAGCAGTCAGTGCTCTTAACCACGGAGCCATCTCCCCAGCCCCAGTATTTCTATTCTAAAACACAGATCTCCCTAGTGCTGGGTTCCAGAAGAGCTGCTCCGGCCCGGGAAGCAAGGCCGAGGAACAGTGGCCTACACCCTGGGAGAGTGACTTCCAGGGTCCATAGAAAAAGAAACACTTGTGAGGGCAGACCTGACTGGCAGGGGAGAGGGGCCACTGCACCATGGATGTAGCGGTCCTCGTTGCCACGCGGCTGCTGAGAGTGAATGAGCATATACAGCTACTCTGGCCAAAGAGAAGACTCCCAGGGAAGAGGGTCTGGATGCCCCAGTGACCCCAGCCAACAGGTGCAGTGAGTCAATGGGTTTTTGTTTTGTTTTGTTTTGTTTTTGAGACACAATTTCTCTGCAGCTTTGGAGCCCGTCCTGGACTAGCTCTGTAGACCAAGCTGGTCTCGAACTCACAGAGATCCACCTGCCTCTGCCTCCCAAGTGCTGGGATTACAGGTGTGTGCCACCACCGCCCGGCGGTATTTTTTTTTTTTTCTAGATGATTGGAAGAGGTAACAAATGCCAGCATGGCCTGAAAGCCACAACAGGACCAGGTCCATCCCACAGATTTTCTCCTCCTGCACTTCCTCAAGAAGGCACCCAATGGCATCGGAGAGACAGGTCCTGAGGCACAGTGTAACCATGGTAGACACAGGGGATGAGTTAGACAACACAGTAGGACCAGCCAGCCTCTCCCACCACCTTGACTCCTGTCCGCTCCCTGGCCGTGTCCTGAGACCACCCTTAATGACTCATCCCAGACTCTGCTTCCCGGCATGGCTGTAGGTACCTTTGTTGCCCACCTAGGAAGCACTGAGTTGGAGGAAACCATGCATGTGCTGTCCAGGACAGGGAAGAGCACGGGGGGGAGAGGCCCACGGGTGGTAGAGGCTGGGTAACTGTCCCTTGACATATGGCTGGATGAAGGGGGGAATCCAGGACAAGCAGTTCACTGACCAGCAAAGGTGGGACACAGAACTTGGGACTGTAGAAGACACATAAAACTGCCAGACAGGCATGGTCTTGAGTGGCTCCTGGCCTGGTCACGGACAGCCAGCCCTAACAAGCATGCTTTGTGCAGAAGGGCAAGGCCCGTGTGAAAAGCCAACACAAGCTTAAGCAAGCTGCTTGAGTTCCCTGAACAAAGAGGAGATTCAGGGTGGGAAACCACTGACAAAAAGATCCAGAGAGCAGGGGCTCTGGGGGAGGGCTGGGGCCCAGAGACTGAGTACTGGTGTGTGAGATGCAGCCTGTGGTTGGCAGCCACTCCCTGTTGGCTTGTGGGTGACCTTGGACCTGGTATGACTCTCCCTGGGTCCTGCCCTTTTCCAGGAGGGTAGAGGAGTAGACACTTGGCAATCGCAGTGGTTGCCTGGGAAGACAACCAGATATATGGGTCAAGAATTTGAGGGGTATACAGAGCTTCATCGAGGAGGGCAAGAGATCTCGGAAGTGTCAATAAAAACAAAGGAGCAGGGTCCAGCATCTGGGACCGTCTCGTCTAAGTCCCCACACACTCCCCTGGCAGAAAGAGCTGTAGTCCTTCCTGCCTCCCTAGAGGCCCACCACCAGCCTGACCTAGCTGCCAAGAGGAAAAAGGGTCATTCCTGAGCCGGGTGGGTCAGCATCCCAGGGGCATCAGACACCACCTGTCACCACACTGAAGCGTGGGCTCTCACCCCAGGTTGTGACAAAGGTGGGCACAAGGGCCCCGCTGCTGCTGCTGCTGCTGCTGCTGCTGCTGCTGCTGCTGCTGTTGCATTGAGCTAGCTCAGAAGAGAATGAGGAGGCCGGGTGGACTCAGCCCAGAGCACATGGAGACAGAAAACGTGGCCTCTGCCCCACTGTGAGCAGCATGAGGGAGGGCATCAGCAACTGTACCTTGCCCGAAAAAGAGACGTCAACGACCCCGCGCAAGCTTGGCGTGAAAAGCAAGTTGGGGGTAGGAACACAGCCTGCTCCCTTCCTCTTCTTCCCACAGTCCCGGTACCACTACCCATGGGGCCATTCCTGTGGCTGCTCACCCTGGACAGCTGGTAGCTCCTTCTTGAGCCCCATCGCCTCCCTCAGCCAATCAGGGCTGCCAGGAGCCTCTTGACGGTCAGCCCAATTGCCTCTCTCATAGGATCCCCACCACTAACCTCACTTCTCGAAAAGGGGTACAAGGAGTACCCCACCCGCAGAGCCAAACAGCACACCACATATCCTGCTAGAACCACTAGACACTCCCCCGCCACACACACACACACACACACACACACACACACACACACACACACACACCCCGACTGCACAGCAGCCTGGCAAGGGCCTCAGTTTCCCCACCCCAAGGGTGGGGGCTCAGGAGCTTCCCACCTCTAATCCTGAGCTCAGATTGCCCAGGGTGGTAAATGGGGCTCAGAAATCTGGGTCCCTGGGTCGCTCACTATGTCTGCCTGGCGCCACTGGCCTCTGGCTCCCACAGGTGTTTCGGTTTCGTTTCCCCAACCTGCCCTTATTTTTCCCACCTGCTGTGACAAGGGCTGGTGCGGAGTCCACCGTCTCTCTGCTCCCTCCACACCCGAGCCCCGCGCCACAGGCATTTAAATCTGCGTGGCCCCTCCTCATGGTGACCCAAGTCCCTTCCCCATTGAGGGCGGTAGGCGGGGCTGAGGCCCGGCTGGGCATGGACTAGATAGGTGGAGTGGGCAGGTGAACACAAACTATGGGGCAGGGCTACCTCTGAGCAGCTCAGGCTGGGAGAGGCTGCTGAGTTGCAAGGTCCTTCCCTCCTTCCCTCCCAACGAAAGTCACTGAACAAGAATGCAGGGCAGGTACTGGTGGGGGTGGGGAGCAACCGACTTTGGCCCTGTGGCTTTTGAATGGAGTTTGCAAGGGAAATGAAGGTCCACCAGAGAGAGTTTCAGTTCCCCAAACTCCTCTTTATTGCTGAGGGTGAAAAGCCACAACCCCACCCTGTGTGGCCCCAGCTCCTGCTCAATCCCTGGACGAGGATCTACCGCTGTTTCTTGTCCCTGTCTGCTGGATCTTGGAGTCTTCACAGTTTCTTCTCAGTGGGCTGCTCCGAGGTTTTGACCTTGTAGGAGCTGGGGTCTCTGTGTTCTTTGCCGATCGGCAGCCCTGTCTGAAAGGGGTGGTCAGGCTTCATCAGTTCAGTTCCTCCACCTGGGCTCAAAGGAGGGCTTCAGTCCATCTGGAGGACCTGATTCCTAGCTCTAAAGCCCATGCTAGCTCTCACCTTTGGAGACAGGGGTCTGGTAGAGCCCATTCGGATGGAGGTCCAGAGCCTCAGGGTGATGACTTCAGGGGCCGGCACACTAGGAGTCCAGCACAGGAATCTTTCGTGGATCTTCTGGCTGGTCCTCCCCTTGGCTGCTCAGAGATCCCAGGTTGCTGGGCAAAAGCGGATGCCAAACCGCTCCTACCCACCCACCTCCAGGCCCTGACGCCTGGCATGTCCCTTCTTCCCCCCAGCTCTCACCTCTAACTGGGTCATTTTTGACCAAAAATTCATCCAGAGCTGCCCAACCACCTCCAACACGAACCATCAGAGCGCCTCTTGCCGCCTGTGGAGCACAGGGGTGTCTGGCCTTCTCTGTAAGGGTTGGGGGCAGTTCCTGAGGCTCTACCCTCCCCACTGTCACAGGCCCACACTCACACCTGCTCACCAAGGCTCCTTGGACCTTGGGCCTGCCTCTGGCCACTGGTATACTTGTCCCTTCCGCGTTCCTTGCTCTGACCATGCTGTGTGGCTGCTTCTGGACATTGGGGAGCCCTGGCTCCAACACGGTGGGGCGTTTGCGGTCAGGTCCACATTTCCCCCAGGTATAGCCAGGCCAGCCTTGTCTATCCCTGTCCTGCTGCCCAGCTGCCAGGAAACTGTCCACAAGGTCCTACTGGGGAAAGTTTCAGTGCCGTCTGTGGCTTGGGGTGTGGAGGACACCCTAGACTACTTTATTCCATGACCAAGGTAATATAGGTGGTGACCCCACCAAACCCAAGTGTATGTTGGCCCCTTGCTGTGAGGTGACGCCAAGTCCCTTTTACGTGCCCAGCAGTGAACAGAGTATGTATCTGTCTGCCCTTACCTGTTCCTGGTGGCCCTGTTCCATCAGTACCCACTGGTCCCTTTTCTCCTGGTTCCTCTTGCTATGTTCTGGCTTCCTATGACTCCAGGTCTCTGTGATGACGTCTGCCCAGCAAGGCCTCCAGCTCTGTTCTTCTGAAATCTTCCCCAGGAGGCAAGCCTTAGCTCTACTCCCCAGACCCCCAGGCGGCCCCTGGTCAAGACTCCTCAGAGCCAGTACCTCCCTTGGGGCTTGAGTCCAGCATTTCAGGCTCAGGGCCCCGGGCCGCTCCTCTAGCACCCAGCTCTGGGCTTGTACCACCTATGTGTCAGGGAGCAATGTTAGTTAGGGGACTAGAGGAACCCATGCCCCAAATTGCCCACCACTCCACCCCCTCTCCTGAGCCAGTGCCTGCATCCTCCAGTGCCCCTCAGCAGTCCCACCCAGAACTTTCGACCTTCCAGCTAGCTCCTCCCAAAGAACAAATGGGAGAGGTTCTAGGACAGACGGTCCAGGGCACTAAAGCTAACCATTAGGCTAACCCTGGATTGGTCCACAGTTGCTGTGCAAGCCAAAGCCTCTGGCCAGTGGTCTCACCTTGGTCCCCAAGGGTGCAGCCTGACTCAGCCTGCGGGAACACGAGAGCAGCTTCTCGACAAGGTGGCCCACAAGCAGCAGTATCCCTTCCAGGGTGTGTATTCTGGAGGAGAGATGGACAGATATAAGCAGGGTAGAGGGCCAGTGTGCGTGGGGTGCAAACAGCTGGCATGCAGGCTCACCTCTCACAGGAGGGGCTAGACATGGCATCCCGGCAGCCCAGCGGGTCCATCAGCAGGCCCAAGTGGCAGGTGCTCCCAAAGGCAGTGTTTCCGCTCCTCCTTAGCCATGACACCACCAGGGTTTGCTGCCCCCACGGGAACTCCTGCCATCAGAGTAGCCCGGTGTACGGTTGGGTCTCCCAGTGGGAAAAGCTGAAGGGGTGAAATCTTTTCTCCTCCATGTACCTCGCCTCTCAAGCCCTCTTCCTTGACTCCATTCACCCTATACCTCACACTACCCGCCACATTAGCAAGAAGACTGCATAGGCTGGCCCAGTCCTTCTACCCCTGGGCCTCTTCAGTATGAGGAGGGCAGCCACACCCAGCATTGTGCCAATGTCCAGGGCAGGGTGAAGAAAGCCAGCCAGATCCTGTGGGTGAATTGTATCCACCACCACCGCCCATTCCCATGTTGAAGTCCCAGCCTTTACTTAGGAAGAGGCAGTTGTATGTATAACTAATGGTAAGGTGAGATCCTAGTGGAATGTAGCCACCACTACCCTTAAAGGGGTTGGGGGATTTGGGGACTGGGAAGATAGCTCAGTCCATAAAGCATATGCTGCAAAGCATGAGGACCTGAGTTTGCTCCCTAGCATCTTTGTAAAAACCAAACCAAACAAATCAGTACGGTGGCATGCGGGTAATCCCAGCACCAAGGAGGCAGAGATAAGACTCCTGGGACTCAATGACCAGCCAGTCTAGACAAATAACAACTCCAGGTTCCGGGAGAGAGGCCCCGACTCATAAAATAAGGTGGAGGGCCAGACAGATAGCTCGGCAGTTAGGAGCACTTGATGCTCTTGCGGAGGACCGAGTTTCATAGGTCAGGCAACTCACAACTGCCTATAACTCTAGCTCCGGTGGATCTGGCACCTTCTTCTGGTCTCTGTGGGTGCCCATATGCATGTGTAAATACACACACACACACACACACACACACACACACACACACACACACACAAACGTGCATAATTAAAGACAAAATAAGACCAAGCACACACCTTTAATCCCAGCACCCAGGAGGCAGAGCCAGGTGGATCTCTGTGAGTTCAAGGCCAGCCTGGTCTACAGAGCGAGATCCAGGACAGGCACCAAAATTACAGAGAAACCCTGTCTCAAAAAACAAACACAAACAAAACAAAATGAACAACTCCCCCCCCTCAAAAAAAAAACCTTCAAAAACAATAGGTAGCAAGTACTTGAGAAGGGTGCCAGATGCCAACTTCTGGCCTCTGCATAGGTGCACACATGCATGCACATAAAGATGTACATATACAAAAGGGGACTGAGATTTGGACACAAAATACCCAGAGGGCACAGGAAGAAGACAGTGTACATGGCAAGGAGAGAGAGACCCTTCCTCACAGCTTTCAGGAGCCAGCCCTGTCCATTTCAAATCTTCAGCCCTCAGAACTTTTTTTTTTTTTTTTTTTTTTGGTTTTCTCAAGACAGGGTTTCTCTGTAGCTTTGGAGCCTGTCCTGGACTAGCTCTGTAGACCAGGCTGGCCTCGAACTCACAGAGATCCGCCTGGCTCTGCCTCCCTAGTGCTGGGATAACAGGCGTGCGCCACCACCGCCCGGCCATCCCTCAGAACTTTGCGTCTGGGTATAACCACAGTTTCACCTTCCCCATTGGTGAGAGCCAGTTCCAGCAGCCCAGGAAATCGTCAGAGTCCCACAAATAGAAAGAAATCTGAGAACAAGCGAAGGAACCTAGAACTTCTGGACGAACGGCAAACCTCAAGAAGGATCTTGTGCATCCCAGCCACTCCTGTGTTATAGTAAAGGGGGCCAGGTGGAGGCCGGGCCCACACTTGCCTCTTTCTTCCACTTAACGCTGGACCATCCCAGACTGTGCGTCAGAAGTAAGTCAATTTCTGTCTTGCTTCTGACATATTTTCTTTCCAGCTGAATATAAATGGGACTCATTCACAGCAATGTTTTGATCTTAATTAAGAGCCCTACTTGCTAGAAAAGGCATGTAGATACGTCAGCGCCTACCTCTACCTCTACAGCCTAGAGGCTTGACAGTGCTGTGTCCAAAGAGGAACTGCTTAGCAGTCAGGGATGGTCTGATCTCAAGCCCTGGCCCCACTACGAGAGCTGTGGCCTTAAATGGAGGTTTGGAGCTGTCAGAAGCTGGAAGCTGAGCCATGAAGTCATCGCCAGAAATCTCTCCAGCTGGCTCTGTAGCCCCCTCTGCCCTTCCCCGATGCTATACTCTCTTCACTCCCAGGGTCCTCTGCCTCGGTCCTCCTACCAACAAATACTAGCTCGGCCTCAGAGTACTCTAGTTGTCTAGTGTCCGTGTTGTCACCTCTCCTCCCAAGGGACTCTTGGCGATACCTTCCTCCCGCTAGTCTTCCAAGGCACCTGCAAGGCTGGGTTCCAGTCACCCTCAGGCCTCAGCTCCTCAATGGCTGCCTGCTCCAGGAGGCCACACAAAATCTGCACAGCTGGCTCCCATATGGCCCTCAGCCCAGTGTCTTGCTCTTGAGTCTCTAACCAGTGCCCCTCCAGGGGCTTCGTGTCTGCCTGAAGCACAGCTAGGGAGAGACGAGACCATTTGAGAGCCCAGCCTTGGCAAGACCTTCACACTCACCCCACCTTGGTTTCTTGAGCACGGGCCTGGTCCTGTCCTCAGGCCTGGCAGTGACTTCCCAAAGACTCCCAGGTACACCCAAGGCCCTGGTGTACCTGATGAGGGGCTCTGATCCCAGATGGTCACTGTGGGTGCTGCTGCATGACTAGAAGCTTCTGCCCACTGTGCCAGTTGTTCAAGCCGCTCCGCTAGCTGGGCCAGCTGGACACTCAGCTGTGGGAGGAAACCAACATTGTTCTAGACAGCCCTAGACAGGGACAGAAAGTACACACTCCCAGCCACTCCAGCTCCCTGGTACAGTGGGCTGCAGTCTCCTCAGAGGGCGTGAGATAGGTTGGAGGTCTTTCTTCTAGGTGAAGTCAAGGGGGTACAAACACCTGCTTCTGATCCTTGAGCCCTGGATGTGCCAAGGCAGACCCTTCCAGTTCAAGCTGGGCCTCCAAGACTGCTGGTGGTGAGGACTTGGAGGACACTGTCCTTTGAGCATACAGCAGCTTCTGTTGGGCACAGGCGACTTGTGACTCTGTCAACCTCACACGCTCCTGGAACTGATCCAGCTGCCGTTGCACCAGCTGAGCTTGGTCACCTGCAGCCAGAGCAAGAGGCCAGGGAGGAAACACTGACATTGAAGGGGACCTGGGGGCCAGTAGCTGTTGTGGAATATTACTTTAAGGTGTGTTTATGCTGTGGAACATTTGTTTCAATGAAGCAACGATGCGTTGCATCCTTTTATGTTGCATTTGTTTAACTCTGTGAAGCTGTGTTACTTTGCCTGCCTAAAACACCTGATTGGTCTAATAAAAAGCTGAATGGCCAATAGCGAGGCAGGAGACAGGATAGGTGGGGCTGGCAGGCAGAGAGAATAAAAGAAAATAGGAGAAATCTGGGACGGGGTTGGGGATTTAGCTCAGTGGTAGAGCACTTGCCTAGCAAGCGCAAGGCCCTGGGTTCGATCCTCAGCTCAAAAAAGAAGGAAATCTGGGAAGAGGATTGAAGGAACAAGAAAAGAAGGAGGAGGACATCAGGGGCCAGCCACCCAGCAACACCACCAGCCACAGAGTAAGAAATAATGAAAGGAATACAGAAATAGAGGAAGGTAAAAACCCAGAGGCAAAAGATAGACGGGATCATTTAAGTTAAGAAAAGCTGGCAAGAAACAAGCCAAGCTAAGGCCAGGCATCCATAAGTAACAGTAACTCTCTGTGTGTATTTATTTGGGAGCCAGGTGGCCAGACCCCCAAAAGAGCAAAAGAGTTAAAAAACAAAAACAAAAACAAAAAAAACCAACAAAAACAACAACAACAACAACAACAAAAAACCAACAACAAGTAGTAGGGATGAGGGCATTAGAAAGGTCCTTGGGAACCATCAAGGAGGACAAAGACATGGAGGTCTTGGACTCGGGGACTGGGCCCTGTATCTGGGAAATGGCACAGATATCTGTCCTGGGCTAAGGGTAGGCTTTTCTTGGCTGGGGTGACTGGGCTGAAGTCCACTTACTTGTGAGGAGTTCTGCCAGCCTCTGTCCCGTCTCCAAAACCCTTTCCAGATCCTCGGTACAGACCACAACCCCTTCACACACCTCCTGTGGACAAGCCCAAGACACTGAGCTTGTGACAGCCCACAGACTCCCACCCCAAGCCTGGGTCATACCTGGAAGTACTGCAAAGATTCCTCAGGATGCTTGGGCCCTCGCTGCCGCTCAGCCAGTAGCTGTTCACTTGGAGCCAGCTTCCCCAGCAGAGCCTTACAGGCTGTTTCAAAACTCTGTGCCGCTGGGACAAGCTGCACCAGGAGTCTCCACCTTAGGGCAAAGATGGAGGAGCTGTCCATCCTGCCCTTCCTGCCCTAGAACCCTCATGGTCCCTGACCAGTGGCTTCACCTGGTTTCTGCCTGTTGTACCAGGCGGTGCCACTGTGTACACAGCTCTGCTGGACTCCCGGCCTCTTGTAATCTTGGCTCCATGTGGGGTGCACGCTCCCTCAGCAGGCGTAGGAGCAGCTACCAGACATGAGGTCAGAGGGCTTGTGCAGGGCTCTGGGGTCCCTGCCCATCCTCCCACTACTGCCCCCCCTTTTATTCAGGAGGATCACTGGCCGTGGGAACACTGACAGGTATATACATGCAGCCCATCCTTGGGTACCAGATTCAAGCACATGGTAACCACCATTATTTGCCAGTGGCAATGGATGAAAGTGCCGCCCCCGCCCCCACCCCGGCCCTATCTCCCGGCCCTGTACCTCCTGTTCCCGCAGCTGAAAAGCAGCCAAAGCAGCATCTGCAGCCAGGGGTCCCTGGGAGGCCTGCAGTTCCTCCATGCCATCCAGCCAGCTGCACAGCGTGTCCAGGGGTGCTAGGGTTGCCTGCAAGAAGGATGTACTTACCTCATCTGGCCTCCACTGGGACTCCCCACACTCTGGAGCTGTCCTTCCTCACCTGGGCCTGCTGCTGTCTTTGCCTGCAGGGCCCCATCTCCACGGCCTCCGTCACCACTGTCTCTGTCACCACTGTCTCTGTGACCTCTGTCACCTGGACAGTGCGGGAGCCCCACCAGGCCCAGGGGATCCCTGGTGGAAGTGGGCCCTGAGGAGCTGCGGCTGGAGAGAGATCCCCTCGGGTCCTGGAGCTGGTGTGGGTCCTCGGGTTGGTGTGTGAGCGGCTCCTCCTCTCCCCCAGGCAGCCAAGCCTCGAAGCTGGGTTTCCCATGGTAGATGCTGAGCAGGTTTCAGGGTGTCCCGGACAGCCCTACAAGGACAGAAGGACCCAAGTCTGGACCAGGGGATCCACAGGCCCACCAGCCCCTACCCTTGCAAGGCTGGTGCTGGGGACACCCCCCGGGAATGGGTAGACTGCCCTGGCCTAGGGGACTGGGGGTGGGGGGACGGCTTTCACCTTTGTCTAGCTCCCTCAAACTACTGCTCCACCAGCCCCAGCCAGTCTGACCCCAGCACTTTTTTTCCTACTGTTTCCTGGGAAACCCAGTGCCCATCCTCAGTCATGTAGGTGGGGGAAGGGCTGCAAAGAGGAAGGGGCTTCTAGCTGGAGTTTCTGGTCCCTCCCTGCTCAGCACAGGGTGGGGGGTGGGAGATTCAGGGAGCTCACTTCCCACTCAAGCCCCAAATAGGCCACTCACATGGCCATAGGGCCGAGATCCCTTTGGGATTGGAAGCCAAAGAAAGGGGGCTGCTAATGAGTACCAGGCCTGCCCTGGGGGGAGCTAGGAATGATAGGAAATGGGGGCATCAACACACATTTTAGGAGGGGAGTGGAGAGTCGTGGGAATTTCCCACAGCTGTGTGGCCCCCAGGGAATCGTGGACTACACCCACTCCCAGTCACATGGCCAGTCCACAGGACTCAGACAACCCCCACCCAAGACTTCCTGGCACCCTAGACTGGTCTGCTCTGTTTCCAGGAACCTCACACTTGCCACACAGCCCCCCACCCCAAGCCTGGAATGAACCAGTCCAACCTGGAATCCCCACTAGATAGGGGAGCAGGAGGATGTGGATGCTCAGGGGATCTCCACAGGTGCATGGTGGATTTTCTGGACTATGGACTCCAGCATGAGCCCATCCATTCACCCTCTATGCAACCACTATCGATTCTTCTACCAAGGAGTGGAATTTGTGCCCAACAGACAAGCCAAAAGGCCTCTCACCTGCGCATGGTCATGCTGGTCCCAGGCCCTCCCTCTCTGCTGACGGAGGTGACTTGGGAGTTCCTGGGGCCTAAAGCCAGCCCTGCCCCATCCACCCACCCTGAGCCTGTGACCACCCCCCACCCCCACCCCACCCTGAGACCTGCCCCTGCCTGGGTTCATCTTTGTCATGAGTTTGTGTTACTGTTACCTTGGGAACTTTCCATGGAAAATGTTGGGTGAGGTGGGCAGGTTGACAGGCCAGGGCAGGCCATAGCACTGTGGGTGGATGGCTGGTGGACGCCTCTCCCAGGAGGGCTTGTCTGTCTCACACCCTAGGACGGCCCACCCTGTCCTGCCTGCTCTCATTTCCCAGCCCCCACCCCAGGCCAGGCACCTAGTGTGTGCATTCCTGGGGCGGGGGAGCTTCAGTGGGCTGGAAGGGTGTGGTCCCACCACAAATCTGCCCTCACCTGGCATGCAGACCTCACTCCCTCCTGCCTACCCTGCTTCAATTGACTGTGGGGTTCCTAGGAACAGCTACATCCAGTCTCTGGGCCCTTAACCCAGATAGGGTGCATAGTCTGGAATACCCCCCTCCCCACTCATCTTGAGCCTCCGTAGCTAAGAGGGACTAGGTGTCCCCTCCTCTGATACCCGGCCTCTGGCTTGTTCTGCTGCCCAAGGAAGAAGCAGGTCAAATTTCTGTACAAGCTTCCCTGTAGCTGCCCATAGCTGGCGTAGTAGAGGCCCGAGTGTGGGAGGTTCTGAAGCCTATTTGATGTGGCCTCCACCTTTTGCTCTTGCCCAGGTCAGGGTTCTATGCTGAGCTTGGACCTCCTGGACAAGGGTGGACAACCTCCCCAGCAGGACCCTCCAGCCCTGT